>NC_057402.1:62774975-63074975 GCF_019320065.1 Cervus canadensis | reverse complement strand
TCATCTAGCTGTGTCGTCGGGACTCAGACCTCGCGTCGGAGCATCGCGGGACCACCGGGCCGCCTGTCAGGAGCTCGGCGGCGGGGGCGGCTGGCGCATCTTGTTCGCATAGAAGTCCCTGCACGTCTGGCAGCAGCGCTGGTACCACCGCATGTCCTGGCAGAGGTTCTTCTCTCTGATGACCCTGCAGTACACTGTCCATTGGTCCCGTGTGCACTTGTAGGTCAGAGCCGCTGAGGGGACGGTGGAGAGAGAAAGCCCAGGGGTTACGGGTGCCTGCGGATGACACTCCCGGCCGCCCTCACCCACGTGGACGCTGGAACCCTGCACAGACCCGGGGGACCACGCCCCTGCCAGGGCCCTAGCATTTACAAGGGACACTCTGAGTCCAACCTGACCATTTCGGGGTTTGGTGTGAGGGCACTGCCCCCCTGCTTCTGAGCTAAATGTCATGCACAGTCATTTTACAGGTGAGGATGCCATCTGTTGGCATTTATAAAACAGAAGGGCGCAGGGACTGGACATCCAAGGGCCCACAAAAGCACACAGTCACAGCACAAGCAAGTGGCCTGAATCGCCCTGCTCTCGGTCATGCAGAGACACAGTCCTGCCTCAGCGAGGCCTCTGGAGGATACCAAGGAGGGCTGTGCGTGCCAAAGCCTGGTGAACACCTCGGCAAGCTTGAAGACCCCCCCCCCACCCCCCAGTGAAGCTTGTCTGGAAACCCCTTCACGTTGGTGGCATCCCAGCATTAGGGAAAGGGGCTCTGGTTGGGAAACTGTTCCCGAGGGATTTCTATTCAGAAAAGCAGAAACTCTTTCAGTGGAATCATCAGATCAGTGCTAGACATTCTTCTTTTGGGGCCACCACTGGCTGGGGATGTAGCCAGGTAAAGGGCTGAGTTTGGAGCACTGCTCACACCAAAGCTCCCTGCTGAATTGAAGACTCCCATCTGTCAACACCTCTGTTTCCTTCTTGAGCATCAGCTTCAGGACCATTCCATGTACGTATCACCCAGATTTCATAAATGACACCCCCAGATCCTTCCATTTCCTGAGTAAGCACCTCCCTTTGCCTCCTTTGTGCAGAGAATCCCAAAACATTTGAGGAGCATTCTCTCATGTTGCCCTTTGTTGGGAGAGGGGCTCAAGGGTTTGAGGCATCTTTTTCATGACAAGGAATGAAATTCCATCTCTGAAACCTCAGATCCTCTCCAGAACTGACACATGTTGGCCTCTCCAGAGCTCACATAAGCCCCAAGGAGCACGTTTTCTGGCTTACAGAATTCCCACCCCAGTGGGGACTCCCTGGCCAGGGCATGCAGCAGCCCCAGGAGTGGGGGCTCGGCAGAGGCACTCACCGAGGCGAGGGGAGGTGATGGTGTTCACGTTGATCTTGTCATTGCAGACTTCCTGGTGGCACTGTTTGTAGGCGGCTGGCTTGGCGAGGGCAGGGCACTCGTTGCCATGGCGCCCGGTGACCTTGTGCATGCACTGCACCACGCGGGACTGCAGGCCCTTCCCACAGGTCGACGAGCACTGCCGGAGACAGGGAGAGCTGAGCTCGGGCTGCGGGGCTTTGACGATGCCACTCCTGGCTCTGGTCCCTGCATGTCATTCCTAAGTGCTTGAAATAATCATAGTTCAAGAGGGCTTGGCTGCATACCAGTGGCCCGAAGGAAAACTGTTTCAAGATGTTACAGACCGCATGTCTGGGTCCCCTCCACCTCCAAATATTTAATGCCCCTGTGTGTGTTAGTTGCTCAGTTTTGTCTGATTCTTTGCGACCCCATGGACTGTAGCCCACCAGGCTCCTCTGTCCATGGGATTCTCCAGGCAAGAAAACTGGAGGGGCTTGCCATTTCCTTCTCCAGGGGATCTTCCCAACCCAGGGACTGAACCCGGGTCTCCCCCAGACAGATTCTTTACTGTGTGGGTGACCCAGGAAGCCCTAATCCCCAGTGAGATGGTATTTGAAAGTAGGTCCTTTGGAAGGTAATTGGGTTTAAATGAGGTCATGAGGGTGGGGCCCCCATGATAAAATTAGTGTACTTATAACAAGAGGGAGACAGATCAGGGTTCTTTCCTTCCACCATGTGAGGGCACATAAGAAGGCACCTGTTTGCAAGCCAGGAAGTGGCCTCTCACTAAGAGCCAATACGCTAAGCACCTTGACCGCGGACTTAGCCTCCAGAACTATGAGAAATAAATGTCTTGTTATTCAAGTCACCCAGACTGTGGTATTTCATTACAGCAGCCTGAGATGGCTAAGACACATTGCTGAAATATTAATTTATGCTCATTGCACTTTACCTCCCACCCTCTCACTCCTGTTCTAGAGAACCAGCTGGGCTTTAAATTCTCCAGATAGTGAGCAGGATGGCTTGCTGGTACCCAGGAAGGGACTGAACCTGATGACCACAGGGATATCTCTGGCACTTTGTGCTACACAAGGCTCCCAGGCATTTGCCCAGCCCTGGATGTAGGGAGGAACCCAATAATCATGCGGTTGAATTTCCATAAGCCTGGAAGGGTGGAGCTCAGACTTAAGTAAAGATACAGGAAATGAAGAAGTGCAACCTTTCTTGCATGATGGACTCATGGACTAATACAGGGGCTAACAGTTTCAATTTAGACACTCAATCCCTAGTTCTTGGCATTTCCAGCATTTGCAGATGGATAAAATCAAACCAGTGTAGTTCGGCAGACCACCCCGCCCTCCCACAGAGAGGCCTTGTAAGACTGTGTTCTGTCTCCTGCTCTTCTTCTGGTTCCTCCTTTAAAGTGTTTTACAGGGAACCTGCCCAGTATCCAGCATCAGGATTCCCTCGCCCAATCCTGCTTGCCAGGTCCTTGCCCTCACTTGCTTTCCTGGGAGCCCCTACAACCGCCTCTCCATTAAGTTATTCAGCTCCCGGCCAGAGAGCCTGGCCCACACACATACTCTCTTCATCTGGGGTCCACTAACATGCACACAATCTGTGGTTTACAGGGTTCTGAGAGCACTCTGGAAAACTTGAATAAAGCAAAGACCACAGGTGCAGCCGCCCAGCAGGGGTGGACACGGGCACCTAGGGGTGAGAGAGGGGAGCAAGGCCTCTCTGAATGCCACGCGTAGTGAGGATGCCAGGCGCTATCTGCATCATGTGTCTCCCCATTTCTCCCCTCGGTCCCACCCTGGCCTGTGCTGGAGGAAGGGCCTTCTCCAGGGCCTGGGAGGAGCCCTCCTGCACAGGCTTGATGCGGAGCCCTTCATCTGTGAGAAGCGGCCATCGTCTGTGCTCCCAAAGGAGCTTTTGAGCCCCAGGTGAATTCCTCTGCTTTCTAGTCTAACAAGCAAGATCACAATTTTTTTTTTCACTTTAGAAGGATGAAAGGCTCAGAGGGCACAGTGCTCAGACAGGGCACAGCCTTTTCAAACCATAAACGAGGTAGGAAAACCACAAGTGCCCCCTTCCCCCACCTCCTCTGCTGAGGGTCCTGGCACGTTCAAACCAGAATAGACTCTCCCTGAGAAGCAAGGCTATGCGCCTTGCTTCATGTCCATCTTCTTGGTAAGTCCATCAGGGGATGCTCGCATCTTGGAGAATCCCTCTTGCATGATAAACGCACATTCCTGGGTTCCACCCCAGAGCTCCGGAGTTGGTACAGGAGCACAGGGAAGTTTGAGGGGTGCTGTGTGGAGGAAGGAGGTCACGTGAGGACGTTCCCACAGACTGGATACCCATAACAGGTGCCACAGCCATGTGACTTCTGCCTGGAGGGCATCTCCGAGGGAGAGGTTGCAGGCTGGGATCTGCTGCGTGGGATCACCTGGAGAGCTTGGAAAGATCTCGACGCCTCAGACCCATCAGTATCCCTGGAGGAGGCACCAAGATCAGTGTTTCTCAAAGCTCTCCAGGTGACTCCAACAAGCAGCCAGAGCTGAGAACCTCTGACTCATCTGAATTTCTTCCCTGGGTCCTGGGTAGTCTGCAGAGCTCCATTTTCTTGCAACGAAGTAGTCAAGTATTTGTATACAAATATGTGTAATTAAGCTACCTAGGTGGCACTAGTGGTAAAGAACCTCCCTGCCAATGCAGCAGATGTTTAAAAGGCCCGGGTTTGATCCCTGGGTTGGGATGATCCCTTGGAGAAAGGAATGGCAACCCACTCCAGTATTCTTGCCTGGAGAATCCTATGGACAGAGGAGCCTAGCTGGCCACAGTCTGTGGGGTTGCAAAGAGTCAGATATAACTGAAGTGACTTAGCACAGATGTGTAATTAAGCAAGAACAGACATCCACCTGCAGTCCCAAATATTAAGTTTATATAGAGATGTTGTGTTGCGTGCTAAGTCACCTCAGTTGTATCCAGCTCTTTGGGACCCTATGGACTGTAGCCCGCCAGGCTCCTCTGTCCATGGGATTCTCCAGGCAAGAATACTGGAGTGGGTTGCCATGCCCTCCTCCAGGGGATCTTCCCAACCCAGGGGTCAAACCCTTGTCTCTTATGTCTCCTGCACTGGCAAGCAGGTTCTTTATCACCAGTGCTATCTGGGAAACCCAGAGAGGTGATAGGTGTGCGCAAATACTAGAAGTGAAGCCTTTCATTCAAATTTATTCTTGGAAAAGAATAAATTGCCTAAGTAACAACAAAACCTTTCACAGTTCAGGACAGGGGTAAGGGGTGCCCTCAATTATTTGTAGCAAGATCAGCTGGGGGTTAAAAGAAAAAGAGAAGCAAAGAAATTTAGCTTTCTTCTGGAAGTAGGACATCATAGTCCATTAAATTATGAGGGAGGGTGGTGTAAAAATGTTTAAAAATCACTTGAAAAGTAATCTGGGATGTGGCTATCCGCAGAGACTGGAAGTCCACACCAACAGGGTAAGTGAAGGAAATGGCCCAGGGTCCTGAGCGCTTAGTTGCTCAGTCCTGTCTGATTCTTTGAGACACCATGGACTGTATGTAGACCATCAGGCTCCTCTGTGCATGGGATTCTCCAGGCATGAATCCTGGAGTGGGCTGCCATTTCCTACTCCAAGGGATCTTCCCGACCCAGGGATTGAACCTACGTCTCCTGCATTGCAGGCAGATTCTTTATTATCTGAGCCACCAGGGAAGCCTGGTTCTGGGTCCCGGCACAGTGCAAAGTGCTACGAATGAGAGCAAAGCCTTGTCTGTTCTAAGCCATGCCAACACAGAGCAAGGGTACCCAGTGCAGAGCAAGGCCATGCCAACCTTGTGAGGGAACATCCAATGAAAAGAGTACATCCAAAAAAGGCGGCATCTCAGTGGATGGGGATGGCAGTGCCCTGCACACTGGCAGACTGAACAAGGGATCAGAGGGTAGAGTGAGTGACAAAGAAGACAGACGTTGCAAATACTAGGATGCACTTTACAAAAGCTTATAGTCACCTGTTTTCAAACCTGCAGGAAATAGCAATTTTATCAGGTTCAACTTTATAATATGATAAAGACAGAAAATAGCAGTATTTCTATTAAAACATAACATATAAACTTTAAATATGAACATATAATTACATGACTAAGTTACATATTTTAAGTAAGCATTTGAGTCCACCTACACCAGTAAAGACTTTTACATTTAAATTGCTCATAAGTTTTCTTAAAGCCCTGCTCCCTGGGAAAGCAAGTGTGTGTGGAGCCTCATTTCTGTGACTACTGGGTACTTGGGGAAGATGGAGCCGTGTGTGCTACTGGACGGACCTCTGGGCCTCGTGGCGTCTTGACTTGGCTCACCGGTGCCACCTGCCGTGGGAGACTCAGCAGGAGGAAGAGCGGGGTGTCCTAATGCTCCCTGGAGAAGGAGGTGGGCAGGCCGTGGTGGGGTTTCTGGGTCCCCAGGAAACTCTACACAGGCTAACAGAGAAGGACCTGGGACTCTGGTCTTACTTCCATGGCCTTCTGACTGCGAGGTATGCAGACCCTGCCAGCCAGGCATTTCCTGCCCAATGTCTCTCGCAGGTATCATTATTATTTATGTGCAATCAGGGCAAGGGCTCAATCCTATGGACCTACTAAAATCACACGCAGAACTCACAAGGCCTCTAGTGTGAAAGGACCAATGACTGTTGTAAAATTCAAGGGCCTGGGGTGACCTGGAAGACTGATCTCCCCCTGAGAGTTCTCAGTCTTGTTTATTAACATGCTCTGGGGCTGGGCTGGGGCAAAGCACTCGGTACACCTCCAGCCTGTGTGTGCAGCTTGTTCTGTCTGTGGGCTCACCTGCAGGATTCCACAACAGTGTGGAACATTTTACAACCATCCACTGAGCTAGACGGCTGTCAGAGTCTTGCCCAAGGTTACAGGTAGTAAGTGGGAAAGGAGGGACAGGATCCCAGCTGCCCCAACCCATGGACTGAATTTCATCTTCCTGTATGCATTAGAGGTTGTACTGGATGGAGCTTCTATGTGGGGCCAGGAACCAGAAAAACAGGGCATTGCCCAGACCCACCATTTCTTCATTATTTTTCCTAGCTCAGTCACTGATTGTTTTCCCAGTCTGTAAAAAGAACTGCCCTACGAGATCACAGAGGGTGTCTCCAAAGTTCTGCAGAGACTCAGCATCTGTCCTCATGGCTTCCCAGCACATCCAAGAGGCAGGGCCGGGCCAGGTGAGAGGCTGGGGCTGATGCTCAGCTGCTGTGGGGGTCTGCTGAGACCCTGCAGACACTGCCCCTCATAGGGATTTGACTCTAGGATTTGGGCTTCCCTGACAGCTCAGTTGGTAAAGAATCTGCCTGTGATGCAGGAGACCCCAGTTCAATTCCTGGTTCAGAAAGATCCACTGGAGAAGGGATAGCCTACCCACTTCAGTATTCTTGGGCTTCCCTTGTGACTCAGCTGGTAAAGTATCCGCCTGCATTGCAGGAGACCTGGGTTCGATCCCTGGGTTGGGAAGATCCCCTGGAGAAGGGAAAGGCTACCAACTCCAGTATTCTGTCCTGGAGAATTCCATGAACTGTATAGTCTATGGGGTAGCAAAGAATCGGACACAACTGAGTGACTTTCACTTTGGGTTATGCAAGATTTTAGCTGCAGTCCTGAGGTCTGCTGTTCACATAGCTCTGGGCTGTGAACGGCATGTGCTCACTCGGAAGAACCTTTGAGAACGTCGGGTGTTCGCGTGGCCTCCTGGGAACGGGGGCTGAGCCAGGCCCGCAGAGGCTGCTTCGAGTGTCATGTGAGGGGACAAACAGGCTACAGAGTAGCCTATACACAAACCACCCAATTTTTGTTCAGTTCCTATGGGGGTGTATGTACCTATATCAGAGTTTGGAAGACAAACCACTGCAAAAGTTTACCATGCCATCACTTGGTTTGTGGGGCTGGTTTTTTTTTCTGTCTTTCCAAGCAAGATGGAATCACCTATGTAATTAAACACAAAAGTGGAGAATTCCACCAAGGACCCTTTGGTGCAGCTGCCACCTTCCAGGCCTGCTGCATTTTCATTTGGGCCAAGGGAGTGCCTCAAATGCCCCTGGCCTAAAATCCACGCAGACCTACCCACTCCTTGGCCGGCGTTTCGGCAGGGATGGTCAGTGCAGGCAGGACAGGCCTGTCAGCATGCTGCATCCCCCCTTACTAGCGGTGTGACCTCAGGCAACCTACTTCACCTATATAAGCCCTGGCTTCCTTATTTGTAGCTTGAGGATAATAAAACCTTCCCTATAGGATGATTTCCAGGGTTAAAGACAGCTTAGAACAGGTGCCTGGCAGGGAGTTTGGGATGGACAAGTGCTGCTACTATTGTTAAGAACAGCAAGCACAGGGCCAAGAGCAGGGAGAGCTGGCCAGGTGTCCCTGGAGCCCGGGAAGGTGCCCTGAGTCACTGGTCCGCTTAGCAGGTGCAGACATCCACCTTTGCCTGGCTCTCGGCAATGATCAGGCAGCGTAGCCACATGGCTTGCAGGAGCACAGTTAGAGGGTGACTTGGCCCGGAAGACACACGTGATTCCAGAGAGGTTGCAGGGCTGCAGCCCCCTGTAACCTGAGCTCGTGGCATTAAGGGTAACAGGCACAGACGATGACTCTCACCTCTGTCGGCCTCTGCTCAGCCCCTGTTTTAAGTAAACAGCAAGGAGACCACAGTGTCTACTGATAGCATCGAATTAGCCCCAAGCATCACTGTGAAGCCATTATTTAGGCTTTTAAAAACTAGGCAAACAGGTCTATAAAAAACCAGATCTGGTTTTGTGTGAAGCACTGTCACTGTTGGGTAGTTTTTTCAAGCCACTCTTGACATTAACATTTAATGTGGTTCCCCAAGCCTCAGGAAACCAAGACAGAAGAGGCGCAGTAATAAACCCCAGGGAAAGCTCCTTCTAGATGCCCTGAGGGAGTGCAGACCCCCAGGCCCCGTCTCCAGCAGTGCCTGCAGCGGCCCACCACACACAAGGCCTGGGGACCTGCCACCCATCCTGTGGGTGGTGATGACAACGATGCTGGTGGGGCTGGCAGTAGAAGAGCGGCAGGGCCCACTCTGCCCGCCCGCCTGCTGGTGGCGGGCGTGAGGCTCATACCCGTTCTCATGACTCCTCCTTAATCGTCATGCTAATGGCCACTAGGGACGGGGAGGCGCTCAGAACACAGCAGGTGCAGAATCAGCGTGTCCCGACTGCAGGAATGGGGTCTGCAGGCCACAGCACTGCCTGCAGGGAGGCGGAGCGTGAGGCGCAGAGACCCACGTCCTCCTGTGATGCAGCCCCAGGCCGCCACCCAGCTGCTGCCTGAGGCGGGCACGCCTCCCGGAACCTCCTCCCCGCAGGGAGGGCCCAGGCCTCTCACCACCAGGGGTCCGGCTCCATGACACCTCTGCCAGGGTGAGCTCCTCTCCACTCCTCCCAGTTGTGAAATCAAGACCATACACGACACCAGATCCCAAAGCGATGTTGTGAGAATCAGCTAAAGGAAGTTTTAAGAATCTGGGGAAGAGGAAACTGCGACGCGCATGTTTATTACACACACAAGCTCTGGCTCCTACAGAGTGGGGGACGGGCAGGGGCACCTGACACAGGCTCTGGGGTGAGCAGGAGATGGGGTGAGTGTGCAATAGTGCAAGGATGAACCCCCACATCACGGTGTGCCCATACCATGCTCTTACTGAGCCATCATCTGAGGGGCAGGACAGTGAGGGGGCCGGGGAAGGAATCCCTTACAGGAACTCCATTTTCTGCTTGTGTCTAAAAGGCCCTGGGATGGTAAAATGTCAAAAGATTTGACAGATTTCCCCCCAGACTTGGCATGAACAATAAAAACCTCAGAAGCTGTTGAAACCTGAAACAGCATGTTTAAACAATGATGAAAATCCCCATCATCTTTGCTCCTGCCTTGAAACTAGAAATGCTTACACACACACACACACACACACACACACACACACACACAACCAGTTCCCCTTTCAACTCATACTTTCTTTCAAACTGTTTTTGAAATCCTCAAATCCTTGAATCCTAACCTCAGCCCTAGCTTTGGGTTCCCCCTGCCTCTCTGCATTTGCATCCTGCTGACCTACAGGTTCTGTGTGGGATGCTATGGGACCCAGAAGGCCGAGGTGACCCCCATGACTTGCAAGGACGGGTTGTCGCAAGAGCTCTTGCTTCTTGCTCTGGACGGGCGCCGTGAGCACAGAGTGAGCCAGGGCCGCAGAGGCTAGCTCACTGTCTCCCCCTGGGCAGGAGCTGCCCCCAGTGTGGTGACAGAGCTCTCCCAGCTAGCTCCTCAGCGATGGTTAGAAAGGCCGTCCACCCCTCCTACAGAGGATAGCCTAGGTGCCCAGCAAATGCTGCACAACTGTCTCCTGCCCCAAGCCACGCTGTCATCAAGCGGAGCCCCAGGTCAGAGCACGCGCTGTTTCACGGGGTTCAAACCACATTCAAAGAACTCATCTCCTAAGACATAAATAGTTTACAGGCCTGTACAAGAAACATGATTCAGACCAGAGATGAGAGACGTGGGTGTCCTGGATAATGGTGGTGAAGATGATGATGACAAAAATGCTGAAGCCAGGCAGTGTCCTAGGTGCCTTATGTGAATGCCCTAGGAGGTGGGTACCCCTAACGCCATCTGACAAAGGATGATGCTGGTTCAAGGTTATGACATCAGGAGGGCAAGGATATACCCCTGTGTTGTCCTGAAGAGGTGCCCTGCTCTGAGGTCGCTGACAGCGTGTGTTAAAACCGAAGTGTTCTTTAGAGATGGCAGCTTCTCTGATTCAGTGGCCAGGTCTATGGTTAAAACCTAGGCTGGCATGTGAGGCAGGCACCCCCACTCTCTGACCTCTGATTCCACACAAAGGAGGCTGATCTGCGGAAGCACAAAGGTGAACGAAGGACAGTAGGGGGACAGAGGGGGCAGAGGCACAGGCCTTCAGACTATAGCTGACCCTTGAACAACTGGGTGTTATTCCAAGCATGATGTGCAGTTGGTCCTCCAAGTCCTCAGTTCTTCTGCATCCAAGGATGCCACCTGGAGCATGGACACTGAAATATTTACTACTGGAAAATATCTGGGTGTAAGTGGACCCCGCAGTTCAAACCAGCGTTGTACAAGGGTCAACTGCATTCAGTTCACTCCCATGCAGGCACCTCACCTGGCAATTTCCAGGGACCCTGCTGCCCTACAACAAGTTCTTCTCTCTCATCTGAGCAGGTGTGGGCCCTGGACTTTTCTTTTAACTTCATGACCCAGTGGCCAGCTCTGCTCCCCCTGACAAAATGCTCCAGACCCAAGGGATATCTACCCCACTCCCTCCTGCCCTACTCAGAAAAGCACTGAAGTCTGGTGACTCTCCTTTCACTTCTGCCTACACTCCCGAGAGCAATATGAGATAGAGGATCTCCTGATCCCTATCTGCGGGGCTTCCCTGGTGGCTCAGATGGTAAAGAATCCGCCTACAATGCAGGCGACCTGGGTTCGATCCCTGGGTCAGGAAGGAAGATCCCTTGGAGAAGGGAATGGCTAACCCCTCCAGTATTCTTGCTTGGAGAATTCCATGGACAGAGGAGCCTTATGGGCTACAGTCCTGGGGTTGCCAAAAGTCTGACATGACTGAGCAACTACCTTTTGTGGGCTTCCCAGATGGTGCTACTGGTAAAGAACCCACCTGCCAATGTAGGAAATGTTAAGGGACTCGAGTTTGATCCCTGGGTTGAGAAGAGCCCCTGGAGGAGGACATGGCAACCCACTCCAGTATTCCTGCCTGGAGAAGCCCGTGGACAGAGGAGCCTGGTGGGCTATAGTCCATGGGGTCGCAAAGAGTCGGACATGACTGAGCAACTAACTCTTTCACTTTCACCTGCTTGCAGAGTGCTGGCTGTCTGTGTTATACAGTTTCACACATCCCAGAAAAGGGCCCTAGTGTCTCCAATGCCTCTCATGCCTGGTCTTGTATGTTCAAGTTTCTTTTAGTTAGGACTCAACTGTTTATTTTACAAATAAGGGGAGACAACATGCATGATCTCCTATAGGGACAACAGATTTATACTACAGTGTAAATGACTAATACAAAACCCTGGTGAGAGCAGGTTTTGATTGGTGAGTTGGAGAGAGAGTGGATAAATACTTGACTTTACAACAAGCTTATGATTATGCTGCTTAGACCTGAGGCATGTAATAGTTCATCTCCTTCCCATTTCAAAATAAAACCCAAGCCTCTAATATTATTATGCATTTAAAGGAAAGGCGGATTAAGAGCCAGAAGGCAAGGACCGGACTCTTAGCCCTGCCATTTTCTAGTTATGTGACGTCATGAAAAAATCTCATATCACCACTCTGAGCCTCAGTTTCTTCACCTGTAAAATGGGGATACGGTCAAATGAGGGAATGTGAGCGCAAATGGTTTGTAAATTCTAGAGACCTGGTGAGTGTCAGGACCACGGTCAGTGATCCCAGCAGAAGTAGCACCACTCTCCACCAGCACTCCATTCAGGGCTGCCCCCCGCCAGGGGCTGTGTTCATACCTGCCAGGGGACTCGGTGTGGCCTAGCATCTGTAGCTGGCTCTCTGTCTCCTGTATCTCCTGGGCACTGTCCATCTTGTCCCCTCGGTGCCCAGCACAGCAGGGGCTCAGGAAATGCTGGCTGAATCACAGTGACCTTGGCTGCAGGCCTCCAGCAAGTGGGTGCCCCACTGGCCCCGCAGGCCAGGCTTGCAGGGTCGGGGGAGCCGTCAGCCCCAGCATAGGAAGTGCAGGCTTCAGAAGTGGTGAAAAGCTTTCTGGAACAAGCCCCCTCATGACACAAGGTCTGCCTGTTTCTAAGGCCATGGAACTCGAGCTCCCATCCCCCTGCCCACAACTGCAGAAGGTTATCTTACTGCTGTTCTGGGAAGGCACCGACACGGCCTAGTTTGAATGAGAGGCTTTCCCTGACTTCTTCCTGGGGCTCTGTGGCTGCAGGCACGTGCGTTTTTACGGCTTCATTTGGTCTCCTACGGCCTCTGGGACGTGCTAGGGCTCAGGCGGGAGCGGCACACCTGGGGCTACCCCAAGGCCTCAAGTCAGGCCAGCCCCCTTCCAGGGCACCTCCACGGGACCAGGAAGTCAATGGTCACTTTGACCTTTTCGGTAAAAGGGAACATACTCTTAAAAGAGTCAGTGCTCTTCATTAAAACACCATCTATTATAATCCCTCCAGAATAATTTGTTTCTAATTCTTTCAGTGGTGATTAATCCCATCATTTCAGTGGTGATTAATGCCTCTGGTTTGAAACTGTAACATCTCAACTTTTGATCAAAAGTCATGCTGCTCTAGAAAGAAATGTGATTTCCTCCTCTTCCAGTTTCAGTGGCACTCTCTTCCGCAGCCCCCACCCCTCCCTCATTCTACCACCAGGCTGAATACGTAGGCCCAGCATTTAGTGGGAGAAAACAATGATTCCCACAGATATGGAAACAGCTTGTATCCCAAGAGGGCAGGCAAACAGAGCACAGCGGTAGCCATGCCCTCGGCAGGGCTGGAAAAGTGAAGCAGGTTTCTGGATAGGTCTCCAGTTAGGGTTCAGCCGTTTGCTGAAGATGGGGGAGGGGGAGGGGCCCCGAATGCCCTCCAGGCCTGCCTTGCCTCAGCCAGGCTCTGGGTGCGGATCTCAGGCCCACTCTATCAGCTGGAGGAAGGGAAGCTTGGTCCCGCTCAATTCAGGAAGTGCAGGACGGCACCTGCAGCTTGTCCTTGGGCTGGCCTGTCCATCACCTCCCTGGAGATAGGCTCATCTTTCTCAGCAGCATCTCTGGGTCAAATGATGGGAGGGTGCTTGGACGGAAGATGTCAGAGCATCCAGATACACTGCACCGGGATCTAACAACGCTTGGGCTTCTTTTTACTTTCCTGCTGGGCAACTTGCTTGCTGCCTTCAAAGTCTGGCATGTGGGAGGTCTGGACGCCAGCTAGAGGAGGGTCATCCACAATGACTGGATTGAAAGTGCATCAGATTCCAATTGTGTGACGGCTCAGATGGTAAAGCATCTGCGTGCAATGCAGGAGACCTGGGTTCAATCCCTGGGTTGGGACCATCCCCTGGACAAGGAAATGGCAACCCACTCCAGTACTCTTGCCTGGAAATATCCCATGGGTTAAGGAACCTGGTAGACTACAGTCCATGGGGTCACAGAGTTGGACACGACTGAGCAACTTTACTTCAAAAATAACGTATCAGAAAGCAAATCCAGGCTGAACAAGTGACAATGTTAGGGGACCATCATCCCCTGGAATCTGCTTCCATCAGTGCCGTCACCTGGTGAGTGAGAATGAGGACCCCATGGGACTCGTATCCTTCCCGCGTCTCCAGAGCAGACACAGGGAAGCAACAGGCGGATCTCTTCTCCTGTGCAGGGATGGGGTGGGGGGCGTGTGCCGGCACACTCGTGGTGGCAGCTGCAGAAGGGGGCAGGGGTGAGCAGACAGTCGGGGTGGGGGTCTCCTGGTTCAGTTCTATGCAGTCGCCATCCCCACCAAGCCTTGTTTCCAGTGTGTGCACACATGCACACACACATACACACACACGCTACCTTCCAACTCAGCGTCCCTATAGTTCTCAGCTGGGAAGAACGAGGCTGCCCTGGGCCCTGACTCTGGCCAGACCTGTGGGGAGGGAGTGGCTGGCACCAGTCCAGGGCTTGCCCCAGAGGCTGGATGCATACCAATTGGAAGCCACTGGATGCCAGCCCTGGACAGAGGCCCTGCACATCCCCTTGGTCTCTCTTGTTCTCACCGCCGGAGACAGCTGATCAAGCTGGCTGTGGCAGAAAGTAGGCACTGCAGCTCTCCAATACCTTAGTGTCCGGAAGGCCAGGAGGCGTTATGCTTCATGGCCTGGCTAGGGAGGTGAAGGCCAGCTGAAGACTCTACTTCCCTGGAAGCCATGCGCAGTGGGCTCTGTGGGGGGCAGTTTGCCAGAATGTGTGCCCATGTCCTTGGCCAAGGAGGGGCCAAGTGCTGTGCTGAGTTCCTCGGCATTCTTTACATCCATCCTTGGACATTCTGCTGCTCCCAGGACCAGGGAGTTTATGGCACTCAGGAAAACAAAATGTCCACCTGGTCCTCAAATCCAGAGTGATCAGAAGCTCTGGCAAGGCCCATCCACAGAGCACCCACCACGGAGACTTGGGACCCCACTGTGTGTCCACCCGGTGGATGGAGCTCTGAACTGGGGCTCAGGACTGGACTCTGTCAGAGAGCTGGGGCCAAGTTGCTTAACCTCTCTGCACCTCTGCCCCTTCTTCTGTTACGCAGGGATCAGCACGGGAGAGGACTGCTGGCAGACGGGTCACTGTACAGAGGAACCAAGGCTGGGGCCCCAGACCCCCAAGGCCCAGCTGATCCCTCCTCACCTCTCCTCCTGCCCGGGGATGCCCGTGACCATAGGAGTTGCCCTTTAGCGATACAGGCTGCATTCAGGATGGGACCACAAGGACCCTTCGAATAACGGCAGCTTTATTCTAATTCATACCTGGACATATGGAGTCCAGACAACGCTATTCTGCCTGGCCAGACAGGTAAATTAAAGCCCAAAGTGGCTGGAGGAGCCTAGGGAGACACAACAGCCCCTGCTGGGCGCCAGGTCATGAAGGCCATGTGCAGGTGGAGGCCAGGTTGCCAGGTTTTCGTAGAAAGGCCCAAATCCAAATTTCCAGGTGAAATTTCCCATTTTTTTTAACTGTTAGCAATCAACTCTAAACTGTTCCCACCAGCGTATGGCCTTTGAGCATAGATATCAATGGAAGCAAATGGAGAGCTTCCAGTTACTGAGACCAAAAGGGAACAAATGCGCTCCAGGTTCTCACTGTAAACTTTCATCAGAAAATCAGACAGAAGAAATATTACAGCATTTGGAAGAAGACTCTAGAACACTCATGGATGGTTCTTGGGGTGACAATGGTATCCACCTTGGGTATGCGGCAAGGATATCAGATGAACGAATACAGGAATAACTAGCAGGGAACTTTCATTCACTTGAACACTGTTGAACTCCCCTGCCTGAGGCCCTGGGAGATGGCCTCCTTTCCTCACCCCAGGGCCCTGTACTTTCCCCTCAAGCATCATCTGGCCCTCGCCCAAGGACCCTGGGGACAATGGTGCTCTGTCTGCCCATAGGGCCTCTGTGTCTGCCTGGGGACAGACTCCCAACCGTTGAGGAGGCTCTCTCAATGGCTGGTGACCAAGCCCACTGCAGGATGCATGGGTCCCCTTGGCACTCTTTCCTGCTTTGGGGGTTCTCGGGGCCCTTCTGAATGGACACTGTATGGAGTCACCAGCAGGTGTGGAGTTGGGAGAGAAAGTGAATTCACCTGGTGAGACTGGGACCATCTGGTTGAACTGGGGCCCACGGTGAGAGGACTGAGCCCCTTGAGTCACCTCTGCTTCCTGGGTGGGATGAAAGTGCAGGCACCGTACTCACCTTGGACCAGCTCCCAGTTTTCCACTCGTAGCAGCCAGAGTAGTCCTCACAGGGCTCCTCGGCTCTCGGCCTGGTGGACGCATCGCATTTCCCTTGGGAGTTGGTGCACGTCACCGTCCGTTTCTGGGTCCCTTTACCACAAGTGGCAGAACACTGCAAGACACCACTCGGAGACTGAATCCAGTCAGGTCCATCCACACCTGTTAAGTGCCCACCAGGTACCAGCCCCCACACTGAGGATGCAAGGATGAGGATTTTGTTTTCTGTCCTCAAAAAGCTCCTGGTCTTTCTGAGTCTTATGCACACGGTCCCACCCGGCTCCTCCCAGCTGGCCTCCAGGTCCTGTGATTGGCCTGAGCCATTCTGGAGTAAAGGCACCAGTTCAGCGGGGTGGGGGGGGGTGGTGGTGGAGGAGATGGACAGCAAAGCCCCCGGTGACTCTCAGAGAAGGTGCCTGGCAAGCCCCTGGGTTTCATGTGAACGCCAAGAATGGTAACAGGGTAATGTTCCCTCTGCTTTTTTACTTCCTGGGAAACACAGGAAGAGATGGTGTGGGCAGGGCACCCAAACAGAGGAGTGATGTGTGAATCCTCAGAGTTTCCCACACCCCTAGGTAGCAAGATCCATGGAAATGGAGACAGAGCTGGAGAGGTGACAAGGCGCAGATGAGGCAGACCTTGGGGGGTGGGGGTGTCTGGAGCCCACCGGGGAGGTTCCCAGCCCTACCCTCTGGGCTGGAGATCGGCTGGTGCCTGGCTGACAAGTGAGTGAGTTCTTACTTGTCTCAAAACAAAGCATGAGGGAACTTAAACTCTGGCTCCGTAACTACCTGGAGGGGTGAGAAAGGGTGTGAGGTGGGGGGGGGGGGGGGGTAGATTAAAGAGGGAGGGACATATGTATACCTGTGGCTGACTCATGTGGACAGACCCCAGAGGCCAACGAAATATTGTGAAGCAATTTTCCTTCAATTAAAAATAAACGAGTTTGGGGAAAAAAAAATCACAAAGCACAAGGAAGAGAGGACCCTTGACCCTGGGAGACATAACTGACTTGATCAGTAAGCAGAGGTGACCTGGCCGGGGAACCTGGGGAGCCCACCCTCTGGCTCGTCGTGTGGGGAAGCCCACCACGGAGACAAAAATGCAGCCGGCAGAAATGGTGGGCTGAAGGCCGGGTTCCGTCCAATGCACAGACACGAAGAGACCCGGGACATCCTGAGGGGGACTCACAACAGCTGGGTGGGGCTACCCAGCAGCCGCAGAAGCAGGAGTGGGCCCCAGCAACTCTAACTTTGGTTCTCCAAAAATATGGGAGGCTACATCGTGATTTTTCTTGAGCTACAACAAACTTGACTTTTCACAAGTTCCACCATGTCCACTGGAAAAACGCACATAAAGGACAAATGTTCTTTATATTTGTTATTAACATTTATCTCAAAATGTTATCTAGTTTTATTTTTCCTATGAATTCAATCTAGCTCTCCATCTGAAGGTCCTTTTCTTGTTTTATTCATTTACTTTCTTGAGACGAATTTAAACTGGTTTGTTTGAGAAGAAATACACGTTTCATAGGTCATTATGGTATCATTGGAGGGTGGGGGTTGGAAGAGCACCTGCATTTGCTCTTGCGTGTGGGTTTTAAAGGGACTTCGGATGCAAGGGGCCAGTCCCTGGCAGGCTTTGCGCACAGGCCTCCTGGGGCAGGAGACATGGGGCTGGGGACCCTGGGTTATCGTGTTAAAGGGCTCGCCTTCTGCTTCTCTGTTTGGCAGTGCTTTCTGACCATTTTAGCAACTCCACGCTCACCATCCGCCCCACAGGCTCCTCCCTGGTACCAGCACCCACACCACCAGCTCCTTTTGCACCTAGGGGCCTACTCACCACTTCTGCCCAAGTTCCTGCTTTTTCTCTCTCTACTCTGCGTTCCTTGCCTCATCCCTTGAATTTCAAACACTCAATACCCAGCCCACTTCTTGACCAAATCCTGGCCTGGCCCCCTTTGACCAGCAGCCTGTTGGTGGGAAAGCCTTTAGGTGCTGTAGGCTGGGGTCACCTTGCAAGGGACCTGGGAGGGTGATGTTCAGTTTCTCTCTTGGTTTCTGATCCAGGGGTGTGAACCAGAAGTCAAGGACAGGAGATAGTTGTTACGTTTTTCTTCCTTTTAATATTTGTTCCTTATTCTGAAGAAGCGGGGAAGAAGCTGGGGACTCCTGGTGCCAGTGGTCAACACTGCCGGCTGAATACAAGCAAGCCCAGCAATAAAAACTCACCCACTAGAAATTTAAACCCATTTGTTTCCGGAAGAAGTGTTAGAGGGACTTCCGGATGTGGTAAAGTGGTAGGGATACCAATTTTGTGAGCATCTCAGGAAGGAAAGATTTGATTCTGCGTCAAATGTTTAGAAAGAAGCATTTTGAGCCTTGGCTGAGGCAGAATTAGACTGATTGGTGTGGATACTATTTCAGGATTAGCGTCAGGCAACGCACAGATATGGAAACAGAGATGGAGACATTTTTAAAATCTTGCTCCAGCCGTCTCACACTTTCCAAAGCAGTGCTCTTCAATACTATAATGACACTTGGTTATGTCAGGCTTGTTTATTTTGGTAAAAGGCATTTTTTCTTTTCCCCGTAAGAGTCCTATAGGTGGAAAATTTATGGTTTTGGTCTGATTGAAACATAAATCTTATTTGGATCAAGAACCAGGTGATCAAGGCCCTAAGGCTCATGGCAAGGGAGAGAGACTATACACCTGCCCCTAGCTTTCCAACTACCCTCCCTAAAAGAGCACTGAATGTTAAACTTCTCAACCTAGGTACATGTAAAGAGAAAAAAGTTAAAAAATTTAAACTTCCCTTTCCCCAAAATATCTTAAAGGGTAGGCAAAAACCTCTCCTCTTTAAACAGGTACATGTCATGATCTGCCTAAAAAGTAAACTCAGTCACCCAAGGGCAGACTTTTCCTTCATTAAAAATGGGCTGAATACTTTCTTATTCAAAATAATTCCAACTGTTTGGCAATAGAAAGGAACTTTAAAAATACTTTCCACACTGAAGAGTGTCTTGGATTTAGCCTTTCTGACTTTCCTAGAACACGTCTGATGGAAGACCTCAGGGAAGCTTGCCCTTTATTCAGCTATTTTTTTGTTTGTTTGTTTTATAGCCAAACAATCAAAATCATTAATGCAAGTTCACTGCAAAGCCTTGAAGGATGATATTACCAAAGATAAAATATTTCCAGGATCAGTCTTCAAAGTTAAAACTTAAGGTTAATTGACCTCTTTCCAAAATGTGACATGGCATGAGATTTGTGACTCCTACTCACACACTAAAAGCTGTCTCTCCCAGCATCCGCCTGCCTCTTGCAAAGGTAGCTCCACCAAGACTGCCATGGAGCTGAAGGGGAGCCTCTGAAACCACTTTCCCAGCCTGACCACCCTACAGTTCCAGAGTGCTCAAAAGAGATGAAAATGTATATATTTGTCTAACCACCTACCCATCTCCTATCCATCCAACTATCCATCCCTCCATCTATATTTACAAGAGAATTCTCACAGCAAACAAACCAAACAGTACTGTGATGTATATTAACAAAAATACACTATCCATGGTTTTTTGGCCATGTTGAAACATCAGATGGAATTTGAGAGTATGTGACCCAGAACATGGCTTTGAGCTGGCAGGGTCTGGTGAGGATATTCCTGGGGATGTGTCACAAACAGCACGGAGGAAAAGGGGCCATTTGGGGTCCCTGCAGACAAGGTCCCAGGGCAGCCCAGGCACCCACCTGTGACCACTCCGACGCCTCCCAGATGGACAGGCAGTCCTGGCCCTCGCAGCTCTGCACGGGCGACGGCCGGGGCACCGGGCAGTAGAGGGGCCGGGTGGCAACGTGCGTGCCATTCTGCAGCTGGTACACACAGGTCACTTCCCGGTGCTGGATGCCCTTCTCGCAGGTCGCCGAGCAGGGGCTCCACGGGCCTGCTACCCACCTGCCCAGAGAAAGACAAGACAGTGAGTGGACAAAGGGCCTTCCAGACAGATCGTGGGCCTGCTGTGGGAGGGAAGGAGGCAGACGCAGCTTTGCAGTCGGGTTTGGAGACAATTCCAGACTATCAGAGCTGTCTGAGTAGAGTGGTTCAGTGGTCTTCTCAGCACAGAAACCTTTCTGCACCCCACTCCCCATGTCAGACTCTTATTGAACCTACGTCTCCATCCTGCTGTCTTGGGCCATCTTTGTTCAGGTATGAATGGACACGAATCGGGCCACATTCCAGCAGAAGTTTTGGGTGACTCTATGCCTTGTCTCTCGCTCTTCCTGCTCTCTGCCGTGAGAATGGCAGGTCCAATACAGGGACGGCCCCACTGCTGGGCTCTGTCATAGCACGATGCTGTTGTATGCCACTGAGATTCTGGGGTTGTTCGTCACTGCAGCAGAAGGTGACTGGCACAGCCCTCAACGGAGGACGCCCTAGCCCCTGCCCAAACACACCAGGCCTCCCTGCTTTCCAAAGGGTGGCGGGCCCTCCTGAGTGGGGACTGTCCCTCTTGAGGAGGCAACTTGGGATGGACAAAGTCTCTCGAGAGTGACTAAGCTGCTGAGGCCACCAGCTGAAAGTGCTCAACTATGACTCTACCTGCGTAATGTTTCAATGATCCCAATTCTGTCAGGTCTCTGCTGGCCTTACGGTGCTGGAAAGCAGCGAGGCAGTGTAGGAACCATGATTTCTCAGGACACAAACAGGGCTTTGAATGTCCTTCCAGAGACTCTCTGTGCTGTGGTCCCTGGCATGCGTGTGCGCTGAGTCGCTTCCGTCACGTCCGACTCTTTGTGACCCTGTGGACTGTAGTCTGCGGGGCTCCTCTGTCCATGGGACTCTCCAGGCAAGAATGCTGGAGTGGGTTGCCATGCCCTCCTCCAGGGGATCTTTGCTACCCAGGGACCGAACCCCCATCTCCTCCACTGCAGGCGGGTTCTTCACCACTAGTGCCACTCTTGCGAGCCCCAATCGTGGCAATTCCAGGAATGCGCTACTTGACACAACAGCGCCGTCTGGATGGTGAGTGCTGAAAACCACTCGGTTCTCACAACAGTCAGACCCAGATCCCACCTGATGAGGCCATCCCCCTTGGAGACACTTAGGTGCTGGTGATGAGGCAGAGAACAAAACAAAGCCTGCCTCTGAATCTTGGGGACAGATGGTAAACTGATGAGCAATTTACAACAGAATAAAACATAATGTAACAGAACGTATGAAAACTGACTGAAGGTGAAAGTGTTAGCTGCTCAGTCATGTCGGACTCTTTGCGAACCCCTGGACTGTAGCCCACCATATAACATGTTCTATATTACAGACAGACAGAACATGCCACGCCGTAATAAGTGCTTCAGAGGAAAGCAAAGCGGCACGGGGCGGACGGGGCAAGGCGAGCATTAGCACTGTTTTGTCCAAGGTGGGGGATGGCCTGCCATGGGCAGCGCCCGGGAGGAAGTGAGGCCGGAGCCCCGTGCTTTCTGGGAGAAGATGTAGGCAGAGCGCACAGCAGGTACAAAGGCCCTGGAGGCGGCATGTGCTGGCCTCCAGCACACTAGGGCCGAGGGCAGCCGGGAGCAAGTGTGGCTGGGCAGGGGGTGAGCAGGAGAGGGCGGGACCCGAGAGGCCACAGGGGGAGGTCACGCAGGGCCTGGCGGGCTGCTGCCTCCTGCTTGAATAAGATGAAGTCTGGGCGGGGGGGGCATTTAGAGAGAGGAGGGCACGCCTCTCCAAGGCCACCCTGGCTCCGCGTGGCAGTAAGCCGACAGTGGGTGGAGGCCGCAGGGAGGGCAGGGTGGAGGCCACTGCAATGGTCTAGGTGGGAGACAAGGGTGGCCTGGACCAGCTGGGGCACTGGAGGGTGTTGGACTAAATTTTGAGAAGACGGGGCTACCCAGTTCCATCCCGACATGGTTCCCCCTCATCCCTTAGGGCAAGCTCAGGCCACCTCATCTAGAGCTCATTCCAGACCCCCTGGCAGAGCTCATCACTTGGTCCTTCACAGCCCAGGGACTAACTGCAGTGATGCTCCTCTCATCAGACCTCTTGCTCATGCTACGAAGATGGAAACACAGTGCCAACCTAGGGAGTGAGGACAAGCAGCATACCGCCTGCAAACTACTTATGGCAGTGCCTGGCACACTGCCTTATAACATAACCAGTATTGTCATTATTCTGTGTCTCCCTGGTGGGAAATGAAGAGTTCGCCGATGGCAGGCAGCCTTGCTCCCATTTCAGTGCCTGACAACTGCTTGAACACTTCTGAAAGATGTGAACCAACTTCTATCCATTTCTCCTAGTCCTGGTCTTTAGAGTACAAGAATTCCCTCTCAACTATCTGAAGATAGGTCTTTGGTTCCCCTTTTAAGTTTTCTCTTCTCTTGATCAAAATAATGTACAGATTCTCAATCCGTTGTAAGTCTCAAGTCAGTCACTGCTGTTTTTAAGATGGATTGATATGTCACAGATAGAATGGTCCCGATGTGACTTGATGTGGCAAGAGAATGTGCTGGTCTTCTCCTTAAATGGGGACTTGTTTTCAAGAACGCTCCCCAACTCTGCACCATTTCCTTTCTTTCTTAAAGCAACCACACTGACCTCTGCTAGCACCTACTAGGTTTTTCTCTCAAGAACTGACTCTCAGCCAAATCTCCTTTGTCCTGACCTTTTGCAAATATAAACTTTGCAAATATAAATGTTAGGTTTCAGGTTGAGGTCAGGGTGTTGTGCTGACCTGTGAAATGGCTTAGAATCCTGCTCCTGCCTTTTGTATTTGCTGTGGCCCAGGGAAGCACAACACATCCACACTGTGGGATACTCATGGGGTATGCAAACACTGCTGTCATACTCACGGGGCCCTCATTGCCCTCGGCGTGCATGCCACTGCCATGGGGTGCCAGCTTCTCCACTCCTGGGCACACAATCAGAGCATGTGTCTAGGGAATGTGGGTACCAACTCTGTTCACACAAAGGTCACATCCAGGACACCTGGGGAGACAGGGAACTGCTGGCAGGGCTCAGCAGTCCTGCCCCGGGGGCTCCTCCTAGCCCACCACTGGCTAGAAAGTCAGGTCTGTGGGATCGGATTCCCACAGAGCTGGGAGGGACTGCCAGCCTCCCAGGTACTTCTCTCCTTTACCTCTAGTATCTGTTGTGTGCTGTGCTTAGTCGCTCAGTCGTGTCCGACTCTTTGCAACCCCACGGACTCCCGCCAGACTCCTCTGTCCATGAGATTCTCCAGATAAGAATACTGGAGTGGGTTGCCATGCCCTCCTCCAGGGGATCTTCCTAACCCAGGGATCGAACCCAGGTCAGTGTTTGATCGGATTCTTTACCATCTGAGCCACCGGAAGCTGGTACTTTTCAAAAGGATGACAGGATGGAAAAGAGCTCACGTACCCCTTGTCCTCTTTCCAGAAGAATCCTCAGATCCATCCCTGCCTGAAACACGTGTCGAGCCACGGACAGGAGGGCTCTGTGTCGTGGGCACACCTGCTATAGGTTACTGGAACTATTTTTCAGCTGGGCCTTCTTGCTCCTGAACTTAACAAACACCTCAGTGAGGAATGGGGATGAAAAGTGGTCTTCCTAAGACTTTTCTTTTGGTGACAGAAAGAAACCACTTCCGCTGAAGGGCCTCGGCCACATGAGGCCCATGTGGGACACGGGACGACATCACACACCTGCACATCAGAGTCAAGTCCCATCGATCGCAAGTCTGTTAGCTTGAGAAGAGCCGACAGTTCCACACAACTATGTGCACTACAATTACAATGCAAACCTGAGCTTTTTTCACTCACATCCTCCAAAAATCTTAACAGTGACATTCGTTAGCCGAGTTTGAGTTAGTAGTTCTTCTTAAAGGCAATAAAACTGTAATTCTTGATGAAGCCACCATTAATACTTCCATAAGTCAGGCCCCTGCCCCATTCCCACAGGGTCAGGTCAGCCTCTCCTATCCAACCAACACAGACGCATCTCCTTTGTACCTGTGCCAAGTTCAATCATTCTAATCAGGCAGTTGTCCGCTTTTATCTGTGGTTTCACTTTTCCCAGTTGGATCATTCTAATCAGGTAGTTTTCTGCCTTTTTCTGTGGTTTCACTTTCCCCAGTTTACTAGCAGTCAACTGCAATCTGAAGACATTAAATGGAAAATTCCAGAAATAAACAATTCATAAGTTTAAACTGTGTGCTGTTCTGAGCAGTGGGATGAAATCTCCTACATCCCAATCAGTTCCACCCGGGATGAGAACCATTCCTTTGCCCAGCTTATCCACACTGTATAGGCTCCCTGCCGCTTAGTACAGGAAATATATAGTATGTAAATATCTGCAGGGATCAGTACTATCCTGGGTTTCGGGCATCTACCAATGGGGCGCTTGGGGTGTATGGCCCATGGACGAGGGGGGACTACTAGATTTTGGACAGCTCTGTTACTACCTGACACCTGGTATTTTTTTTTTTTTTTTACTGCTGTCACAACTGCTATCAACTTAAGGGCATAAAAAAATACAGACTGATTATCTTGCACTTCTGGAGGTAGAAAAACTGACGTGGATCTCAAGGGGCTAAAATCAAGGTGCTGCAGGGCTGGTTCCTTCTGGAGACTCCAGGAAGACTCTGTCTCTTTGCCTTTCCCAGCTTCTACACACTGCCCTGAGTCCCTGGCTGGTGACACCTTCTTCTGTCTTCAAAGCCAGCAAATCAGGTAGAACTCTTCTCGCACTGTATCACTCCAACCGTCTCTTCTGCTTCCCTCTTCTGTTTCAGGACCCTTACGGTTACACTGGACCCACTCAGATAATTCAGGAAAAACCAGCTGACTAGAAACCTGTATTAATTTGCTAGAGCTGCTACAAGGAAGTGCCACAAGCTGGGTGGCTTAGAACAGTTCAGTTCAGTCGCTCAGTGGTGTCTGACTCTTTGCAACCTCGTGGACCACAGCACGCCAGGCTTCCCTGTCCATCACAAACTCCGGGAGTTTGCTCAAACTCATAACCATCGAGTTGGTGATGCCATCTGACCATCTCTTCCTCTGTCATCCCCTTCTCCTCCTGCCTTCTATCTTTCCCAGCATCAGGGTCTTTTCCAATGAGTCAGTTCTTCTCATCAGGTGGCCAAAGTATGGGAACTTCAGCTTCAGCATCAGTTCTTCCAATGAATATTCAGAACTGATTTCCTTTAGGATGGACTGGTTGGATCTCCTTGCAGTCCAAGGGACTCTCAAGAGTCTTCTCCAACACCACAGTTCAAAAGCATCAATTATTCAGCACTCAGCCTTCTTTATGGTCCAACTCTCACCTCCATACATGACTACTGGAAAAACCATAGCTTTGACTAGATGGACCTTTGTCGTGAAAGTAATGTCTCTGTTTTTTCTTTTTTTTTGTCTCTGTTTTTTAATACACTGTCTAGGTTTGTCACAGCTTTTCTTCCAAGGAGCAAGCATGGCTGCAGTCACCATCTGTGGTGATTTTGGAGCCCCCCAAAATAAAGTCTCTCACTGTTTGCATTGTTTCCTCATCTATTTGCCATGAAGTGATGGGACCAGATGCCATGATCTTTGTTTTCTGAATGTTGAGTTTTAAGCCAGCTTTTTCACTCTCCTCTTTCACTTTCATTAAGAGGCTCTTTAGTTCCTTTTTGCTTTCTGCAATAAGAGTGGTGTCATCTGCATATCTGAGGTTATTGATATTTCTCCTGGCAATCTTGATTCCAGCTTGTGCTTCATCTAGCCTGGCATTTCTCATGATATATTCTGCATATAAGTTAAATGAACAGGGTGACAATATATACCCTTGGTGTACTCCTTTCCCAATTTGGAACCAGTCAGTTGTTCCATGTCCAGTTCTAACTGTTGCTTCTTGACCTGCATACAGATTTTGCAGGAGGCATGTATGGTGGTCTGGCATTCCCATCTCTTTAAGTTTGGCATTTCCAACTCTTCCACAGTTTGCTGTGATCCACACAGCCAAAGACTTTGGCATAGTCAATAAAGCAGAAGTAGATGTTTTTCTGGAACTCTCTTGCTTTTTCTATGATCCAATGGATGTTGGAAATTTGATCTCTGGTTCCTCTGCCTTTTCTAAATCCAGCTTGAACATCTAGAAGTTCTTGGTTCATGTACTGTTGAAGCCTCGCTTGGAGAATTTTGAGCATTTCTTTGCTAGTGTGTGAGATGACTGCAATTGTGTGGTAGTTTGAACATTCTTTGGTATTGTCTTTCTTTAGGATTGAAATAAAAACTGACCTTTTCTAGTCCTGTGATCACTGCAGACAGAATGAAAATCACAAGCACAGAAAACTAACCAAAATGACCACATGGACCACAGCCTTGTCTAACTCAAGGAAACTATGAGCCACACCATGTAGGGCCACCCAAGACAGATGGGTCATAGTGGAGAGTTCTGATGAAAACGTGATCCACTGGAGAAGGGAATGGCAAACCACTTCAGTATTCTTGCCTTGAGAATCCCATGAACAGAATGGAAAGGACACTGAAAGATGAACACCCCAGACTGGTAGGTGCCCAATATGCTACTGGAGAAGAGTGGGGAAATAACTCCAGAAAGAATGAAGAGATGGAGCCAAAGTGAAAACAATGTCCAGTTATGGATGTGACTGGTGATGGAAGTAAAGTCTGATGCTGTAAAGAGCAGTACTGCATAGGAACCTGGAATGTTAGGTCCATCAATAAAGGTAAATTAGAAGTGACCAAACAGGAGATGGCAAGAGTGAACACCAACATTTTAGTAATCAGTGAACAAAAATGGACTGGAATGGGCAAATTTAATTCAGATGACCATTGACCATTATGTCTACTGTGGGCAAGAATCCCTTAGAAAAAAATGAACTAACCCTTATAGTCAACAAGAGTCCAAAAAGCAGAACTTGGGTACAATTTCAAAAATGACAGAATGATCTCTGCTCATTTCCAAGGCAAACCATTCAATATCACAGTAATCCAAGTCTATGCCCCAACCACTAATGCCAAAGAAGCTGAAGTTTAATGGTTAAATGAACCTACAAGACCTTCTAGAACTAATGCCAAAAAAAGATGTCCTTTATCATAGGAGACTGGAATGTAAAACTAGGAAGTCAAGAGATACCTGGAGTAACAGGCAAGTTTGGCCTTGGAGTACAAAATGAAGCAGGGCAAAGGCTAATATAGTTTTGCCAAGAGAACATACTGGTCATAGCAAACACCCTCTCCCAACAACAGAAGAGATGACTCTACACATGGACATCACCAGATGGTCAATATCAAAATCAGATTGATTATATTCTTTGCAGCCAAAGATGGAGAAGCTCTATCCAGTCAGCAAAAACAGGACGGGGAGCTGACTGTGGCTCAGATCATGAACACCTTATTGCAAAATTCAGACTTAAATTGAAGAAATTAGGGAAAACCACTAGACCATTCAGGTATGACCTAAATCAAATCCCTTATGATTATACAGTGGAAGTGACAAAAATAAATTCAAGGGATTAGATCTGATAGAGTGCCTCAAGAACTATGGACTGAGGTTTAGGACATTGTACAGGAAGCAGTGATCAAGACCATTCCCAAGAAAAAGAAATGCAAAAAGGCAAAATGGTTTGTGAAGAGGCCTTACAAATAGCTGAGAAAAGAAGAGAAATGAAAGGCAAAGGAGAAAAGGAAAGATAGACCCATTTGAATGTAGAGTTCCAAAGAACAGCAAGGAGAGATAAGAAAGCCTTCCTAAGTCATCAATGCAAAGAAATAGAGGAAAACAACAGAATGGGAAAGACTAGACATCTCTTCAAGAAAATTAGAGATACCAAGGGAACATTTCATGCAAAGATGGGCACAATAAAGGACAGAAATGGTATGGACCTAACAGAGGCAGAAGACATTAAGAAGAGGTGGCAAGAATACACAGAACTGTACAAAAAAGATCTTCATGACTGAGATAACCATGATGGTGTGATCACTCACTTAGAGCCAGACATCCTGGAGTGCAAAGTCAAGTGGGCCTTAAGAAGCATCATTATGAACAAAGCTAGTGGAGGTGATGGAATTTCAGCTGAGCTATTTCAAATACTAAAAGACGATGCTGTGAAAGTGCTGCACTCAATATGCCAGCAAATTTGGAAAACAGCAGTGGCCACAGGACTGAAAAAGTTCAGTTTTCATTCCAATCCCAAAGAAAGGCTTAAAACAACAAGAATTTATTCTCTTACAGTTCTGGTGGCTGGAAGTAAAAAAATTAAAGGGCTGGCAGGGTGGTTTCCATCTGAGGACTCTGAGGAGTGTGTTCCATGCCTATCTCCCACGTTCTGGTAACTTCTTTGGGGGGAGACCTATAACAACCTAATTCCACCTGCAGCCCTAACTTTCCATTGACATGTAATCTAACATTTTCATGAGTTCCAGTGATTAGGATGTAGACATCCTTGATGGTCATTATTTTAAGTATACATCACATTAATAGTTCTGAGAAATTTTATCTTCTATTCAAAATTCAGTTTCTATTCAAGTCTTGATTTAAGACTTAAAATAGGTGAAGATCTCATGCAATGTTCTGAAATGTGACTGTCTCACAAAGAAACAATGGCATCTTCAGGATCACATTCTACTGACACAGTTATTTTAGGTTGAATATAAAGTGAATCTTCAAGATAGATAACCAAAAAGAATACATTTGTGGATCATTCATTTTCAGCAACTTCAAACTGTAAAAAAAGTGTGAGCTGTTGTATTTCAACATAACAAGTGTTTAAGATAGCAAGTGGTTTGTCTGTGGGGTCAGTTTTATCCATCTCCAAAATGGGTCAGCAGTAAGGATCTGGCATTGACTGAGCACCTAGTCTGTGCCTGTCTCTCATCCAGGAAAGTTAGCTAAATTAATCGAGGTAAGGTAACTAGTAAAGTAATGCTCAAAATTCTCCAAGCCAGGCTTCAGCAATACATGAACCGTGAACTTCCAGATGTTCAAGCTGGTTTTAGAAAAGGCAGAGGAACCAGAGATCAAATTGCCAACATCCGTTGGATCATCAAAAAAGCAAGAGAGTTCCAGAAAAACATCTATTTCTGATTTATTGACTATGCCAAAGCCTTTGACTGTGTGGATCACAAGAAACTGTGGAAAATTCTTAAAGAGATGGGAATACCAGATCATCTGACCTGTCTCTTGAGAAACCTGTATGCAGGTCAGGAAGCAATAGTTAGAACTGGACATGGACCAACAGGCTGGTTCCAAATAGGAAAAGGAGTATGTCAAGGCTGTATATTGTCACCCTACTTATTTAACTTATATGCAGAGTACATCATGAGAAACGCTGGGCTGGATGTAGCACAAGCTGGAATCAAGATTGCTGGGAGAAATATCAGTAATGCAGATGACACCACCCTTATGGCAGAAAGTGAAGAGGAACTAAAAAGCCTCTTGATGAAAGTGAAGGAGAGTGAAGAAGTTGGCTTAAATGCAACATTCAGAAAACTAAGATCATGGCATCTGGTCCCATCACTTCATGGCAAGTAGATGGGGAAACAGTGGAAACAATGTCAGACTTTATTTTTTGGGGCTCCAAAATCACTGCAGATGGTGATTGCAGCCATGAAATTAAAAGATGTTTAAAGTTATGACCAACCTGGATAGCATATTTAAAAGCAGAGACATTACTTTGCCAACAAAGGTCTGTCTAGTCAAGGCTATGGTTTTTCCAGTGGTCATGTATGGATGTGACAGTTGGACTGTGAAGAAAGCTGAGTGCTGAAGAATTGATGCTTTTGAACTGTGGTGTTGGAGAAGACTCTTGAGAGTCCCTTGGACTGCAAGGATATCCAACCAGTCCATCCTAAAGGAGATCAGTCCTGGGTGTTCATTGGAAGGACTGATGGTGAAGCTGAAACTCCAATACTTTGGCCACCTCATGTGAAGAGTTGACTCATTGGAAAAGACCCTAATGCTGGGAAGGATTGGGGGCAGGAGGAGAAGGGGACGACAGAGGATGAGATGGCTGGATGGCATCATCGACTTGATGGACATGGGTTTGGTTCCGGGAGTTGGTGATGGACAGGGAGGCCTGGCCTGCTACAATTCATGGGGTCGCAAATAGTCGGACACGACTGAGCGACTGAACTGAACTGAAGGTAACTAGGTGTCTGTATGTGATTGTCGGAGCATCTGTTATAGAGACACACAAATTCCAAGCACAGAATCAAATACCCTACAGGTAAAATACCACAGCATAAAAAGAAGGATGTGAGACAGCCTGGAAGCTCCAGGAAGCTGCAGGGAGGTAAAAGAGATTTTGGCTACTGGGATGCCTACTTTGTCCAACCTCATCCCCTCTGTCCTCCAGACACGTGGGTATAAACTTCATGCCAAGCCCTGAATCAAGGGCTTGGGCACTCAGCTCAGTGTTCCCACCTTCACAAAGCTCAGTCAAGTGTGTGATCCTCGGGGGAGAGGGAAACAAAAAAACAGGCAATGTCATCACTATCTGATAAGTGCAGTGGACAAAATGGAGCTTAAGCTGGGTGGTGAAGGTCAAGGTGGAGTTGGTCAAGCAAAGAAACAGGGCTCAGGACTCTGAGAGCGAGCACCTGCCCATGAAATGTCGAGCAGCAACTGTGAGTTTGGGATGACCAATCCTAAAGGATACTTCAGGGTGGGTAGGAGGGAAGGTGCCTTGGGGGTCTCCGGTGATTGTGTCCCCTGGGGCAAGATAATGGGTTTCACCAAGGCAGCAGAGAAATGGAAAACAGGCATGCTGATACAAGCCTATGAAAGGGTGGAGCTGACAGGGCTGTGGGTACATGGGGTCGTGGAGAGAAAGGAGGCAAGAGTCAAGCTCAGGATTCTGACTGGTTCAGAGGATGCTGGTGGTGCCACCGCTGGGAGGGAGAACACAGGGAGGGGAGTTGGCCTGGGGGCAGAAGGGGGGTGTTATTGGCAGGTGGCTGCTAGGCCACCCAGTGGTGCTGGGAAGGGTCTGCAGGTGCAGTTCTGGAGGTCAAGGGTGCCCCCTGATGGGAGACACAGGGTTGGAAGCCAAAAGCAATAAAGTCCTTGTAGACAGCAAGGGTATGAACGACTCATCCGGGGAGCTCACACTGGAGGACAGGGGGCAGGGCTTGGGGAGTGCAAGCACCTGGGGTTGGACTCAGTCATGGAAGGCCCTGAGGAGTGGGAGAAGAGGTGATCAGCAGGCCAGCGAGGGCAAGTGGAGAGTGCAAGAGGCACCAAGAAGGGCTGGACTGGATAAGGCTGAAGAGCATCCCTGGATTTAGCCAGGAGGTGGCCAAGCTGATGGGGGAGGTGGGGGGGAGGACTGGGGAGACCAGTCACCAGCGCTGTAAGAACAGAAAGGATGAGGGTGAAGAGGAGATGCTGGCACTCTTAGCAGATTTGGGTTGATGCCCACATAGTGGGGTCCGCAAACCCTCAATGCTGGGGTAACACTCCAGCTTTGGAAACTAGACCTAGAGGTCAGCAAGATGTCCCATGACTTGGGAGCCTCTGGTTAAGCAAGCTGCATGCGGGTGGGAAGATGAGTGAGGATGTGAGAGGGGACACTTGCATGAGAAGGGAATGCTGAGAATGGCCGAGGGCTCCAAGCAGCGGCTCACGGAGCCACCTGTCTGGACACGTGGGCCACCCTGGCCACTGGCAGTACCTCGTGGAAAGTCATCTGGGCCAAACGGCAGAGCAGATGACCTGCTGGAGACCTGGGCCATGTCTGAGACGCTGGATGCCAGCTGGGGAGGGCAGCAAGGGGCCTGGTGTGACAGCATCGCGAGGGGAAGACTTGGCCACAGTCACACAGATGGTGCAGCCCACCAGGCTCCTCTGTCCACAGCACTTCCCAGACAAGAATGTGTTGAGCTTAGTCACTCAGTCGTGTCCAACTCTTTGTGACCCCATGGACTATACAGTCCGTGGAATTCTCCAGGCCAGAATACTGGAGTGGGTAGCCTCTCCCTTCTCCAGGGGATCTTCCCAACCTAGGGATCGAATGCAGGTCTCCCACACTGCAGGTGGATTCTTTACCAGCTGAGCCACCAGGGAAGTCTAAGAATACTGGAGTGGTTAGCCTATCCCTTCTCCAGGGGATCTTCCTGACCCAGGAATTGAACCAGGATCTCTCGCACTACAGGCAGATTCTTTGCCACGGAGCCACCTGGGAAGCCCTGCCCAGGACTTTTTCACTGCCATCTTGCCTTCGACCCACCAGAACTCCCAGAGGAAGGCCTGCTGGGCTTGTTTCACAGATGGAGCACTCGACTGAGAGACAGCGACATTGGCCCAAAGCCCACCAGCTATTAAGTGGGTGAGTCCTCTGTGCCCCAACCCAGGGACTTCCTTCTTGTATTTACACTCATGCTCTGGTTAGGGGACACCTGACCGATTTCATCAGGATGCCCCAAGGGTGAAAGATGCCCACTTACTAGAGCCAGACACTCTCAAAGTCTCAGCAGGTCGCATTCAGGATCCTGGGATCAGACGGGCCTGGCCTTGAGTCTTCCTTCCACCAGCTTGCCAGCTGTGTGACCTTGGACAAGTCAGTACTCAATTCTCTGCCAGGAGGTCAGCCCAGGCCTGGTGCTTTGTGGGCCTGATAAATATCAGCTGTTATTACTGCTAGAAGTATTATTCTCAGTCTAGACATCTGTCTTATTCAGAGGAACTGTTGTTCCTCAAAGCCCTCTGGAATGGCTCATCTATGTGGGCATTTGGAACCAAAACAAATTCATTTGGATTTTTAGAAAATTTTCAATAAATCTGTGTGATTCAGATGATAGGAATATGAAGAACCTGCTTGAGTGCTGAGTCCTGTAACTCCGTGTGGGTTTTCCCCCCTGCTCTGAGCCCCTGGCCCTCATCCATAAAGCAGGACCGGATGCTGACCTCACAGCAGGTAAAGGCCTCAGGGTCATGCCCACGGGGGAGCCCCAGGGATGGATGTCTCCTCCCTCTGCCCCGGGGCAGGGCTGCTGCACGCGGGGCTGTGAGCGTCCTGCGGAGGTCAGGCCAGCAGAGTTCTGCCTCCCCGTGGATGACAGGGCTCTCCCAGGACGCCCGGGCTGTGCTCACCACGTGCGCCGCCGGCCTGGGCTGAGCAGACGTGGCAGAGGCCGTTGGCCCGGAGCCAGACCTCCGCGGCCTCGTCCCAGAAACACCACGGAGGACGCGGCAGCGGCAGATGCCGCGTCCGCCTGGGTCGCTCTCATGGCTCAGGGCCGGCTGCAGCCAGCAGCTCTGTTGTGAGAATAATCAAAACACGCCTTTAACATGTGCCATTTAAAGTCTCCGAAGATATGTGGCTGCTTTTATTGAGCAGATGTCCGTGAGAGGAGAGGGGAGAGGAGGTAGGAGCAGGACTTAACAGGCTGGGCTGCGAGGCTCTCGCAGGGGACCGAGGGGGACGCCTCAACAGCTGCACACGAAGTTTCAACGCAGCATTTCTCCATTTAAACCTTGAGAATTATGGGTTCTCGTATACATTTCCTTGAAAAGGAATATTATCCACATATTTGTTTTTTTATAGAAGGAAACAAGAGCCTGCAGTGCATGATGGGGAGAGAATACACGGGCCTGTGCATGTGAGCTTCTGCTAGAGGACATTAGTCCCCCCCCTGAAAACTAGGCTGGGTCAGTCTGAGAACTTGCCACGCTTCCCTGAAAAGGTTCTTGAGTCAGTGTGGTTAGTTCTCACGTGCCAGGGAAAGGAAGAGAAAGGAAGGGAGGAAGAGAGGGGGAGGGAGGAAGGGGCAGGGAAGCGGGGGAGGGAAGGGGCAGGGAAGGGGGTAGGGAAAGGGCAGGGAAGGAAGGCTTTGCTAAAATACAGCTTAACATGTTTCAAGAGTGATTTCTCTAGATATTGTACCAGCTAACCATTTTGGGAGCTTCCTATGTACCAGGCAATGTTCTGAGCACTTAACATGATTCGAATTATTTGATCCCTGTAACAATCCTACAGAAAGCCATTCTACAGGTGAGGAAATTGAGGCACAGAGAGCTCAGTGCCTTGCCCAAGGTCATACATTAGCAAGTAGAAGCATGATTTTAACAGTTCCATTGAGACCTAATTCACATACTCTACAATTCATCCACATAAAGAGAACAATAATATTCTGAGTTGTGAAATAACCACCACATCAATTTTAGCATATTTTCATTACCCTCCAAAGAAACTCTACAACTCTTAGCTGTCATCTCCCAATACATACCCCCTCCCATCCCTCTCAGCCCTAAGCAATCGCTAACCTACTTTTCGTCTCTATAGACTTGCCTTTTCTGGACAATTCATATAAATGGACACATAACATGTGGTTCTTTGTGCCTGGATTCTTTCATTGAGCATGATGTTTCCAAGGCTCGTTCACATTATAGCACCTATCAGTACTTCATTCCCTTTTATTATTGAATAATATTTGATTGTATGGATATACCATATTTATTTATCAGTTCATCAGTTGAGGGACATTCAGGTTATTTCCACATTTCAGCTATTACAAATAATGCTACGGTGAACATCAGTGGATAGTTTTTGTATGGACATGTGTTCTCATTTCTTTTGACTATATACCAAGGAGTGGAACTGCTGGATCATATGCTGACTCTATGTTTAATAATTTGAGAAATTCCAGACTGTTTCCAAAGCAGCTGCACCATTTTTCATTTCTATAGTAGCATATGAAAATCTAAATTCTCCACACTACCATTTGTGTGTGTTAGCTGCTCAGTTGTGTCCAACTCTGCGTAGCCCACTGGGCTTCTCTGTCCATGGGATTCTCCAGGCAAGAATGGAGACCGTTGCCATTTCCTTCTCAGGCGATCGTCCCCACCTGGGGATCAAACCCAGGTTTCCTGCATTCCAGGAAGATTTTTTACCATCTGAGTCACCAGGGAAGCTACATTCCCATAAATTTTTGCTATTATCTCTCATTTTGATTACAGCCATCTTAGTGGGTGTGAAGTGGTATCCCATTGTGTTTTCACGTACTGTGGTAAAATATGTACAAAATTTACCATTTTTACCACTTTTCAGTGTATATTTCAGTAGTATTAAATACATTCACATTGTTGTGCAACCCTTACCATTATCTCCAAAACTTTTCATCTTCCCAAACTGAATTAATTAGATTCAAAAAACAATAACCTCCTAGTCCCCCCTCCCCCAGCTCCCAGCAACCATCATCAAACTTTCTGTCTCTATGACTTTGTCTGCTCAGGTACCTCATATAAGTGGAAACATACAATGTTCATTCTTTTGTAACCGTCTTATTTCACTATGTATAATGTCCAATGTCCTCAAGGTTCATCCATGTTACAGCATGTGTCAGAATTTCCTTCATTTTGAAGGATGAATAATATTCCATTGTACATGAATTTCCTTCATTTTGAAGGATGAATAATATTTCATTGTACATGTGTTAACACATTTCATATATCTGTTTGTCCAGAGAGGAACACTTGTGCTTCTTCCACCCTTTGACTATTGTGAATAATGATGCTATTAAGATAGATGTACAAGTTTCTGTTTGAGTTCCTGCTTTTAATTCTTTTGGGTATATACCCAGAAGTGGAACTGCTGGATCATATGGTAATTCTGTGTTTAAGTTTTCAAGGAATCACTGTACTGTTTCCCACAGTGGCTGCACCATTTCACATTTCAATCAACAGTGTAGAGGGTTCCAATTTCCCCACATACTCACCAACACTTATTTGCTGTTTACATATATATATATATATATATAATAGCTGTCTTCATGGGTATGAAGTGGTCCTCATTGTGGTGTGATTGGCATTTCCCTAATGATTAGTGATAATGAGCATTTTTTCAGGTACTTACTAGCCAATGTGTGTTCACTCATTTGGGGAAATGAGTGAACATTTTCTTTGCCTATTTTTTAATTGGGTACCATTTGTTGTTTAGTTATAGGAGTTCTTTAGATATTCTAGATATCACTTCTTTATTAAATATGTGATTGCAAATATTTTCTCCTATTCTTTGGGTTGCCTTTTCACTTTGTTGATTATGTTCCTTGATGCTCAGTTTTCAAATTTGATGATGTCCAATTTATCTGTTTTCCCTTCCGCTGCCTATGCTTTTTGTCATATCTAAGAAATCATTACTGGGGGAGGAGCCAAGATGGCGGAGGAATAGGACGGGGAGACCACTTTCTCTCCCACTAATTCATCGAAAGAACAACTGAACACAGAGCAAACCACAAAACAACTTCTGATCGCTAGCTGAGGTCATCAGGCGCCCAGAAAAGCAGCCCATTGTCTTCGAAAGGAGGTAGGACAAAATATAAAAGATAAAAAGAGAGACAAAAGCGCTAAGGATGGAGATCTGTCCCAGGAAGGGAGTCTTAATAGAGGAAGTTTCCAAACACCAGGAAACCCTCACACTGGCGGGTCTGGGGGAAGTTTTTGAATCTCGGAGGGCAACCTGACTGGGAGGGGAAGAATAAATAAAACCCACAGATTACTGTGCCTAAAAGCAACTCCCAGCAGAAAAGTACCCCAGACGCCCGCATCCACCACCAGCAAGTGGGGGCGGAACGGAGAGGAGTGGGCGGCATTGCTTAGGGTAAGGACCGGGCCTGAGTGCCCTGAGGACAATCAGAGGGAGCTTTTGTGAGTTACCAATTTAAACTGTGGGATAGCAAGAGAGAGAGAGAAAATTAACCGGCCCGAACACACTGCCGGCCGCTCGCAGAACAAAGGGTCTGAGCAAGTCCAGAGAAGAGCTCGCAGGCTGCAGACCGGCCCAGCCCTGCCAGAGGCAGGAGGCAGGGGGGAGGGAAAAGGGGCAGGCTCGGCCCCAAGGACCGCATCCCCTACTGCACTGCAAACAGGCCTCCAGTTTCTAACCAAAGACTTCCTGAGATTCTGGATGGTCGACATCCGACGGGAGGGTCGCGGCGAGACACAGGGCGCAGGCGCCGACCGGCGCGGGCGGGGACTAGGGCTGGGGACGCGGAGGGCAGAAGGCTCCCCGCACCCGGGGAGAGTGCGCCCGTCAAGCTCCTGGCTGCCTGAGCCGCTCGGACGGGGAATGCACAAAACGCAGGCGCAGCTTTTTGTTCCGCGCTTTTGTGGAACACCGGGGGGCTGGAACCATGCGGGCAGCGCAGGGCACGCTCCATATAGAACAGCCGGGAGCCTGAGCAGCGTAGACGGGGAAAGAAGCGACAGTCCCTCCCTGCAGCACGACGGAACTAGCAACCTGAATAAGAGACCACCTCCGCCCGCCTGTGTCAGGGCGGAAATTAGGCACTGAAAAGACCAGCAAACAGAAGCCAAATAAACAAAGGGAACCGCTTCAGAAGGGACCGGTGCAACAGATTAAAATCCCTGTAGATAACACTGACTACACCGGAAGGGGCCTGTAGATATCGACAAGTGCAAGCTGGAACGAGGAGCTATCTGAAACTGAACCAAACCCACACTGACCGCAACAGCTCCAGAGAAATTCTTAGATATATTTTTACTTTTATTTTTTTAATTAAAAAAATTTTTTTCTTTTTTCTTTTTTCTCTTTTATTTTCTTTTAAAATTCCCTATTACTCCCCCATTACTCCTTAACTTTCATTTTCATAGATTTTTATGATTTTTTTTAATTAGGAAAAAATATTTTTTCTTGTTTATTTTTTCTCCTTTTTCTCTTTTTTCTATTTTTCTTTTTCTCTTATTTCCTTTTAAAGTCCTCTATTACTCCTCTACTACTCCTTAATTTTCATTTTCAATACACTATAACCTTGCACACAAAAAAAGAGAAGCCCTATTTTTAAACTGAACTTCATATATATTTCTAAAATTTTTTTGTGTTTTTGTTTTTGTTTTTAATATTGTATTTTTAAGAGTCTAACCTCTACTCGAGATTTTTAATCTTTATTTTTCAGTATATGATATAAATTGTGGACATTTAAGAATCCAATATCCAGTTCCCATTTTTATTCAGGAGTGTGTTGATTACTCTCTCCCAATCTTGACTCTCCATTTTCTACCTCAGAACACCTCTGTTTCTTCCTTTCCCCTTCTCTTTCCAATCCAATTCTGTGAATCTTTGTGGGTGTCTGGGCTACGGAGAACACCCTGGGAACAGACAACTGTGTAGATCTGTCTCTCTCCTCTTGAGTCCCCCCTTTTCTCCTCCTGCTCATCTCTATCTCCCTCCTCCCTCTCCTCTTCTTCATGTAACTCTGTGAACTTCTCTGGGTGTCCCTCACGGGGGAGAATCTTTTCACCATTAACCTAGAAGTTTTATCATCAGTGCTGTATAGTTGGAGAAGTCTTGAGACTACTGGAAGAATAAAACTGAAATCCAAAGGCAGGAGACTTAAGCCCAAAACATGAGAACACCAGAAAACTCCTGACTACATGGAACATTAAGTAATAAGAAACCATCCAAAAGCCTCCATACCTACATTGAAACCAACCACCACCCAAGAGCCAATAAGTTTTAGAGCAAGACGTACCATGCAAATTCTCCAGCAATGCAGGAACATAGCCCTGAAAGCCAACATAAGGCTGCCCAAGGTCACACCTAACACATAGACCCATCTCAAAACTCATTACTGGGCACTCCATTGCACTCCAGAGAGAAGAAATCTAGTTCCATGCACCAGAACACCGACGCAAGCTTCCCTAACCAGGAAACCTTGAGAAGCCAATCGTCCAACCCCATCCACTGGGTGAAACCTCCACAATAAAAAGGAACCACAGACCACCAGAATACAGAAAGCCCACTCCAGACACAGCAATCTAAACAAGATGAAAAGGCAGAGAAATACCCAACAGGTAAAGGAACATGAAACATGCCCACCAAGTCAAACAAAAGAGGAGATAGGGAATCTACCTGAAAAAGAATTTAGAATAATGATAATAAAAATGATCCAAAATCTTGAAAACAAAATGGAGTTACAGATAAATAGCCTGGAGACAAATATTGAGAAGATGCAAGAAATGTTTAATAAAGACCTAGAAGAAATAGAAAAGAGTCAATTAAAAATGAATAATGCAATAAATGAGATCAAAAACACTCTGGAGGGAACCAAGAGTAGAATAACGGAGAGAGAAGATAGGATAAGTGAGGTAGAAGATAAAATGGTGGAAATAAATGAAGCAGAGAGGAAAAAAGAAAAAAGGATCAAAAGAAATGAGGACAACCTCAGGGACCTCTGGGACCACGTGAAACGCCCCAACATTCGAATCATAGGAGTCCCAGAAGAAGAAGACAAAAAGAAAGAGAAAGGCCATGAGAAAATACTCGAGGAGATAATAGCTGAAAACTTCCCTAAAATGGGGAGGTAAATAGCCACCCAAATCCAAGAAACCCAGAGAGTCCCAAACAGGATAAACCCAAGGCGAAACACCCCAAGACACATATTAATCAAATTAACAAAGATCAAACACAAAGAACAAATATTAAAAGCAGCAAGGGAGAAACAACAAATAACACACAAAGGGATTCCCATAAGGATAACAGCTGATCTATCGACAGAAGCCCTCCAGGCCAGAAGGGGATGGCAGGACATACTTCAAGTAATGAAAGAGAATAACCTACAACCTAGATTACTGTACCCAGCAAGGATCTCATTCAGATATGAAGGAGAATTCAAAAGCTTTACAGACAAGCAAAAGCTGAGAGAATTCAGCACCACCAGACCAGCTCTTCAACAAATGCTAAACGATCTTCTCTAGACAGGAAATGCAGAAAGGCTGTATAAACGTGAACCCAAAACAACAAAGTAAATGGCAACGGGACCATACCTATCAATAATTACCTTAAATGTAAATGGGTTGAATGCCCCAACCAAAAGACAAAGACTGGCTGAATGGATACAAAAACAAGACCCCTATATATGCTGTCTACAAGAGACCCACCTCAAAACAAGAGACACATACAGACTAAAAGTGAAGGGCTGGAAAAAAAATATTTCACGCAAACGGAGACCAAAAGAAAGCAGGAGTCGCAATACTCATATCAGATAAAATAGACTTTCAAATAAAGGATGTGAAAAGAGACAAAGAAGGACACTACATAATGATCAAAGGATCAATCCAAGAAGAAGATATAACAATTATAAATATATATGCACCCAACATAGGAGCACCGCAATATGTACGGCAAACGCTAACGAGTATGAAAGAGGAAATTAATAGTAACACAATAATAGTGGGAGACTTTAATACCCCACTCACAACTATGGATAGATCAACTAAACAGAAAATTAACAAGGAAACACAAACCTTAAATGACACAATGGACCAGCTAGACCTAATTGATATCTATAGGACATTTCATCCCAAAACAATCAACTTCACCTTCTTCTCAAGTGCACACGGAACCTTCTCCAGAATAGATCACATCCTGGGCCATAAATCTAGTCTTGGAAAATTCAAAAAAACTGAAATCATTCCAGGCATCTTTTCTGACCACAGTGCAGTAAGATTAGATCTCAATTACAGGAAAAAATGTGTTAAAAATGCAAACATATGGAGGCTAAATAACACGCTTCTGAATAAACAACAAATCATAGAAGAAATCAAAAAAGAAATCAAAATATGTATAGAAATGAATGAAAATGAAAACACAACAACCCAAAACCTATGGGACACTGTAAAAGCAGTGCTAAGGGGAAGGTTCATAGCATTACAGGCTTACCTCAAGAAACAAGAAAAAAGTCAAGTAAATAACCTAACTCTACACCTAAAGCAATTAGAGAAGGAAGAAATGAAGAACCCCAGGGTTAGTAGAAGGAAAGAAATCTTAAAAATTAGGGCAGAAATAAATGCAAAAGAAACTAGAGAGACCACAGCAAAAATCAACAAAGCTAAAAGCTGGTTTTTTGAAAAAATAAACAAAATTGACAAACCATTAGCAAGACTCATTAAGAAACAAAGGGAGAAGAACCAAATTAACAAAATTAGAAATGAAAATGAAGAGATCACAAGAGACAACACTGAAATACAAAGGATCATAAGAGACTACTACCAGCAGCTCTATGCCAAGAAAATGGACAACTTGGAAGAAATGGACAAATTCTTAGAAAAGTATAACTTTCCAAAACTGAACCAGGAAGAAATAGAAGATCTTAACAGAGCCATCACAAGAAAGGAAGTCAAAACTGTAATCAGAAATCTTCCAGCAAACAAAAGCCCAGGACCAGACGGCTTCACAGCTGAATTCTACCAAAAATTTAGAGAAAAGCTAACACCTATCTTACTCAAACTCTTCCAGAAAACTGCAGATGAAGGTAAACTTCCAAACTCATTCTATGAGGCCACCATCACCCTAATTCCAAAACCAGACAAAGATGCCACAAAAAAAGAAAACTACAGACCAATATCACTGATGAACATAGATGCAAACATCCTTAACAAAATTCTAGCAAACAGAATCCAACAACATATTAAAAAAATCATACACCATGACCAAGTGGGCTTTATCCCGGGAATGTAAGGATTTTTTAATATCCACAAATCAATCAATGTAATACACCACATTAACAAATTGAAAGATAAAAACCATATGATTATCTCAATAGATGCAGAGAAAGCCTTTGACAAAATTCAACACCCATTTATGATTAAAACTCTCCAGAAAGCAGGAATAGAAGGAACATACCTCAACATAATAAAAGCTATATATGACAAACCCACAGCAAACATTATTCTCCAGTGGTGAAAATTGAAAGCATTCCCCCGAAATCAGGAACAAGACACGGGTGCCCACTCTCACCACTACTATTCAACATAGTTTTGGAAGTTTTGGCCACAGCAATCAGAGCAGAAAAAGAAGTAAAAGGAATCCAGATAGGAAAAGAAGTGAAACTCTCGCTGTTTGCAGATGACATGATCCTCTACATAGAAAACCCTAAAGACTCCACCAGAAAATTACTAGAGCTAATCAATGAATCTAGTAAAGTTGCAGGATATAAAATTAACACACAGAAATCCCTTGCATTCCTATACACTAACAATGAGAAAACAGAAAGAGAAATTAGGGAAACAATATCATTCACCATTGCAACAAAAAGAATAAAATACTTAGGAGTATATCTACCTAAAGAAACAAAAGACCTATACATAGAAAACTATAAAATACTGATGAAAGAAATAAAAGAGGACACAAACAGATGGAGAAACATACCGTGTTCATGGATTGGAAGAATCAATATTGTCAAAAGGACTATACTACCCAAAGCAATCTATAGATTCAATGCAATCCCTATCAAGCTACCAACAGTATTTTTCACAGAACTAGAACAAATAATTTCACAATTTGTATGGAAATACAAAAAACCTCGAATAGCCAAAGTAATCTTGAGAAAGAAGAATGGAACTGGAGGAATCAACCTGCCTGACTTCAGACTCTTACTACAAAGCCACAGTCATCAAGACAGTATGGTACTGGCACAAAGACAGAAATATAGATCAATGGAACAGAATAGAAAGCCCAGAGATAAATCCACGAACCTATGGACACCTTATCTTCGACAAAGGAGGCAAGGATATGCAATGGAAAAAAGACAACCTCTTTAACAAGTGGTGCTGGGAAAACTGGTCAACCACTTGTAAAAGAATGAAACTAGAACACTTTCTAACACCATACACAAAAATAAACTCAAAATGGATTAAAGATCTAAATGTAAGACCAGAAACTATAAAACTCCTAGAGGAGAACATAGGCAAAACACTCTCCGACATAAACCACAGCAAGATCCTCTATGACCCACCTCCCAGAATATTGGAAATAAAAGCAAAACTAAACAAATGGGACCTAATGAAACTTAAAAGCTTTTGCACAACAAAGGAAACTATAAGCAAGGTGAAAAGACAGCCCTCAGATTGGGAGAAAATAATAGCAAATGAAGCAACAGACAAAGGATTAATCTCAAAAATATACAAGCAACTCCTGCAGCTCAATTCCAGAAAAATAAATGACCCAATCAAAACATGGGCCAAAGAACTAAACAGACATTTCTCCAAAGAAGACATACAGATGGCTAACAAACACATGAAAAGATGCTCAACGTCACTCATTATCAGAGAAATGCAAATCAAAACCACAATGAGGTACCATTACACGCCAGTCAGGATGGCTGCTATCCAAAAGTCTACAAGCAATAAATGCTGGAGAGGATGTGGAGAAAAGGGAGCCCTCTTACATTGTTGGTGGGAATGCAAACTAGTACAGCCACTATGGAGAACAGTGTGGAGATTTCTTAAAAAACTGGCAATAGAACTGCCATATGACCCAGGAATACCACTTCTGGGCATACACACCGAGGAAACCAGATCTGAAAGAGACACGTGCACCCCAGTGTTCATCGCAGCACTGTTTATAATAGCCAGGACATGGAAGCAACCTAGATGCCCATCAGCAGTTGAATGGATAAGGAAGCTGTGGTACATATACACCATGGAATATTACTCAGCTGTTAAAAATAATTCATTTGAATCAGTTCTAATGAGATGGATGAAACTGGAGCCCATTATACAGAGTGAAGTAAGCCAGAAAGATAAAGAACATTACAGCTTACTAACACATATATATGGAATTTAGAAAGATAGTAATGATAACCCTATATGCAAAACAGAAAAAGACACAGATGTACAGAACAGACTCCTGGACTCTGTGGAAGAAGGTGAGGGTGGGATGTTTTGAGAGAACAGCATGTATATTATCTATAGTGAAACAGATCACCAGCCCAGGCGGGATGCATGAGACAGGTGCTTGGGCCTGGTGCACTGGGAAGACCCGGAGGAATTGGGTGGAGAGGGAGGTGGGAGGGGGATCGGGATGGGGAATACATGTAACTCCATGGCTGATTCATGTCAATGTGTGACAAAACCCACTGCAATGTTGTGAAGTAATTAGCCTCCAACTAATAAAAATAAATGAAAAAAAAAAAAAAAAGAAATCATTACCAAATCCAATGTATGAAGCTTTTTTCCTATATATTATTCTAAAAGTTTTAGCTTTAGCTCTTACATTTAGGTCTTTGATCCATTTTGAGTTTACTTTTGTATATAGTATAAGGTAAAGATTGCTGGGAGAAATATCAGTAACCTTAGACATGCAGATGACATCACCCTTATAGCAGAAAGTGAAGAGGAACTGAAGAGCCTCTTGATGAAGGTGAAAGAGGAGAGTAAAAAAGCTGGCTTAAAACTCAACATTCAAAAAACGACAATTATGGCATCTGGTCCCATCACTTCATAGCAGATAGACAGGGAAACAATGCAAACAGTTACAGACTTTATTTCCTTGGGCTCCAAAATTACTGCAGATGGTGACTGCAGCCATGAAATTAAAAGATGCTTACTGCTTGGAAGAAAACTATGACAAACCTGGATGTCGTATTAAAAAGAAGAAGCGTTACTTTGCCGACAAAGGTGCTTATAGTCAAAGCTATGGTTTTTCAAGTAGTCATGTATAGATGTGAGAGTTGGACCATAAAGAAGGCTAAGCACCAAAGAATTGATGCTTTTGAACTGTGGTGTTGGAGAAGACTCTTGAGATTCCCTTGGACTGCAAGGGGATCAAACCAGTCATTCCTAAAGGAAAACAGTCCTGAGTATTCATTGGAAGGACTGATGCTGAAGCTGAAGTTCCAATACTTTGGCCACCTGATGAGAAGAACTGACTCACTGGAAAAGACACTGATGCTGGGAAAGATTGAAGATGGGAGAAGGGGATGGCAGAGGATGAGATGGTTGGATGGTATCACCAACTCATTGGACATGAGTTTGAGCAAGCTCCATGAGTTGGTGATGGATGGGGAAGCCTGGCGTGCTGCATTCCCTGGGGTCACAAAGAGTCAGACACAACTGAGCGACTGAACATAAGATAAAGGTCCAACTTCATTCTTTCATATTTTGATATCCATTCTTCCCAATACCATTTGTTGAACTTTATTATGGTTTTGATTTGTGAACTCCCTGATGGCTGATGATGTTGAGCATCTTCTCATGTGCTTATTGGCCATTTGCATATCTTCTTCTGAGAATGTCTACTCAGATAATTTACCCATTTTTAAATTGTTTTTTTTTTTTTTTATTATTGAGTTGGAAGAGTCATGGATGTGTGTTGTGTTTCAGCCACTCAGTTGTGACCAACTCTTTTGAAACCCCCATGGACTGTAGCCCATCAGTCTCCTCTATCCATGGGATTTTCTAGGCAAGACTGGTGTGGGTTATCATTTCCTATGCCAGCAGATCTTCCCAACCCAGGATCGAACTCATTTTTCTTGGGCCTCCTGCATTGGCAGGCAGATTCTTTACCACTGTGCCACCTGGGAAGCCCAAAGAGTCCTTGATATATTCTAGATAAAATGAAGTGAATTGAAGTGAAAGTTGCTCAGTTATGTCTGACTCTTTGCGACCCCATGGACTATACAGTCCATGAAATTCTCAAGGCCAGAATACTGGAGTGAGTAGCCTTTCCCTTCTCCAGGGGATCTTCCCAACCCACGGATTGAACCCAGGTCTCCTGCATTGCAGGCGAATTCTTTACCAGCTGAGCCACAAGGGAAGCCCAATAATACTGGAGTGGGTAGCTTATCCCTTCTCCAGCGGATCTTCCTGACCCAGGAATCGAAGTGGGGTCTCCTGCATTGCAGGTGGATACTTTACCAACTGAGCTATCAGGGAAGTTAAAATGATCTTTTCAGATATATGATTTGTGAAAATGCTTTTTCCCCCATTGGGTTATCTTTTCATTTTCTTTATGGCTTTGAAGAACAAACGTTTTAAATTTTTATAATGTCCTAGTTTATTTTTTCTTCATTACTTGCATTTTTACTTTCATATCTAAGAAACCATCACCTAATCTAGAGTCAGGAGGATTTATGCCTAATGTTTTCTTGTTTTATAGCTTCAGCACTTACATTTAGTTATTTGATCTGTTTTGAGTTCATTGTTGTATATGGTATGATCTAGGGATCCAACTTCTGTCTTTTGATGTGGACATTCAGAGTCTCAGTGCCATTTATAGAAAAGACTGTTCTTTTTCCATTGTATTGTTCTGGTATCCCATGTTGAAAATTAACTGATAGTAAATGAGAAAATGTTTATTTCTAGATGCTCATTTGTATTAATTGTTCTATATGTCTGTCTTTATGCAAGTACCATACTGTCTTGATTACTCTAGCTTTGTAGTAATTTTTGAAACTGAGAGGCATAAGTCCCCTAACTTTGTTCTTATTTTTAAAAATTGTATTGACTATTCAGAACCTTTTGCAATTTCATATAAATTTTAGGATCAGCTTGTTTATTTGTGCAATAAAGACAGTTGGAATATTGATAGGAATTATGCTTTGTTAGTAGATCAATTTGTGGAGTATAGTCCTCTTAACAATATCAGGCTTTCTACTGGGATGTATTTAGATATTCGTTAACGTTTTTCAATAATGTTTTGTCATTTTCAGTGTTTAAGTCTTGTACTTCTTTTGTTAAATTCATTCCTAAGTATTCTATTGTTTTTGATGCTACTGCAAATGGGACTGTTTTCTCCATTTCCTTTTCAGACTATTCATTGCAAGGGTATGGGAAGAGAATTGATTTTTGTCCATCAATCTTACATTCTATAACCTTGATTAACTCGCTTGTTAAAAATAACAAGCCCAAAATGGCTTGTATCATTTGCCACCCCTACCACCATGACAGCAAACCAAGACTTAATTGCAGTTTTGATCCCTTCCAGAAATATGACCTTTAAGAGTCGATCTGAAATTTCCTGATCAACACTAGTGAGGTAATGTGCATGCTAAAGCCCTTCCCTTCCCCCAAAAGAAGATGGCTTGGACTAAAGCAGTCTTTGTGTGTGTTAGTCACTCAGTCGTGTCCAACTCTTTGCAACCCCGTGGACTGTAGACTTCCAGGCTCCTCTGTCCATAGATTTCTCCAGGCATGAATACTGGAGTGGGTAGCCATTCCCTTCTCCAGGGATCTTTCTGATCCAGGGATCGAATCCATGTCTCCTGCATTGCAGCAGATTCTTTACCATCTGAGCCACCAGGGAAGCAATGTTTACCTGTTAATACTTTCTTGCCCCACCCTCTTCCTGCCAGTAAATACCTTCCATTTAGGATGACCCCTTGGAGCACTCTTCTAGTTGCTAGCTGGGATGCTGCCCAATTCATGAATTGTTACATAAAGTCAACTAGATCTTTGAATTAACTGAGCTGAATTTTGTTTTTTAGCACATATATTAGTTCTAGTAGCTTTTTTACTGGATTCTTTAGAATCTTCTATATGGAAGAACATGTCATCTGCAAATACACATAGTTTTACTTCTCTAATCTAGATGCCTTTTTTTTTTTTTTTTTTTTCCTAATTTCCCTGGCTAGAACCACCAGTACAATGTTGAATATAAGTGGTGAAAACAGATATTCTTGTCTTATTCCTCTCTTAAGGGAAAAGCATTTAGTCTTTCACCATTAAGTGTGATGATACCTGTGGGGTTTTTGTATGTGCCCTTCATGAGGTTGAGAAAATTCTATTCTTTTCATAGTTTGTTGAATGTTTTGATCATGTAATAATATTGCATTTTGTCAAATACTTTGTGTGTGTTTGTGTTAATTGAGACAATAATGTGGTTTGTCTTTTATTCTACTGATGTAGTATATTATATTATTTGATTTTCAGATAAGTTTCTACTTGATCATGGTATGAAATCCTTTTCATATTGCTGGGTTCAATTTACTAATAAGTTGTTAAGGATTTTTGTGTCTATATTCATAAGTGATATTGGCATGTAGTTTCTTTTCTTGTGATATCTTTGGTTTTGTTAACAAGGTAATACTGGTCTCATAGAATGAACTGCCAAGTGCTTCCTTTTCTACTTTTAGGGAGAAGGTGCTAAAAATTGATATTAATTCTTCCTTAGATGTTTGGTAAAATTCACCAGTAAAACCATCTGATCCTGGGCTTTTTTCTGTGGGAAGTTTTTGGTTATTGATTCAATCTCTTTACTTGTTATGAGTGTGCTCAGGTTATCTATTTATTCTTGAGTCAGTTACAGTAGCATTTCTAGGAATTTTGTCTGTTTCATCTAATTAATAAAATTTTTCATTACACAAGAACATTTTTAGGTTTTCAGTATAGTAATGCAAAATGTCCAGATAATAACAGGAAGACGTAGAGGCTGTTTGAGGGTCACACACACTAAGGACACTGTCTTGTTTAGGAAGAGGCTGGTGATTCTAAGTACTTTGGACTTTACTGAAATGCTTATAGTTAAGGTATATGGGTCACATTTAAGAGTAGCTATCAAAATAACAGAAATATAATCCGCAGCTTCCCAAAAATAGGGAGAAAAAAGAAATATTGTTAGTTCTGGGTATCTTATAATTTCCAATATCATTTCCTCCAAACTCATGAACTATATTTTTTAATTTCTAAAAATATAGAAAAAAGTGGTTCACTATCTTTTTACTGCTTATTTCCAGTGTAATTTTCTTATGGCCAGAAAGAATAGTGTGTTTTATTTTCTTGGTTACCATAAATACAGCCTTATCTATCAGTGGGAATGGGGTGAACTAGCCATGATATAATGCAGAAACAATAGGCTATCATATAGAAGAAACTTGTTCATTGTCTCAACTCAGACTATACAGAAAAAGGCATTCTGGATGGGTTCAGTTCAGTTCAGTTCAGTCACTCAGTCGTGTCCGACTCTTTGCGACCCCATGGCCTGCAGCAAGCCAGGCCTCCCTGTCTATCACCAACTCCCGGAGTTTACTCAAACTCATGTCCATCAAGTCGGTGATGCCATCCAAACAACTCATCCTCTGGATGGGTTAAAGCCTTCTTATATGCACAAAAAAGCCAAACCTTAAAAGTTCTGGAAGAATACATAGGAAAATAAATTTGCAGTTGTAAGGTCAGGAAGAATTGTAAAACAAGACAAAAGAACGACAATTCCTAAACTAAAAATTAACCAATTTAACTAAATTAACGATGAAAGCTTCTACTGAAAGACCTCATAGGTAAAGAGAGATGCCTCAAATAAGGGAAAATATAATCCAAGGTGTATGAGGAAGCTCATAAATCAATTAGTAAAAGATAAGTAGCCCAACAGGATAATGGGCAAAGAACAGGAGGATAAATCACAGAAAAAATATAAATATCCTCTTAACATATGAAAACACTCAACCTCACTATAGCACAGGGGAATTTAAAAAAATCAAACAAGGAGGCACCACTTCCTCCCCACCAGACGGCAACACCACAAAGTCTGACTGAACTGAATTTGTTCACAACTGGAGTAGTGGGAGCCCTTGCGGCACTGGTGACAGGGTAATGCTAGGCAAGGCTTTGGAGGAAAGCTCGAGGTGTGCAGACCTATGACTGTGTAGTCACCCTTGTAGGGACACAACTTGCACATGTGTCCAAGGAAACTGGACAAGGATGTTCACAGCATAGGTGTTTATTAGTTAATCTCAGACTTTGCTGCACATCTGAACATTTTTCATAAGAAAAATGCTTGCACAACCCGGAACCAGGTCAGATGTACTAACTGACCTTGACTGCTGCGAGTGGCGGCATCTGTGGTCAACTGAGAATGAACATGGTGTCTGTCCTGGGAGCCGTCAGGCTCCAGTCTAGTGTTGCCATGTGGGTCAAGTATTGCCACATCTTTCCTGTTAAGAACTAATGTTGAAAGCTCCGAGTCTTATTGCAATCTCTTGCTTTTTTTTTTTTTTTTCTGGTTGTTTTTCTAATCTCTTGCTTTTTAAAGTATTGGAAATGAACTCTAAAACCTTAAGACGCCTGTGCAGGCCAAGCCATGTCTGCTGTGGAATTCAATTCTGCCTCTGGTCTGGGACTGCCCACTTTAATTTTCCAAGGAGGCAGCGCTGGTGGTTCTGAACCTAAACCAGAGAGGCTGGATGTGTATCTTCCTGTGGCTCTGGCCTGACAGGCCACTCTGCACCACTGTCTTGCCACATGGGTCCTCCTGCAATGCTTTGTCCCCACATTCCTATTACACACACACTCTAATGTGTCTTTTGGTTGGCTCAATATGTGTGTCCCAAGAATTCTGTCCTGCGAAGATGAGGGAGACAAGACTCCCCCAGATTTATGATGTGATTTGGTTTTCCCAAGACGGCAGTCTGAGCGGTACCAGTCTGAAACCAACACCAAAGTCCTGAATCCAGGGGGCTACAGAGATAGCCAGAAGCTGATGAATGCCAGCAGGAGCCCCTGCCCAGCTGGCCCAGTGGCCCAGCCCCACCAAATTATTCAATGTGAAAACATGCAAACAGACCTCCCCGACATTCCAGCCCTGCCATTGCCTCACTTTGGCTAGGAAAATGCTCAGGATTTCACAAGACTCTCTGAAAATGTTTCTGGGGGAGTTCTCCAGAGCTGGAGTGAGCCACAGCCCTGCGTCTTCTGGAAGGGGCACAGAGGGGAAAGGCCGTTGTGTGCAGAAGGACAGGGGCAGGGCTCCAACATGACCAGTCTGCAAACCTGGCTGACGCTGGCTGGCTCCGAGCTCGCCCAGCAAGGGTTCTGGCCCACGGCTTTATGAGCAAGGGAATGTACAGCACCGCCCGTGTCCCCACCCACGACTCCCTTTAATTGCAAGCCTCCCATTTGCTCCCTGAGCCCCTCCTGCCAAAGGCACTTCCCGACTCCCCCAGAGCAGACAGGAGCTGGCCAGGGCCCTGGACAACAGCCTCCGTGGTGACTCTTTGTTGGTCTACTTTGAATTGCTGTTGCCGCCTAATGTGCTGCTGGGTTAGAAGCCGTGGCCCTGCTGGGACGGCTTGGAAAGGGTGGTGTCTGTGTTGAGCCTGGGAAGAGATTCCCCGGGGGTGACAGACATCCAGGCCAGAGCCACGTGGAGACGGCTGGCAATGTGGTGCCCCATCCTGCTTGGTGGCTGGCATCCTGCGACGTCTTCCTTCCCGCACTGACTAAAATGACGAAGGGTCTTTGGGGAGCATCACTTGTCATGCCAATCCTTAGTGAAGACAGCAGCTTCAACACTTTTGACCCCAGCAACTGCCCCGCCTGATATGTACTGGTTCCTCTGTGACTTCTCAGATGCTGGGAGCTCCTGCTGCTTGCCTTCTACTTCTCTGAAGCCTCCTCCTCCCCTGTTTTCCAGAGAGTCCCGGTCCTACCCTTGTTCAGTCTTGGGCTCCTTTGTTCCCACGGCCCTCCTTCCTTCCCTTCCCTTGCCTTTATTTTCTTTTCCCAGAGCTAACTCATGATAAGATTTCCATATGTATCTTGATGCATAGGCCTTCCTACTCTCCACTTTGGGAATTCCAGGACTTGATGATTGCCAGCCTGAAGGACAGCAGGGGTCCCACCACACCTCTGATTCTGGGCAGGCAAGGTCACAAACCATTCCTCATTGCCCCACTGCCAAGACTCTTTTTAAGAGACCAGCCATGCAGGGTTAGAGGGCAGCTGTTAAGTGCCACCAAGCCAACCTCCATGAGGGATCTCAGATGCGCCTCCCTTCTCCATTTCCATGGCCACCTTGCCTGGGGTATTGTAACAGTCTCCTAACTTGCCTTCCCACCATGGGATCTCTTTTCTCTCCCAAGTAATCTACCCACCTCTGCCATGGCATCAGTTATGTGACTTCCTCCCTCTAAAACCTTCGATGGCTCCCTAGGGCCTACTATCTTTCACATTCTGAAGTCACACTCAAGGCCCAGTCTGATAACTTAATCATTCGTTCAGCCCAGGCTCCTCCATCATTCCACTAGGGATTGAAGATGTTTTCATGTGTATAAACAGGCAAACAAAAATAAGACACTGCTCTAAAACAAATGAAAATTAGGTGAGATCAAGGTAGGGGGACTAGCCTTACCCCCTGGCTTTGGTTGGCCCCACTTGTTCCTCCCTGTGTTTGACATTCCCTGACCTGGAGACATGGGCACTGATCCCTCTGCTTGCACAGCCTCCTCACTTGCCCAGTTGGCCAGTTTCAAGAGTCTGCCCCTCCAGGAGCTCTTCCAGAGGTCCCACATGTGCCCTCTTCTGCCTCTGGTTCCCAGTCTGAAGGATACTCTTTCCCCCAAGAACATCCTCACCTCGTTACAGCTGGGAACCTCCTAGGAGGCAAGAGGCTTGGTTCTAGTTTGGGCTCACTGGCTAAGTCTTTGATGACCTTGGCTGCTGAACTTCCCACACTTTGCTTTACCACATGAAATGGGGTGATGGGGTGAATGGCTCCTATTCACTTCTCACGTGGACATGCCAGCAATTGACCACACATGTCAACCTGCTATCATCTCGTGCCCCACTTCTGGATGCACCCGGGTCTTAGTGGGCTCATCATTGAATAGTCCAGGATCTGTATTCCCCACCCCATACACTTACTTCACCGCATCGCTCACAGACCTGCCTACCTTCTCCTCAAGGGTGGATCTCATTAAGGCAGCGTGTTCTGAGAACACCCTAAACCTTGGCTCCAGCACACTGGAGAGACACTGTGTATTAACGCTGCTGGCTAATAAAACCACCAGCAGTTTCCTATAAAAAGTTACAGTGGGATAAATCTACAATAAAATATTCATGCCCTTTATTTCACTTCACAGAGAGATTCAAACATCCCAACCAAATGGAGTCACAGCAGATGCTGGGCAGATGTTCTTCAGGCAAGGGAATGAGAGACAATGATTAGTCTCAATTAAGTTCTCAATAAATTATGTAACAGATTCCTTTAGCCACTCAGCCCTGAGTGGTTTGCTGGGCCAAAGTCAGTGAACCTGGTCCAAAACTATTTAGAAACTTTGGATTGCTTTGGACAATTCATGTTCTGAGTAGACTGTAGAGAATCTTGGCATGAAAGGAAATAATGAATACCATAACCACTTTCAATTGAAAATAATAATTTGTTAATAATTTTAATAGCTAATGAGCTACAGAAACTGTGTTCCTGAGCCCTCCAAGTAGGAAGAGAAGAGGTTCATTTTATTCCTGGCATTATTAAGTCTATGGTATGAAATCCCCCTGTGAACTTTTGAGATTTTTATTCAGCAAGTATTGTGTCAGAATCATCTATTTTCACTAGAATATTGCTCCTTCTCTTTGATTTGTAAAAGCAGGTTCCTAAGTGTCTGTCCTGCAAAGGCGGCTCTATCTAATTGAACTTTAAGGATTTCCCACCAACAGACACACGAGACTGGCCACACCCCACTCTGCTATCAAGAACCAGAGAGGAGACTTCTACTACAAGTTTTGTTGGACTGAGTTCCGTGACATCTTCTCCCTCCTCCAAGTGTTGCATGTTGTCAATTTTAACTTTTAGGCGAACAAAAGAAAATTTTATTTAGAAAATTGTAGAGAATGTCCCAGTCCTTGGCAAAATGTTTGGGGTCACTCAAAGTCCAGACTCTCTTCCCTCCGGCTCTCAAAGGCCTGGTCACATTTTGCTGTAGATGATTCTTGTCTCTGGCTCTTCTGAAAGAAAGCTTCTAGCACTGAGCCTTGTGCTCATTAAGGATGTAACAAATGTTTTTTGAATTTAATTGAATTCCATGGTTGTCAATAAAGAAAATTGAGAAGTTATCAGGAGCTTCCTAACATGATCTTTGTGTTCGTCTCCAGGGCATCTCTTGTCTACACTTTCAGTCACTTTAGGACTCTCTTCTAGAGTCATATTTTTTGTTTACTTAGCAGAAATGACAAATACAATTCATGCACATTGTAGAAAATCTGAAAGGTACATAAAAATATAAAGCAAGAGAACCAAAGAATATACATGATCCCAGTCTTTTCCTAAACATATTTTCTTTAAAGATACCATATTATAAACAAGTCTCTTAATGTTTTGCCTATTTCTCTCTTGATAGGAGAAACAATTCTTTTTTTTTTTTTTTTTTTAATTTTTTTATTAGTTGGAGGCTAATTGCTTCACAACATTTCAGTGGGTTTTGTCATACATTGATATGAATCAGCCATAGATTTACACTTATTCCCCATCCCGATCCCCCCTCCCATCTCCCTCTCCACCCGATTCCTCTGGGTCTTCCCAGTGCACCAGGCTGGAGCACTTGTCTCGTGCATCCCACCTGGGCTGGTGATCTGTTTCACCATAGATAGTATACATGCTGTTCTTTTGAAACATCCCACCCTCACCTTCTCCCACAGAGTTCAAAAGTCTGTTCTGTATTTCTGTGTCTCTTTTTCTGTTTTGCATATAGGGTTATCGTTACCATCTTTCTAAATTCCATATATATGTGTTAGTATGCTGTAATGTTCTTTATCTTTCTGGCTTACTTCACTCTGTATAAGGGGCTCCAGTTTCCTCCATCTCATTAGGACTGGTTCAAATGAATTCTTTTTGACGGCTGAGTAAAATTCCATGGTGTATATGTACCACAGCTTCCTTATCCATTCATCTGCTGATGGGCATCTAGGTTGCTTCCATGTCCTGGCTATTATAAACAGTGCTGCGATGAACATTGGGGTGCACGTGTCTCTTTCAGATCTGGTTTCCTCAGTGTGTATGCCCAGAAGTGGTATTCCTGGGTCATATGGCAGTTCTATTTCCAGTTTTTTAAGGAATCTCCACACTGTTTTCCATAGTGGCTGTACTAGTTTGCATTCCCACCAACAGTGTAAGAGGGTTCCCTTTTCTCCACACCCTCTCCAGCATTTATTGCTTGTAGACTTTTGGATAGCAGCCATCCTGACTGGCGTGTAATGGTACCTCATTGTGGTTTTGATTTGCATTTCTCTAATAATGAGTGATGTTGAGCACCTTTTCATGTGTTTGTTAGCCATCTGTATGTCTTCTTTGGAGAAATGTCTGTTTAGTTCTCTGGCCCATTTTTTTGATTGGGTCATTTATTTTTCTGGAATTGAGCTGCAGGAGTTGCTTGTATATTTTTGAGATTAATCCTTTGTCTGTTGCTTCATTTGCTATTATTTTCTCCCAATCTGAGGGCTGTCTTTTCACCTTACTTATGGTTTCCTTTGTAGTGCAAAAGCTTTTAAGTTTCATTAGGTCCCATTTGTTTAGTTTTTCTTTTATTTCCAATATTCTGGGAGGTGGGTCATAGAGGATCTTGCTGTGATTTATGTCGGAGAGTGTTTTGCCTATGTTCTCCTCTAGGAGTTTTATAGTTTCTGGTCTTACAGTTAGATCTTTAATCCATTTTGAGTTTATTTTTGTGTATGGTGTTAGAAAGTGTTCTAGTTTCATTCTTTTACAAGTGGTTGACCAGTTTTCCCAGCACCACTTGTTAAAGAGGTTGTCTTTTTTCCATTGTATATCCTTGCCTCCTTTGTCAAAGATAAGGTGTCCATAGGTTCGTGGATTTATCTCTGGGCTTTCTATTCTGTTCCATTGGTCTATATTTCTGTCTTTGTGCCAGTACCACACTGTCTTGATGACTGTGGCTTTGTAGTAGAGTCTGAAGTCAGGCAGGTTGATTCCTCCAGTTCCATTCTTCTTTTTCAAGATTACTTTGGCTATTCGAGGTTTTTTGTATTTCCATACAAATTGTGAAATTCTTTGGTCTAGTTCTGTGAAAACTACCGTTGGTAGCTTGATAGGGATTGCATTGAATCTATAGATTGCTTTGGGTAGAATAGCCATTTTGACAATATTGATTCTTCCAATCCATGAACACGGTATGTTAGGAGAAACAATTCTTATGTGATCAAAAATATTGTCTCAAGAGTGATTTTTAAAGCTTGTGTAATGCTCCATTGTATAGATAGAGCCATTTTACTTAGCTAGTGCATACTTGGACATGTGGGTAGTTGCCAATTTTGTCCATAATTTGGATGATTTCCGGAAGGCAAAAGTTGAAGTCCTGGATCCAAGGTGATGAGTGATGCCTTCAGAAGACTGGCCGGGACTGCTTGGATCTGCACATGATGGGGAGCTCATTACCCTATGGCCAGGATGTCTGTCCCACTTACCTGTTGAAGCACCAGAGTAGGGTGTCCTACTAGATGATGTCCTCTAGATGATGAACAAAGTATACAAAGGCACTGGGGCAAATCCTTCCAGATACTCTGAAATCCTTCCAGATGTCCCTTTAGTTTTCTTTTTTTTTTTACCAGTGCACATAGCCTTTCAGTTGTTCTTCATGAGGCAGCAGTGTCTGGGCCACTCACCCTTGACTGCCATCTCCTGCTGTGGACATAGCCATCCCAGCCAACTTGTGCCCTAGCATGCGGCCTTCACAAATACACTATTCAGTTATAACCTGAGCAGCTTCAAGTCAGTAAGCAATAAAAACACACTAACTGGGCCCCTCTATAACCAGATGTTATGTGCTTTAGTCTTTGCTCAGTTCCTACTAAGAGGAGGAACGGGAGGCTCCTGTGAAGTGACCTGCTCAGGCTTCCACAGCCAGTAAGAGATGAGCTGGCTCCACCCAGGTCTGCTGGGATGTGGTACAGCTACTGCGTCCTGCTACCTTGACACGTCCACAATGATTTGGCTGGGCATATGACCCCTGCCCTAGTCAAGAGCTCTGCTACTCTGATACATCCACACGGATCTTGGCTGGGCATCTTACCCATGTACTAGTCATGAGCTCTGCTACCTCAACACGTCCACACAGATCGTGGCTGGGCATCTGAACTGTGCCCTATTCACGAGCTCTGCTACCTCAACATGTCCCAGTTATCTACTGGGCATCTGACCCATGTGCTACTCACATGCTCTGCTATCTCACCATGTTCACACCGATCCTGGCTGAGCATCTGACCCGTCCCCTAGTCACGTGCTCTGCTACCTCAACATGTCCACACTGATCCTGGCTGAGCATCTGACCCATCCCCTAGTCACGAGCTCTCCCACAGGGCTCAGGGCTAGGGCTGCCTTGCATCCCTATCAGTTTTTCTCACCCAGAGGAAGCTCTGAAAGGTGGAGAGGAGACTCTTCATCAAACGTTACCCTCAACTGGTGCTCAGGCAAGGCTGTTAAATGAGTGAACAAAGGAATAGCTTTAAATGCCCAGACTGAGTTTAATGTCAGTGGACATTCCCAGGTCTCTGCACTTTTGAGTTACTTCCCTTTGAGCCAAATGTGGGTTTTGTATCCTGTAAATTTTAATTTTCAGGTAGAGGGGACCTTTGTTCTTAAAATTTTTTTTCATTAATTTCCAACTCTATTGATTTGTGATCAGAGGCTACTTTCTGTACTATTTTTAGGAACCTATTGATGTTCTCTTTGTGCATTTGAGAAAAAGGTGTGTTCTCTATTATCAGCGTATAGTACTTGGTATATATGATTTATATTATTGATTATGTTATTTAGATCTTTCATATCCTTTCTTATTTTTTATTTACTTGCCACTTGGTCTGTCTTATATTAATGGTCACCTATACCCAATAAATTTCTATCTATATTTCTTTGTATTTCCTGTGGTTTAGGCTTTACATAGGTAGTTGCTGTGTTACTTGGGACATAAATATTCATTACTGTTATATCTTCAATGTTAAATATGCCTGTCTCCATCTTTGTTTTAGTTTTACCTCTACAATTAAACATTTTAAAATGTTCACCATCAACCCTTTTATCAAAGTGTCCTCAGTCACCTCTCAGTTAAATGAAGAGCATCCTATCATAGCAGAGTTGGCCTAAGCCCTTCTGACATTTGTTTTTTAAATAAAGTTTTACTGGGAAATAGCCCTACCTATTTATCTATTGTCTATGGCTGTTTTGGTGCTACCATGATAGAGCTGAATAATAATGACAGAGATCATATGGCTTAGAGAGCTAAAAATATTTAATATCTTTAGTTAATAGAAAAAAATCGCTGAGTCTTGGTCTGGTAGAGTCCTGAAGAAGGGCTCATGGATACAGGAGCCTAAGCTTCTGCCCGAAGGACAGTTTTGCTAGCTATAAAATCTTCAGTGCACATTCTTCCTCCCTGTCTGTCGTCCGTAGAATCGCTGAGAACCAGGAGTCTGTGTGCCACTCCCTGGAACCACAAGGAGTGGGTGGGGATGGAGGTGAGGGGGAGGAGACTGGGTGCTGGGTTCTGACAGGCGCCCTCCCACTGAACAGCCACAGGTTTCTGTGGAGCCTCCTGATCACATGGCATCTCCCACCACAGAGCCCGGCCCAGAAGAGTTACATGACAAGACTCTGACAAAGCCCGCAGGCAGCGCTGCAGACACACACCAGGGGCCTCCCTGGACAGACAAAGGAGACCTGGGTCTAGCAGCAGCTCCATGGGGACAGGCCATCAGTCCACCTGTTTTCCTGCTTCATCCACAGTGATATCATGGAGACTTGCTAAGTGTTCTGCTGACCTGACCACCACCCCATTAACACTGTCTGACAGGCACTGAGTGTTCTCACTAAACCCTCCCTCATTTAGGGCATACACGCAAGCCTTCTTTTCTAAAATGCACACAAACCATCTGTCTAAATCATTGATTTGTCCTCCAGCTGTGCCAGGGGTTGACAAAAGGCTGAGGTTACATTCCTTGGACTTGCCCATTTATGCATTTGGGAAATTGAAATCCACCCTCAGACTTTTGGCTCTTCTCTCATCAGCCACTATTTCACAGAACCATTCAGCAGAGTCTTGGAGGTAACATCTGTAGAGTTCTGTAGCATCTTGGATTGAATTTCCTCCTGGAATGGGGTTTTTGGATACTTCTGAAAAATCGTGATGATGACAGTGGTCATAAAAATGACATATTTATCACTTACTGTGTGCCAAGAACTGTCCTAAGCAATTTATTTCTATTAACTCATATAATTCTCATGACAACCTTATGAGATGGGTGCTATCTATGTCCCCTGTTTATGGAGGCAAGTGGCCTGGTTGAGGTCCTCCAGCAGCAACTATGAAGCTGGGACAGGAATCCAGCAGCTGAGTCCTCATTCTTGAACTTGAACACACAATTTCCTGGGGCTTGGGCTCCACCGTCTCTGTACTGTTCCTGGCTGCCATGCTCTGGTGCTTTCTTTTATCTGTCCCAGTTTTCATTCCATTCTTTTTGTTGAAAAGCTTCAGGATTTTGGCCTTACTTGAGCTTATCTTCCAGTTTTTACTTTGAAGGTTAATTTAATAAAAAACAAAAAGCTATCTTTGTAGACACTTTGTAAACAGGGTTCAGCTTGCAGGCCTCTGCCTGTCTGGCTTGAGCCATCTGCTGAGATTTCAAACTGTTTTCTACCTGCCCTTGCCACCTGCCTCTTTTTCTTGTCTTCTTAGGCCTTTACATCCAACTCATTCGGGGCTGCCAGGTAGCCCCTGGCTCTGTGTCTGTCCCCCTCCCTCTTTGTCTTATTGGGCCTGTCCATGATTATGGCATCTAAATCGAATCTTCCAGAATTTTCCCTACCTGCTGACCTGTGTTGACTTTCTCTAGCTATGGAATCAGAACTAACTCTACTCTGACCTTTATTTATTCTCTTTTTTAAAAGCAGAGGGGTCTTTGCTGAACCTTGCTCAGAGTTCCTTGTGGCTCCTTTGCCTGACTGTGGCAAACTGCAGAATGATAGTCAGTCATTGCTGCCCAGGTTTTGGTCACTGTCCTCCAATGACTCCTCCTTCTGGTTTGTAAGAATTAAAGTCAGAGTGATGAACACTTTCACAGCATCCTTTATCTTCTGAGAGAAGAGAAAGTGGGGAGTGCTTTGTCTCTAAACTTGGGTGACCAGCTGCCTGATCCCCCATCTCCATCTCCAGTCATGGGGTCTTTGCTGTGCAAGGCCTGGAGCCTCCAAGAGGGTTCCACCTGCATTTGACTTGGGTAGGGTCTCTGGCTCCAGCTGCCCTCTGGACCTTCCAGTCCTCCAGCCCCCAGAAGATAAGATAACTGACTATCTTTCCTTCCCAGATTAGCCACATACTTATTCTACCTGATGATTTTTGTGTCTGCTGTCAAGTTCAAGTCACGGAATCCAGCTCACAAATCTTGGTTGTTTTCATCATATTCCTTGAATTAAAATTTCAAGTAACCTTTGTTACCATATGCCAGTGGCTCATCGTGTGGTACTCACACCATCATTATCGGAAGCTTTGTTTGAAATGCAGAATCTCAGATCCCTCCCTAGATCCACTGAATCAGAAACTTTAGTGGTGGGCCAGGCATTCTGTGGGTCAATAAGACCCCAGGGAGTCCCAGTGCATGTGCTCTGAGGATCATCCCCTGAGGTTCAAGCCTGTTTCTGACTAGCTCTTGGAGAATGGGCTGGCCCTGAAGTCACCCTCTGTCCTCCCTGACAACTCACTGGGCAGATGCAGCTGAAAGTTTTCCCTCCCTGCTCTCAAGATTTAGTGTCAAACTCACTCCAAGTGGCCAGGGAGTGCTGGCTCTCCAGGAAATGGATTGGGAGCCATGAAAGGGAAACATTCCTGAGCCACATGCTTGGTGTGGGCCAAAGCACATTCATTACCTCTGTGGTGCTAATTTCTGCTCTCAGTGCCACAAGGAATTCCTCGTGGAAATCATGTACTTATATTTCACCAGGCTCCTTCCTTCAGCAGTATTTAAATCCAAATACAGGTTAGCAGGCAAAGGTGCTGGCAGGAGCCAGCATTTCACATCCATCTATATCAAGCAGAAACTCATCACTCACTTCCACCACCTCTCCAGCCCACTTTGCCCTGAGCCACGGAGGGGGACACATCTGGAAGCTTCCAGTCATGCACCAAGTCATAACCCAACCTTGGGGTCTGAAAGATGCTGAAACCCCTTCATAACCCCTTTTCCTTCCCAAGTCCTATCCTTGTCCTACTGATGGTATTATCTGAAGTCCACAAATTCAGAGCTCAGAGACATTCATAAAATTATAAATGAACCACTCAACATAGTTCTGCTGTTTTAATTTACCCTAAAATACATGTAAATTATGTAAACTTGTTCTGACAAGAAGGGGAATGTTAGCATATACTAGGACCTTCCCCCAAATCTTCATCACCTGCAAAATACCACTATAGGTTACTTAAATTGCATTTAAATGTACACATTGTACTGTGTGTGTGTGTATATGCACACATGTGTGTGACATCTTCAGAAATGATGCATAACATGTAAATGCTGGCGTCCAACAACTGGCTGATGTTTACCATTAAAAGAGTTTTGTAGCTGAGCAGTGGTGATGGTTTTGGCTAGCGTTCACCGAGGGCTTACTTGGGACAGAGGAATTTATAGGCATTACTTCACCTAATTGTCTCAAGACTTCTATGAGAGAGGTTCTAATTTCCCAGTTTATAGGTGGTAAGATCAGGTAACCTACCCACGAATTTGCCTGTAGCAAGTGGTGGCTCTGGTACCTGAACCTGTGCCTGCCTTGACCAAGTCCATGACCTCAGTAACCCCCATGTGAGGCCACCTGGGGATAATATGGAGAGAACTTGTCATTCTTTTTCTGATTAGCTACTGAACCTAATAAATTGGGTGCCTTGGTTTTTCCACATAATAAGGATATAATGTTCTTTTGTTCCCACCTTTAAAACAAATCTATTTAAATAAAGGTCACAGTAAGGTATGATGGGTGAAGGAAAGATTTAAGAGGTTTCTACAGGAACTGATGCTGGTAGAATGGAATGAGGAAGGTTCAGGGTTGAGTCAAAGTCAGAGTCAGATCAAGGTCAAGTCAAGGTTAAGTGGGGGCAGGACACAGTGTGGAAAAATCCATGATGACTGTTCTGCGGGAAGATGAAGGATTTAACTGGGGGGTCCCAAACCAGCCTCTAACTTCCACTCTTCTGTCATTGGACCATCTGCCCGCCCACCCGCACTGGTGTGTAAACATTCATGGTCCTGGAATGAAACCTCGTTTTCAACACAATGATGCTGACCATGAAGGTGAACAATTCTGGACGACTGAGGTGCTTTCCCTCCACCAGTGCTAAACAATCCATTCATCTGTTCAAATGACTCACTGGCCCCCCTAAATCCTGGGTGCTGTTGGGCACAGGGGACAGAGAAGCACAGCCAAGATTCCAGTGCTCACCTGACACACGGCAGGTGCTCTACAAATGCTTGTTGAATGAATGAGACATTGACAAGGTCCTTGCCCTTCTGAGAAGAAAAAGAAGGGGAACAATAAACAAAGGGCTGACACAGGTGTACCACCCTGTTTGTGGCACCCAGGCTAGGTGAGGTCACTGTTCAGCCCCAGTGGGCACACTGGAGGTGTCACAGCTATGGGTTTGAACCCTCAGTGGGGCAGGTTTAGCTTCTTACCCAGAAAGATAGTGAACCTGCGCCACAGACAGCTTCTCACCTGTCCAGTCCCTTTAACTTGTGCCACTGCTCCCTCCAGTCTGAGGGTCCCTCCCAGTCTCTCTGAGCCTGATATCACCTGACAGGGGGCCAACAGGGAATCACTGGGCATTCACAGGACAGCACCCTTGCAAGCACCATACCTGCACCCCAACACCGCACACACACAGAGGCTTCCTGGGAAGCCACCTTCACATCTGAATCCATCATATTAGACAGCGAAATTTCTGAACTTTAGTTTCTTATCTAGTAAGGGTCCAGATAACCATAAGAACAAATCAGAAAATTAAGCAGCTATAGCATTTAGCAAAACTGCTCAAGTGTTTAATTTTAAAATCATGAGTTTTGTAGTGTAGTCTAAAGTCAGGAAGGTTGATTCCTCCAGCTCCATTTTTCTTTCTCAAGACTGCTTTGGTTATTCGAGGTCTTTTGTGTTTCCATACAAATTGTGAAACTGTTTGTTCTAGTTTTATGAAAAATACCATTGGTAGTCTGATAGGGATTGCACTGAATCTACAGATTGCTTTGGGTAGTATACTCATTTTTACTATATTGATTCTTCCAATTCAAGAACATGGTATATTTCTCTATCTATTTGTGTCATCTTTGATTTCTTTCATCAGTGATTTATAATTTTCTGTATACAAGTCTTTTGTTTCTTTAGGTAAATTCATTCCTAAGTATTTTACTCTTTTCTTTGCAATGGTGAATGGGATTTCTTCCTTAATTTCTCTTTCCTTAATTTCTCTCTTAATTTCTCTGATTTTTCATTGTTCATGTATAGGAATGCAGAGGATTTCTGTATATTAATTTTATATCCTGTGACATTGCTATATTTATTGATTCAGTTCAGTTCAGTTCAGTTGCTCAGCCATGTCTGACTCTTTGCAACCCCATGGACTGCAGCATGCCAGGCCTCCCTGTCCATCACCAACTCCCAGAGTTTACTCAAACTCATGTCCATTGAGTCGGTGATGCCATCCAACCATCTCATCCTCTGTTGTCCCCTCCTTCTCCTGCCTTCAATCTTTCCCAGCATCAGGGTCTTTTCAATAGGGTCAGCTCTGTGCATCAGGTGGCCAAAGTATTGGAGTCTCAGCTTCAACATTGGTCCTTCCAATAAACACTCAGGACTGATCTCCTTTAGGATGGACTGGTTGGATCTCCTTGCAGTCCAAGGGACTCTCAAGAGTCTTCTTAAACACCACAGTTCAAAAGCATCAATTCTTCAGTGCTCATTATAAATCATGCTAATTTATTGATTAGCATAGTAATACAGAGAAAGAGAGAAGTTGCTCAGTCATATCCGACTCTTTGCAACCCCTTGGACTGTAGCCCACCAGGCTCCTCTGTCCATGGGATTTTCCAGGCAAGGGTACTGGAGTGAGCTGCCATTTTCTTCTGCAGAGGATCTTCCTGACCCAGGGATAGTAATAATGATAATTTATTTATTGATTTATTAATTTATTTATTAATTAGCATAGTAATTTTCTGGTGGCAGCTTTTTCACTCTCCTCTTTCACTTTCATCAAGAGGCTCTTTAGTTCCCCTTCACTTTCTGTCATAAGGGTGGTGTCATCTGCATATCTGAGGTTTTGACATTTCTCATGACAATCTTGATTGCAGTTTGTACTTCATCCAGCCTGGTATTTCACATGATGTACTCTATATATAAGTTAAAAAATCAGGGTGACAATATACAGCATTGATGTACTCCTTTCCCAATTTGGAACCAGTTTGTTGTTCCATGTCTGGTTCTAAATGTTGCTTCTTGACCTGCATATAGATTTCTCAGGAGGCAGGTCAGGTGGTCTCGTAATCTCATCTCTAAGAATTTTCCACAGTTTGTGATCCACACAAAGGCTTTGGCATAGTCAAGAAAGCAGAAGTAGATACTTTTATGGAACTCTCTTGCTTTTTCTATGATCCAACAGATGTTGGCAATTTGATCTCTGGTTCAAAATAAAAAAAAAAAAAAATCAAAATCTGCATTTTCTAAATCCAGCTCAAACATCTGGAAGTTCTCGGTTCATGGACTGTTGAGGCATCACTTGGAGAATTTTGAGCATTACTTTGCTAGCAGGTGAAATGAGTGCAACTGTGCGGTAGTTTGAACATTCTTTGGCATTGCCTTTCTTTGGGACTGAAATGAAAACTGACCTTTTCCAGTCCTGTGGCCACTGCTGAGTTTTCCAAATTTTCTGGCATACCGAGTGCAGCACTTTAACAGCATCATCTTTTAGGATTTGAAATAGTTCAACTGGAATGGAATACTACTCAGCTATAAAAGTAAATGCATTTGAGTCAGTTCTAATGAGGTGGATGAAACTGGAGCCTATTATACAGAGTGAAGTAAGTCAGAAAGAAAAAGACAAATAGTGTATATTAACACATATACATGGAATTTAGAAAGACAGTAATGATGATCCTTCATGCAGGGCAGCAAATGAGACACAGATGTAAAGAACAGGCTTTTGGACTAAGTGGGAGAAGGCAAAGGCAGGATAATTTGAGAAGAGAAGACTTTGAAATATGTACATTACCGGACTTCCCTGGTGGCTCAGATGGTAAAGCGTCTGCCTACAATGTGGGAGACCTGGGTTCAATCCCTGGGTCAGGAAGATCTCCTGGAGAAGGAATGGCAACCCACTCCAGTATTCCTGCCTGGAAAATCCCATTGATGGAGGAGCCTGGTAGGCTACAGTCCATGGGGTCGCAAACAGTTGGACATGACTGAGCGACTTCACTTTCTTTCTTTTATGTACATTACCACACGTAAAATAGATGGTCAGTGCAAGTCTGATGCATGAAGCAGGGTACCCAAAGTCACAGATCTGGGACAACCCAGAGGGACAGGATGGGGAGGGAGGTGGTGTAGGTTCAGGATAGGGGGGACACATGTATACCCATTGTTGATTCATGTTGATGTATGGCAAAAACCATCACAATACTGTAAAGTAATTATCTTCCAATTAAAATAAGTAAACTACTTCTTTAAAAAAGGTTAAAAAAAAATAAAATAATGAGTTTCACTTCCAGACAAGGGAACCACCATGGCTCCCCTACAAACCCCCTCTGACCCGAGGTCACTACAATGCCATTTGCTGACCTCTCCCGTTCCACTTTAAAATATCTACTTACAGGTGCCCTGGTCAAAAAGGGTTCTTTCGTCATGCCACAGTAGAAGCAAGTTGTACTACTTTTAAAATGAAAATGACATAGCAGAAAGTATGAAGGATTTAAAGTAGGAAAACCCTGGTTTGAGTTCTACCTGCTATGGGTATGACCCTGAGTAAGTTACTGCACAATCAAGTGTCTTGAAATCTTCATCTGTAAGATGGGGTGACAACCCCAACTTCCCAGCCACTCCCCACCATCTCTCCTTGCTATGGACAGGCAGGGACAGACTGGCTCACTCCCACCCTACCCTGGATTTCTGCCACCTCCATAATTTACATCTTAGCAAGAAGAACACAGGTCCTCAGTTTTAAGATTCTGTTTCTACAATAAATTCGTTTTCAAATATTCTTTTGAGAGAAAAAAACGTTTCTCTGGGGTTTATAGGAACAAACTGAATTTGCAGTAGGAAAGCAAAAGGACAGTGAATAGGGCTTAACCAGCAGCTGATGAGATCACAGCCTGGCAGCATTTCTTCTCAGCCATCACACCTGATCAGGTTACACTCCATTACTGGCGTTTGTGTTGGTACGATTTGGGGGTTAAAATAACCAGGAGAAGCTTGAGTTTGGTAACAGGTTGTACCACACCCAGGGATTCAGAGTTTGGAAAAAAAACTCTCATGCTTTGAGAATCACATGGCTGCTGATGTTGAAAGTTCACATCCAAGAGTAACATTCCCGACAGGCTGCCTTTCTCACCAGGACACAGGAATTTTCCAGTACAGTAGCCCTCCCGCTAATAGACTTGCCGGCACTCGTCCTAGCTGGACAGCGTCCACTGGATGGTCTTGCCTAGTCTTGGTTTGATCATGATGTCAGCATGTCTCTATGTGTTTGGGGTGGAGGACACGTCTGCTGCTTTTGCCTGCCCAGTGTCGCCTTCCTTTTTCTGATAAGAACACCTCAGTTTTCCTTTGGGTGTCTACATCAGGCCACTGGAGGGCATGTGAGCCAAGCCAGGCCCATCGGATCTTCTCCAGGAAGCTGGAATCTCAGTGGAGCAGCTCCAATGCAGTTGCCTCTGAGATCCCCTCTCCAAAATGCTTTTCACCATTGCTTCAATTTTGGGAGATATTCCACATCCTGTTTATATATGCTTGTCTTTTTGGTATAGTTTTAAACTCAGTTCCTGGTGCCTGGGATCAAAAACCTTGATGTATTTGAGTCCAACACTTTGCTTTCCCAAAGACAATGTCCAGTGAGATTTAGAAGTTGGTGGCCTCATTCATCTTGGGAGGCTGGTGGCACAGGAGTTCCTTTTGCAGCCATGTCCTGAGTGAACTAGGGAGTCCCACCCCACTTGGTCATCTTCAATGGGAGGAAGAGGTCAATGGAGTGTACTTTTCAGGTGCAGGCACAGGGCACCCTGAGCAGTTTACCTGGTTGGGTAGGGGTACCCTGAGCCTCCTGTTGGAGCACCTGCCTCTAGAAGCTCTAGGAAGGGTGGTTTTCAAGATCGAAGTTCTCCTGGGGAAACAGCCCAATTCTCATAGTGATTTACAGAGCACAGTGGCACATTAAAAGTGTCAGAGAGGAACTGTATAGTCATAAGTCCCATGTGTCTCTATGTAACCAGCACTTCTCTTTCTGGACAACCACAGAGAAATGCCTCCCTCTAAACTTTCCATGGGCCCTGTGGTGGCAAGAACAGACATTCTACCTTATTTTTTTTTAAATTTTTTAGCTACATATCATCAATATCCTTTTAAAAGGAAATGGAGCATAATTGCAGTGGGCTTCCAATTGGTGGCTCAGTGGTAAAGAATCTACCTGCCAATGCAGGAGATGAGAGTCTGATCCCTAGGTCAGGAAAATTGCCTGGAGAAGGAAATGGCAACCCACTCCAGTATTCTTGCCTGAAGAATCCCATGTATAGAGGAACCTGGTGGATTACAGTTCACAGGGTCACAAAAACATTGGACATGACTTAACAACTCAACTTCCCAGTGGCTCAGTCAGTAAAGAGTCTGCCTGCAATGCGGAAGACCTGGGTTCAATCCCTGGGTCAGGAAGATCCCCTGGAGTGGGGAATGGCAATCCACTCTGGCATGCTTGCCTGGAAAATTCCATGGACAGAGGAGCCTGGTGGGCTACAGTCCATGGGATCGCAAAGAGTCGGACATGACTGCATGACTAACACCTAACAACTCAACAACAACATAAATGCTTTACAGTGCTGTGTTAGTTTCCACTGTACAACAAAGTGAATCAACTATATGTATACATATATTCCCTCCCTCTTGAGCTTTCCTCCACCCACCCCATCTCACCCCTCTAGGTCATCACAGAACACAGAGCTGAGCTCCCTGTGCTATCCAACAGCTGCCCACTAGCTATCTGTTTTACACATGGTAGTGAATATATGTCAATGCTACTCTCTCAACTTGCCCCATCCTCCCCTTCCTCTGCTGTGTCCACATGTCCATTCTACGTCTGCATCTCTATTCCTGCCTGGCAGATAGGTTCATCAGTACCATTTTCCCAGATTCCACATATATGCATTAATATACAATATTTGTTTTTCTCTATCTGACTTCACATTGTATGACAGACTCTAGGTTCATCTACATCACTACAAATGACCCACTTTTGTTCTTTTTTGCGGCTGAGTAATATTCCATTTGCACCTTATTCTTGATCTTAGGGGTAAAGCATTCAGTCTTTCATCACAAAGTATGATGTTAGCTCTGGGGTTTTATAGATACAGAACATTTTGTAGATATCTGTATGTATTTGTAGATACAGAATATTTTGTAGATACCAGGCTTAGGAAGTTCTCTTTCAATCCTAGTTTGTTCAGTGTTTTTTTTTTTTTTTTTTAAATCATGAAACGGTCATGTATTTTGTCAAAGTCTGTTTTTGTATCTACAGAAATGATTATTTTGTTTAAAAAACATTTTATTGATAAAGTGTATTACATTAACTAATTTTCAGATGACATACCAACCTTGTATTCCTAGGATTAGTCCTATTGGTCATGGTGTATACAATCCTTTTAATATGTTGCTGGATTCAGTTTGCTTGTATTTTTTTTTTTTGCATCAATATTCATGAGAAATATTGGTTTGTAGTATTATTTTTCCTTGTGATGTCTTTGTGTGGTTTCAGAATCAGGGTTTTACTACCCTCACAGAATGTACTGGAACGTGTTCCCTACTGTTTCATCTTTTGGGAAGAGTTTGTGAAGGGTTGGTGTTAACTCTGCTTTAAATATTTGGTAGAATTCGTAAGTGAAGACTTCCAGTCCTGGACTTTTCTTTGTAGAAAGTGTTTTGATTAGTAATTTAATCTCTTTGTTTGTTATAGGTCTATTCTTTCTATTCTTTATTCAGTTTGGGTAGCTTGCATTTTTCTAGCAGTTTGTCCATTTCATGTTCATTATCTACTTTATTGACGTACAGCTTACTGGCATACAATTGTTCATGGCATTCCTTTACAGATCTGTTTTATTTCTGCAAGGCCTGCCTTGAGACTTGAGGGATTTTAGATCCCTGACCAGGGATCAAACCTGTGTTCCCTGCAGTGGAAGCATGGGGTCCTAACCACTGGATGGTCTGGGATTCCTCTTCTTTTTAAATACAGTGTTTACTGCTATACATTTCTTCCTAAAGTTTGCTTTAGTTGCATTCCCTAAATTTTGGCAAGATGTGATTTCCTTTACATTCATCTGAAAGTATTTTCTAAATTTTCTACGATTTCCCTTTCACTCACTGGTTATTTAGAAAGTGTTTTGTTTAATTTCCATGCATTTATGACTTTCCAAAATTTCTTTCTGTCATTGAATTCTAATTGTAATTTTTCCCTGTAATTGTGACATAAAAATCAGATGCAGATATCGAGGACATAATAACTCAGGAAAGAGAAGGCCCTCCTCACAGGCCCCGGGACCACATGGAAAGCGTTAGTCAACAGAATTCAGTTACCTGTGAAACTGGTATCTGGGAAGCCTCTTGTCCTCTGTAATGATCAAAGGGAGGGATATTCAAATAGTCAAAGGGTTTAAGTATGGAGGAAAGGAAGAAAACAGAAGCTTTAAATTTAAGACAAAATTCTGGAATCCTTTCTTTCTCCAATGTTTCCTATTTTAGACAAATAAGTAAAGGCTTCAAAACAATACTATTTAATTTAAATACAAGTGAGGTTCTAGAATTTGGGTAGTGACAGAAAGACGTTTTGGAATTCTTTCAACCAAACTTTTCCTTACCATTCACATACTACCGGATGGGCATATAATAGATCACTGATGCTATTCACCATTTTCCCCGTCAGGCACTTTTCCTTTATTTCACAGGGATGTGGGGCACCCTTCATTCCGAGCCTCCAACCACGTGTTCAAGTGTCTGGAGAGTGGCTGGGCCTGAGAGTCAGGAGCAGCACTCCAGCGATTCTGAGGTTTTCACTGCCGCCTGCAGGCCCTGCCCTCCCCGACTGAGAGCTCTCCCGAGTTGCGGGCTCCTGTTCAGACACATGGAGTGCCACAGGCGGCCTCCTCCAGTCTCCTACATTCAAGGCACAGTGAACAGAGGAGGGACAACTAGACTTACCTATTTTATTTTAGAGGAAAGCAGAAAAAAAAAAAAAGCTTTAAGGTTTAGACTAGCTAGAAATGGATTAAACAACGGTATCTTTTCAGATATTGGCAGCACCTTAGGGCCACATGTTACAGGCTTCATTCTTAAATCAGGATCACATACACACACAGACCACGCTTTCATAAAAACATGAGGAATTACATTCAGTTTTAACCTAAAATGAGGCAAACTGGATAAAATAATTGAGCAAAGAGGACAAATTTAAAATCCAAATACATTTCCTTGCAGATGACTATTCAGTTCAATTCTGTTGCCAGTAAGATATTGAATATTCTTTCTTGAATCACCCTAATTCAATGTACAGTACAGTATGTACTGCCTGGGAAGAAATTCAAATCATAAATACTATAGGGAAATATCCAATAGCTCAGAATGGCCTTTTCAAGTAGCCAATAAGCTCTAAAAGACTGCAAAAATATTAAATCCAGTCACACATGAGCTATGTGTTCCAGACTGAGCACATCCCTGTCATAGCCCCCCTCCTTGCTCCAGGACTACCTGGAACTGGGTCTTAAGGAGTTGGCACACAGGGCCACTTGGGCTGCTTGCTGAATGCCAGATGACGGCGGGGCCTCTTCCCTGCAGACTGTGGTCAGCAAGGTGAAGGCTGCTGGCCACAGTCACAACAGCTGAGCTGATCTGTGATTTCTGCCTCTCCTGCCAATGTCAGGTCCAGGTTTGCTGATGTGTTTGTGCTGCTGTTCAAGATACTGGAGAGAGGCTGTCTGCCCTGCATGTCAGATTCCAGACTCCACATGGTTATGGCAGGATTTGGGAGAAGGATCCACAGAGCGAGGGGCAGGATTAGAATAAAGAGGTGTTAATGGTGTGAGTTGGGAAGGTAAAGGAAACTGTCGGGAACTTGGTGGAAAAAAAAGGTTGAAGAAAATTAAAGGGGGATCAGGGGAAACAAAGAAAAACAAGGGAAAAAGACAACCATCTCTGTTGTTTTAAAGGTCAAAGAGTAACAATAATACAGAAAGACTCTTTCATCTTGCCAGATTCAACAGCACACTACATTTTGGCTTTTAAAATAATGTTTACACCATTGGGTTCTGGATTCTTCTTCCAACCGACAGGCTCTGACTTCCAATTGTGCTCACTCCCAACCCCCTGAAGCACCTGTTTTTTCCAGACCGCACACTTCTCCAAACCCCACCCCCTGATCTAAGTTCAGTTTTCATTTACGATTATTTCTCTCTCTGTCTGGCACTCATTTTCTAAGATCTTCACTTCTCTTTACTTACTAGCCTAAATCCATATTACTCTAGACTTTTAAGAAAGATCCATGACAGCTAGATCATGCCATGCAATAATTCAAGTTCTCCTGTCTAAATGTTTGTGTGTTTATATATATAAAATATCTGTACATAATACATATACACATATATATGTATAATGTGCATGTGTGTGAGTATGTATATAAATAAATAAAAGTAGCATTTGCAAGAGTTTTAAAATCTATCAGATCACACATTTCTTTAGCCAAACAATAAATACTCTGTGAGAAGTCATGATACCTCACTTTCAAGTGTCCACTTTAAGAATAAGTATGATATCAGATGGTTCAAAATAAGCAAATAAGCAAACCAACAAATACAAGCAGACTAGGATAGGCATCCGGGAATTTCTTTCCTAGGCTTTGAGGCAAATTCCAGGTGCTGTCTTCTCTTTTATCAATTTTATTTCCTACTCTGTTTTTGGAAATTCCATTCATTCTTCCAGTCTGATGCGTATGACTTCACAGAGTTGGAAAGGGAATGAAAGGGGGTGGGACCAAAAGGAGAGTGGTAGGAAGGAGAAACCTAATGTTTATCAAGTTTGTTGTTGTTGTTTGGCTGACAGTAAAGACTTTGCCTGTCTTTCACCTCTATATACATTGGTACCAAGAGCAAAGTCAAGTGAATTTATTCAATAAACATACATTGAATAAATGAAATCACTGACTCTATACTGTGTGCTGAGGGTCATGCTGGATGGTTATAAAGACAGTACTAGCTTTCCTGGTGGCTCAGTGGTAAAAGAACCAATGCAGGAAACACAGGAGATGTAGGTTTGATCCCTGGGTTGGGAAGATCCCCTAAGAAGGAAATGGCAACTCACTCCAGTATTCTTGCCTGGGAAAATCCCATGGACAGAAGAGCCTGGTGGGCTGCAAGGCCATAGGATCACAGAGAGTCGGACACTGACTGAAGCTACTGAACACACATACTGAATAACTGGGCAATGAAAAGTAACTCAGTATAACAAGATGCCCTCCCTTGTATGATAAGAGAATATATTCCCTGCAGTGGTGCCTTCAGAGCTTGCGCTCATGCTGAAGCTGTGACCCCATCATCTCAGTGGGCAAAACAAGGGTAGTCAATAACTTAAGGCAAGCTATCATTCATGGGCCAAGTCTGGCCTGCAGATTGTACAACCCAGGAGCTAACAATGGTTCTTATGTTTAAAAGGGTTATAAAACAAAACAAAAAACAGACATCAGAAATCAAATATGGCCTACAAAATAAAAATATTTACTCTCTAGCCCTTCACAGAAAAAGTTTTCTGACCCTGTTCTAAAGAGACACTGAGATTAGAGAAGGAAATGGCAACCTACTCCAGTACTCTTGCCTGAGTACTCATCCCAGGGATGGAGCAGCCTGGTAGGCTACAATTCATGGGGTCACAGAGTCAGACACGACTGAGCGACTTCACTTTCTCTTCTTTCTTTCTGAAGTTGCTGTTGTTCAGTCATTGTGTCCAACTCTTTGTGAACCCATGAACTGTACACACCAGGCTCCTCTGTCCTCCATAGTGGGGTTTACTCTTGGAGTTTGCTCAAATTCATCCATGAGTCGATGTTCAAGCTGGTTTTAGAAAAGGCAGAGGAACCAGAGATCAAATCAGCAACATCTGTTGGATCATCAAAAAAGCAAGAGAGTTCCAGAAAAACATCTATTTCTGCTTATTGACTACGCCAAAGCCTTTGACTGTGTGGATCACAATAAACTGTGGAAAATTCTGAAAGAGATGGAAATACCAGACCACCTGACCCACCTCTTGAGAAACCTGTATGCAGGTCAGGAAGCAACAGTTAGAACTGGACATGGACTGGACACGACTGAGCGACTGAACTCAACTGAGTCGGTGATGCTACCTAACCATCTCATCCTCCGCTCTATCCTTCTCTGTTTGCCTTCAATCTTTCCCAGAAACAGGGTCTGAGGTTACTTTTAATCTAAAGTGTGTTCGACTTGAATTGTGTTCAAACACAGCAAGACTGCAGGCCTAAGCTCTGTGGGCATTCTGGAGCCACACACACAAGCTCAATGTTACATGCATATGTAAAAAGTACAATAGCTGCTTTGGAATTCTTGTCTGCTAATCCCAACATATATGTCATCTTGGAGTTAATTTCTATTAATTGCCTTCTCTCATGAGCATGGATCACATTTTTCTGTTTCTTTGTAAGTCTAGTAATTTTGGATTGTATCTTGAACATGTTATGTTAATTACAGCAGTACTGTCCAATACACACACACACAAAAAATGAGCCACACATGTAATTTTAATTTTCTATTATCTACATTAAAAAAAGTAAAAAAACATGTGACTTCAATATATTGCATTTTGATCCAATGTCTTCAAAATACAACAGGCTTCCCTGATGGTTCAGTGGGTAAAGAATCTTCCCCAAATGCAGGAGACATAGGAGACGTGGGTTTGATCTTTGAGTAGGGGAGATACCCTGGAGCCGAGGGCATGGCAACCCACTCCAGTATTCTTGCCTGGAAAATCTCATGGGCAGAGGAGCCGGGTGGGCTACAGTCTGTGGGGTTGCAAGGAGTTGGACACGACTGAGCGACTGCATACACACACATTCAAGATATAATTATTTCAACATGTGATAAATATTAAAAATTAATAAGATATTTTATAATCTCTTTCCAGACTAATTCTTTGAAGTCTGGTATGTATTTACATTTATAACACATCTTGATTTGGACTAGCTAGTGGCTATCATGTCGATCAATCAGCATGCATGCATGCATGCTCAGTAGTATCTGACTCTTTGTGACCCTACGGACTGTAGCCCACCAGTCTCTTCTGTCCATGGAATTTTCCTGGTAAGAATACTGGAGTGGGTGGCCATTTCCTCCTCCAGGGGATCTTCCTGACCCAGGGATCAAACTTTCCTTGCAGGTAGGTTCTTTACTGCTGAGCCACCAGGGAAGCACTGATCAGCATAGCTCTAGAATATCATTCTAGGAGAATACTAGGGTTTGTCCAATATAAGCTCTTCCATCATTATGGGAAACAGAATCCTTGACTGATAGTTTTTAAACTTTACCCCTTGGTACTTCACAGAGGTGCTATGGGCCAACTGAGACAAGCGGAAGGCTAAGTGCACTGAACCACTCTTCCCGATTATATATGCATCTCAAGTCAATCAGACCAACTCTGATTTCATGTTTCATATATTTCGTTTCTGTGCATAATTTAAAAAGATTTTGATACTAAAATAGTATGAAAACATAAATGACTGTAGAATATGATTCTTGAGTGGGTCCCTAGGATCATTCTTGCTCAGTTATGCCCTTGAACCTATGCTGATGTCTCTTCTAGAGTCTCTTACTCTCCTTTCTAATCATATCACAAGAGTCAGCTGTCTCTACTTTCAGGAAAAGAAGCTGTGGCCTCTCTGATACATAAGTCTTTACAGTGGCAAGTTCTTCTTTCTTTAGCCCCACATGTGTGTGACTGATTGACTGATAAATCGATCAATCAACTGATAGGTTTGCAGGATGGCTGTTCACACCCAAATGCTCAAGACTTCTAGAAGTGAGCTGTTTCTCATGGCCTTCACCATTAGGGTAGAAAATTTCATTCTTAATTTTCTAAGGATCATATAAAATCACATCTCACCATGCTTTCCCTTCTGGCTTCCCTCTCTCATTCACACACATTTTATCAGTTTGACAAAGAAAAGAGGGTCAGAAACAAAACCAAATGCTTTGTGATACTTTTTACCAGGTGAGCGGTACAAATTGAGTTTAAGAAACCCCCAAAACTGCCAGGTTAAAAGTCCAGCCTCTTTCAATTTTGGTTTCCTCAGGGTATATGCCTTAAAGCAATTATCCTTTAATAAAAAATAAATTAATTTAAAAAAAAGTCCAGCCTCTTTACAAAAGCTATACATGCCTTAACCTGATGCACAGAACCACGAAACAAAAGCCACATACCTCAACGCTGGGCAGAACAGGAGGCCAGGCGTAATATTACATAATACAACAGAATCAGATGCAAAGTCCCACTAAGATGGAAATAAGGAGGCTTTACTGATGAACACATTCCACACAATTCATCTCAGTTAACAACCCAAGAGAACATACTTCAGAGTACACAACCATGAAAGCTGGGGTTGGAAACAGAAGTTCTGATGGATCCCAAACAATAAATAACTTACTGATGTTAATTTCAGCCACTAAATCACACCAATCACTAACACTAACCAATCAGAATCACTAACACCTACTCAAAGGTGCTCACGCCCTGAGCTCCTTTTCCTCCAAAATAGAGTAACTTGGAGGAGGTGACATGTGCCAGGTGAAAGTGTGTGGAGATGGCTATTTCTTTTTTCATGAGATGTTCTTAATGGTCCCCTATAAGATGCCTTCCAGTGAGGACTATATACTGCTATCAAAGTTATGGCTTAGTAGCCAGAAATTGAGTATTTTGAACAATTAAAAATCACTCAGCAACAACAACAGAACACAGACTAGGACTGGTATTAATTGTGCATCACCATACCCCATTCATGGGTGCTGCCGCTCTGACCCTGAAGGATCCAAGCTTGAGAATACAGCTCCTTACCGTGACTGGCATGGGTGCAAGTTGCACCTTCGAACCTGGGGCTCCGGGCGGCTGGCTTGAGGGCAGTCACTGTCGTTCACTAGAGTTGTGGTCTTGTTAACAATCCGTGTGCAGGACACGATGCTTCTGCGTTCCCCTGGAAACCAAAGTACACAGAATTAGAGGCCATAGAACACATACCTGGAAAGGCCATTTATTCACCTTGCGGAGGAATGTTCAGGTGCATCTTGTGATCAGAATGTCACTTAAACTGACTCTTATCATGCCTGTTGGTTGTCAGAGAGGGAGGATCATAATCTTAGGGATGAGGGTGTGTGAGACAGGGCAGGGGTAGCAGGGGCAGGAGAAAGATCTTAGAACAGGATCAGAGAAGCAACGCTTCAGATCAGCTGTGTTCTTGGACACCTTGGGGTTCATTGGGGCCAAAGTTCTGATTTGGGTCTCTAATTTCTAACAAAGATTACCAATCTCTATATCTCTTCATTTGAAGTCTATGGATATCTGGGCTTGATTAAACAACTGTACAACAGCCCTCACCAGAGATGACAGTTACTTATTACAGAATTCCTGCTTTCTGGAGAGAAGCGAGAAACAGGAAGGCTTGTCTGAAGGACATAAACCAACCTGAAATTTTTTCTCCCTATCAATTGCTGTTCATGCCTGAGCATCACCTGCTCTTGGGAAGCTTCACTAACCCCAGTCGACTACACATTCATTCTTTTGGGTGTTTCCAAAGCACCCTGAACACTGCTGGCCATGACTTTGTTAGGAGTGGGGATGAATGATTGGGAACTAGAAGGGCAGACTCTGGAGCCAGGCTACCTGGGTTCAAACTTGGCTTATTAGCCAGCAGAGCGAGCACAGGATTGATACCTATCCATCATGTTTCTGTGCCTTGACTTACTCCACTGGGCTGGCTCACTTAACTTCCATGTGCCTTAGGATGCTTTCAGTTCAGGTCATGTCCAAATCTTTGCAACTCCATGAATTGCAGCACGCCAGGCCTCCCTGTCCATCACCAACTGCTGGAGTTTACTCAAACTCATGTCCATCAAGTCGGTGATGCCATCCAGCCATCTCATCCTCTGTCATCCCCTTCTCCTTCTGCCCCCAATCCCTCCCAGACCTTCCCAGGGTCTTTTCCAATGAGTCAACTCTTCGCATGAGGTGGCCAAAGTATTGGAGTTTCAGCTTCAGCATCAGTCCTTCCAATGAACACTCAGGACTGATCTCCTTTAAATGGACTGGTTGGATCTCCTTGCAGTCCAAGGGACTCTCAAGAGTCTTCTTAAACACCACAGTTCAAAAGCATCAATTCTTCAGCACTCAGCTTTCTTCACAGTCCAACTCTCACATCCATACATGACCACTGGAAAAACCATAGCCTTGACCAGATGGACCTTTGTTGGCAAAATAATGTCTCTGCTTTTAAATATGCTATCTAGGTTGGTCATAACTTTCCTTCCAAGGAGTAAGCGTCTTTTAATTTCATGGCTGCAATCACCATCTGCATTGATTTTGGAGCTCCAAAAAATAAAGTCTGACACTGTTTCCACTGTCTCCCCATCTATTTGCCATGAAGTGATGGGACCAGATGCCATGATCTTAGTTTTCTGAATGTTGCATTTTAAGCCAACTTTTCCACTCTCCTCTTTCACTTTCATTAAGAAGCTTTTTGGTTCCTCTTCACTTTCTGCCATAAGGGTGGTGTCATCTGCATATCTGAGGTTATTGATATTTCTCCTGGCAGTCTTGATTCTAGCTTGTGCTTCTTCCAGTCCAGCGTTTCTCATGATGTACTCTGCATATAAGTTAAATAAGCAGGGTGACAATCTATAGTTTTGACATACTCCTTTTCCTATTTGGAACCAGTCCACTGTTCCATGTCCAGTTCTAACTGTTGCTTCCTGACCTGCATACAGGTTTCTCAAGAGGCAGGTCAGGTGGTCTGGTATTCCCATCTCTTTCAGACTTTTCCACAGTTTATTGTGATCCACACAGTCAAAGGCTTTGGCATAGTCAATAAAGCAGAAATAGATGTTTTTCTGGACTCTCTTGCTTTTTCGATGATCCAGTGGATGTTGGCAATTTGATCTCTGGTTCCTCTGCCTTTTCTAAAACCAGCTTGACCATCTGGAAGTTCACGGTTCATGTATTGCTTTAGAGATGGTTAAAATGAATTGATATATAAAGTGCTTAGAACAGAACCTGGTAGGGGTTAATACTTTATGTTAGCTATATTATAATAAAAGATTAACAGAAAGTCAAGCACAACTATGTGGATCCTACACTCCTCAGCTTGTCTTCTGGGGGATTTGTCATGGTAGCGCACTGAATTTGAGTGAACATAGAAAGCACAGAGATGCCTCAAGCCAGATTTTGGATTGGGCTGCAGGTCAGGGAGCTGGGAGTCATTGGTGCCATAAAAGGTTGTGATAGTGAGAACAGCAGAACAGCACCCCTTACCCCCAGCCAGTGAAGCCTGCTAACTCTTGTGTTGGGGCCATGCTGAGTTTGCAGCAAGTTGGCTTGGAGGAAGTTTGGTGCCACCAGCCCTGCAGGACCAGTGCCATGCCCACATCTCACCTGCCAGCCCACCCTCTGGGTTGGCATTCCAGGGTCCAGGTCAACCTTCTGTCCTAACTCTGTCCATCAACATTTACCCAACTTGCATCCATCCCAAGACCCTGCTCTGTGTCTCGTCAGGGTGCTGTTGGCTGAGTTCAGAATGCTTCCCTTCACTCCTCCTAAACAACACAGTAATGACTATGATGTTCTTTGTTCATATTGATGTTTATAGTATTTGAGTTTCCTCCTGCAGTGGGCAATAAGGGCTGATCATCCTTTTTTGGAGGTGAGGAAATTTAGGTACAGAGAATACATCATCTGCTAATAAACGGAGCCAAATCATGAAGCCAGAACTCAGGCCCAGAGTGTTTCACTGGAGTTGGAGGACTTTTCTTTCCATTATATTACTGCTGATTCCATGGGTTTCCATGTATTTCCACTGGTGACTGTGGCAAAAAGGAAAGGATATTTGAAGGTCAGAAACATCTTCTGGTGCCCTTTTACCAAGTGCACCAGGTGAAAGTCTGTTCTGTGCACTCCCAGGGTCACCTGTCACACTTGTGACATAGCCAAACCTCCACTCTGATCAGCATCAAAGGCTGTAGGCAAAGCAGCCACGTGGATGCAACTTCAGCCTGGAGGAGTTTGGAAGAAGACCCTGCCCAGAGAAATTTGCAGCAGGATGCAGGTACATTCCACAGAAATACAAGTTACTTACATGGTCAGCCTTTCCCAGTCAATGTGCACTCGCCACGGAGTGCCCTGAATTCACTTCTCCTCTGTTTGGTAAAACCCCACACCCAGTAGCCCCAACCCTGCTGCTCACCTCCACCACACTGCACACTGCACCCTTCCCAGCCGCTGTGGGTCCAGATGAACAAGGAGTCCTGGGGTTTTTCTGGTTCGCTTTGGTTTTCAGTGGTGTAGTTTACAGGAATGGTGTATTCATAATGAATTCCGTAATTTTGGTCATGAAATAACAACACCTGCATCAGCAGCAAAAATAAAAGGCCACTGTGAGACAGAGCAAGAGCCCAAGGATTGCTGAGTTTGCAAGCCAAGCCGTGTTGTGGCTGTCTTCCCACCAGGGGTAGCCCATTCTTTTGGGGGTTTCAAAACAGGTTCATTCCAGGGGCACTCCTTTATTTCAGTTTTGGTTTCCACAGATACTCAACTTGGGGGCTGGAGCATATGTAAACCATTGGTCCTCTTTTCCACTGGAGGGAGGACTGGTTTAGAGGAGGGATTTGGGGATAAGCCAGTCTGAGTGCTCCAACTGCACTTTACATGCTCCATGTAATCACCCACGAAACTGCCCTTGTGGGTGAGAAAGACACAAATGTAATGCTTTTTCTAAACAGGCATCTGAACAAGTAGGGTGACTCCTCTGAAAATAAATGCCACTCTTCACTCCCCGAGCACCAGTCACTGCCATGGGTAAGGCAGGCTCCAGGTTAAACACAGCCCTACAAGGGAACCTCGTGGATGCCTGTCAAGGATGCAGGAGCCTTCCTGTACCATGGGAGGCAGGATCATGATAAGGCCAACAGGGTGGCACAGGCCTGGCACAGGGCTTAAAGCTGGGAGTGAGGTGTGGGGGAGCCACGATCCTGCAGCTTGGGGACCCTGGGGTCTGAAATCCTAGCAAGTGGGCAGGTGGAGGGGCCTTCTCTTAGTTTGGTATTGCATTTGACAAGCCTTGTAAGCACAGGGGTGCTCTATTGGCTTTATTTCTCTCTGTGTACTTAGTGGTGCAAAACAAGCTCTTTTGTGGGAGCTTCAAATGGCCTGGCTGTTGGTGGTACATCTTCAGCCCAGGCTTGGAACCGGGTGGCACTCCTGGGTCTATGCAGCCAGCAACTTCGCTTCCAGGCTGGGGTTCTGGGAGAGCCGGTCAGCGGGAGTTGGAGGCAGAGGGTGCTCCATCTGACCTGAGGGAGGCCAGGCAGACAGTATGCCAGACAACAGGGGTCGCTCTCCCGCCCAAGCATCTCCCAGCCCTCCTAAGGCTGGAGTTGCAGGGTGGGGGTGGGGTGCTAAGAGCAGCCCAAACTGAATAAACATCCACTTCTCCAAGAAATAGACTTGCAGTAATACATTTGGAAAAATGCCTCCAGTTTAAAAAAAAAAAAAAAAAACTCTTTAAAAGAGATCTTTATTATCTCAGTACGGGAATAAGACTGGTGAATTGAGAATCCATATGAAACCAATTTCATGCAATTTTGTAGCCACGTATAATTTGTGTGTGCATGTACATAATTGGTTTCAAATGCAGGTCCCTGTGGCTCTATGGGTGCTCCTGACCTCGCAAGCAATGAGCACACCTCAGTTAGGGGACATTGGATTTCCCTTCAGAGGAAGACAGGCTCCTCTCATTTCTAGGTTTAAAAACTGGAAGTAACTAGCAATCATATTTCAAGAGAGAAAAGTGATTAATGTTCAAGAAGGCAGGAACTTCAGCTGTGGCAGTTGTTGCATTCCCTGAGTTTTGTTTATCGTGGTCTGAATGAATCCAGGCTGTGCATTTGCTTTAATGGGCTGACAATTCACTCACAGTTTATGCAAGCTTTGGGGAAAGAAGGGAAATAGACCCATCTTGGTGTTTGCTAGAAAAGCAACTTCATGTGCTCACAGGTGAGACTGCTATCTTGGGTTTTATCTTGTCTTTCACTTCCTCTTTTAGTCCCTCTGAATGACTGCTTTTAACTCAGGACAGGAGGACATGTTCCAGTGACTTAGATTAGGAAACAATCTAATCGCAGAGAAATGGCTTGGGTACAGGCTTTCCCAGTGGCTCAGCAGGTAAAGAATCTGCCTGCCATGCAGGTGACATGGCAGATGTGGATTCAACCCCTGGATCAGGAAGATCCTCTGGAAGAGGAAATGGCAACCCACTCCAGCATTCTTGCCTGGAAAATCCCATGGACAGAGGAGCCTGGTGGGCTACAGTCCATGGAGTTGCAAGAGTCAGACACAACTGAGTGCATTAAGTGTGCACAGGCTCTTAGGTTCCAAAAATCAACTTTTAAGTGTATATCTGCAGTAGCTTTAGTGTGTGGATTTTTGCACTATGTCAGCCATGGGAACTAGCTCCCTTTGCTCTTATTGGAAATTGTAACAGGCTTAGGGCCATTGTGGGAGACATCTCTGCTCACTTGCAGAGCTGGTCTCCTCAGGAGATTCTTACTGAGAGGTGGCCTGGGAATCTCTTGGGTATCAACTAATCTTAAACAGATGCCAGCTGCCAGAAACCACAAATTAATGGGGATGATAAGAACTTCCAAGTAGAGACTTCGGGCGGCATGGAGGACAAACTGTGCTTTGATTACATACACACGAGCTGTCACAATTCCCATTCTTTGGAAGGAGACATGGAATCAATAATTATGAGCTATCAGAAGTTAGCCACGAGAACTCCTGAACCCTGAGAAAGCAATGGTGGCATTCTTTTCCCTGGAGATCTTTCATAGTCTTAAAAGGCAGTATAACCAAACATTTCAGTGGTTTGCATGGAGTCCTTCCTGAGACAACACGTAAGACCAGAGTGCCCTGATCTGGCCCAACTCCACAGATTTCCTGAGACCATCTGGGGAGTAAATAGTCCAGTAGAATTTGTTTCTGTCTCAATTCCTGAAGGCTTGTTGCAAGCTGAGCCTGGAAAACCTGAGTGGTGTCGGTTTGGAAACAGAGTCAACAGTTTGTTTTCAAAAGGTAGTTTCTGATGTAATTATACAAACCGTGGTGCAAATCTAAGCCACCTGATACTAAAACAGACTTTGAGTGGGACTGTCTGCTTAATGATGCCAGGTCTCCCCGGCGGCCACATGACTAAGCATTTCCATCCTGGAGGTGGTTCCTTTTGAAAAGGATGGGAGTTCTGCCAGTAAAAAGCCAAGGCAAAATTTTGAGAGGGCAGCATTTTGAAGCATGTAGCGAAAAGGATTACACAAGGAAAAGACCAAGAGAGAGACTTGAGCAGCAGGTGGCCAGGTAAACCACCAAGAACCAAGCATACCTCCTCCCATAGGGCCCCAGGGAAGAAGTCAACTGGTAGACCTCTCGGACCCAGCCGACTCAGGACTAATACAAACGCACAGCAAATACCATCAGATGCAGCGGCATTTTGGTCGGTCCCTTGGCAGAAATTTTCTCCCACAGGCCCCTCCGAACGTAGCGGACGGTTGTGCCTGCAATCTGGAACTCTCCGGGGAGCTCTATCTTCCAGTCACTGTTGATGGATCTCTTACTGGAGTCCTTGAGAGCTAGAAAGAAAATGGAACACCACAGAATTGGGGGAGTCAGCCTGTCTTTGAAGGGAGTCAGCGTGTCTTGAGGGGTGGGTCGGAGGTCTCATGCTCCGCCTCCACAGGGCAGAAGAGGGAGGCCTGCCGTGAGGGGAAGGGAGCTTTCTCTGAGAACAGAAGGCTGGCTCATGGGCAGACAGCAGCTCCTGACCCCAGGTCCCTGAGTGAGAGCTGCCTCGACTCCTGTGCCTCAGAGCGTGGGCTGGTGTCTCAGAATCGGCTCACACAGAGCGGGTGTCAGGAGGAGTGCCAGAGGATGCAGACAGCCACACACAGCCCTATCGCATTTCGCTAGGCTTACAGAGTAGGGGATTTTCTGCCCGATGAATGGATTCTATTTCCACATGTCCAAGTCTCCAAAACAGGTTTTGCAGCTTTAGCAAAATTCATTCATTTCACTCTTACCTACCTGGGGCTTTTTAGAGGGCAGCCTAACTGTAGTGTCCCTTAGGGATCTGATAGCCCCAGATGAGTGAAGTAGATGCTCCTTCAAGAAGCAAGTGTCCTTGTACTAAAGACGGGAGTCTCTCACCCTGAGTTGCTTACAGACAGATGTGGCAGTAAGTCAGCTGATGCCAAGTGAGTGGCAGGGCTGCGCCCACCCTCAGCTTCATGGCTTTTGCCAGGTTCACACTTTGCTCTCTCGAAGTGTGTTGGAACTGACATTCTGCTGACTGGCCATAGCAAAGATTTGGTTTTCCATACAAGCCATGTATTTATTACCATCTGACTGCTCACCCGTAATTTCTTTGTTTTTTCCTCATTTAGGCTTTAGAGTCATGTAGTTCTCATGAGAGAGCATTCTACAGTGAAATTCTGGGCTTTTTTGGTTTGTTTTGCTTTGTTATTCAGGAAAGTAAACAATGATTATAAAACCTACTCTGACAAGTAAGAGAAGGTAGTAAATAAAAATAGTCAATACCAAGTCTTTATGTTACTCAAAATATAAAACTCTCCATGCACCCCAAGTCCAATGCCACATTCTTTGCCAGCACCCCTGAACCCTGCACAGTCCACAATCAGCGAAATCAGGTTCCCCACCCTTTGCTTATGAGGTCAGAAACAAAATGCCCACCAGTTTTGGATAATGAGAGTTGAAACCCACAAGGAATTTCAGTTAAGCCTGAGCCCACGAGCCCTGGGCTGGGTTAGGACCTGATGGGTCCGACCCTGATCAGGCCACAAGCAGCTGGGGGTGCTGCCCTCTGCTTCCTGGTCTGCAGGACACGGTGGTCCCGGTGGGCTCCCCTGTCCCGAGGGGGAGGTGCAGGCTTAGCACTCCGCCTTTACAGGAACCGCCAAGAGAAACCAAGGGGTCTGGGTAGGGCCGCCTCCCAGTAGGACAGCTTCCAGGAGGGGTCACACTCAGTGAGCATGGCTGCGGATTACAGGACTCCAGGAACGGCTTTGAAAAGAGAAAGCTCCGCCACTTAGAACCCAATGTTTCCCTTCAAAGAATTCTACCCACTCTTGGGATTTCCTGGCTACTGGAAGGAAGCGAGTCTGTTGGGATACTCACAATTTCTGCTCATTTTTCTCTTCTTAGCCACCGCCTGCAAGTCCCCATATAAAGGGCACATTCTCCATATGCTTTTACCCATTTGACCTTCCCAACAGCACTCTAAGGTAAAGGATTACTGCCTTCTTTCTCACAGATGAGGAAATGGGGGCACAGGGAGGTTCAGTAACTTGTCTGAAGTCACACATGGAGACCTGAACCTAAACAGACCAAGGTCCCACATTCGTTAGGTTACAGCACAAGTCTAGAGTTTTATGACAGATGCTAAAATGTGCAAATGTCATATTCTCCCAGAGAACACATTCCAACCTCAGATCGCTGTGATGCCTCATGTTCTACATATCCTCATAAAAACAACCAACTCTGTGGTTTTCCACAGCTTCCAGTGAACTACCAACCTACAAGTACTTCCAGCCCAAGGGTGCATGGGTGTTCACTGCTCTTTCAATTCATCTGCAGGTTTGGACAATTGTTTTCTTACCTCTTTCTGAGGGCCTTGTAGCTGGTGCTGAAGACACAGCTCCTGCCCTGAGGAGCTCAGGGTCTGAAAGCGAGGTGGGCTAGATGACAGATGAACATGAGCCGCTTGTGGAAGCTCTGAGACAGAGGCCAGTGCAGGGCTCAAGCGTGCGTGTGGGCAGAGACCTGGCCCGCCGGGGAAGGCCTCTGGAGGGGGAGCCCAGAGCTGAGACAGCAGGAAAGGCAGGGAGCAGAGGCGGCCGGAGCGCCTGGCAGCTGGGATTTGCTCCCTGGCTCCCTGATGAGCTCAGTTTCTGTGCAGAGTTGGGGGGTGGGGAGCGAGGCACCCTGCCCATGCAGAGCAGCAAGGGGAGGTGGCAGAGAGAGGCTGCAGAAGTGGAGGAGAGGGGAGGCTTACTGTCATTGTCACTGGGCTGGGGATGCTTGAGCGGGTTGAGAATCTCTGTGACTTGGAATCAGAGATGAGCAGAGTGAGTTTCTGTGAAGCTGGGTGCTGACCACCGTCACTCTGGGGCCGCCCCAGAGCCCCTTTCTCTCGCAGAGACCAGGCACAAGGGGGCGGCCCACCCTTCCCATCTCAGCCCGCGCTCGCGCCCCAGTCGGCTCCTGCACTCAATGCCCCCGGCTGGGCCTGGCTGTGCTCCACTTTAGGGCTTCTGTGAACATATCGTGTGTTGCTCCCTCATCTCTTTCCCTCCTTTTGCAAGTAACACCCCCCGGAGGAGCTTCTGGGGATGTGTTCTTCCCCAGTCATGAGGGGCTAATCCTAAACTCCTCACCTCCAGGAGCGGGTCCACCACCCAACTCTGGACAGGAAGAGTCGATTCTAACACTTTCATTCACCTTAGGAAGCAGCAGCTCTCTTTCCCAAAGTTGCCCAGAGACTCGATCTAAGTCTGAGTCTGCCAGTACGTGGCAAGAGGCCCTCAGATTACAGTCCACTGAGGCAGGACAGCAGTGCCAGGATACAGACATCATTTCCCATCGTTTTAAGCCCCTGGATCCAGCAGTACCTGAAGTCAGTACTCAAACTGAGAACTGGGTTTAGCTTTCACATGTCACATTTGGAGGTTGGTTTTTTATTTTTTTTTTTAAATTAAAAAAAAAATTTTTTCATTTATTTTTATTAGCTGGAGGCTAATTACTTTACAATATTGTAGTGGGTTTTGCCATACATTGACATGAATCAGCCATGGATTTACATGTGTTCCCCATCGTGATCCCCCCTCCTGCCTCCCTTCCCATCCGATCCCTCTGGGTCTTCCCAGTGCACCAGCCCTGAGCACTTGTCTCATGCATGAGGTTGGTTTTTTAAAAACATTAACCATGATAGAAGCAGGGCAGGTTGAGAAAGAAAGTGACTAGTATGGATTTCTAGAAGTCATGCTAGGATCCTTACTGATGTCAGCTTAGTACCCTCTGAGACTCAGGAAGGCACACTCCATCCAGGCCTTAAACTTTCTCCAGGACCCTGCCCTATCCGGCACTTGTTCAGGGTGAGGTGGCTCTGTCTTACTTGGCCTTGTTTCCAAGGTGCTTTAACAGGACTTACTGGATTATGAACTGAAAGCCACGCCACCCTCGTGCCAAAAGGCAAGCATCGGGGAGGTCAAGAGTGGGAAGAACTGGAAAAAGTGGAGGAGGGCACAGCTGGAGCCAATTATAATCCATCCACAGAAACGCTGCACAGAGATGTGGGCACTGCCTGGGGAAGCCCCATTTCTGTGGACAGAGGCGCCCGCCATGGGTCCCACGAGGAACAGACAGAGCCTGTGGGTGCTGTGCACGCACCACCCTCTCACCACGAGGGCAGGATCCTGCGGGGCGGTAGGGGTGAGGGGAGGAGACGTTTCCGTAGGCGGTCCACAGGCCGGGAGGGGGAGGTCATAGGGGGTGAAAGCGGCCAGGGAAGGCAGAGGGCAAGCAGAGAGGCAGGCAGTGGCTCTCCCGCGATTCCAGAAAGGCCAGGAGCAGGAGGGGGAGGAACATGCCTGATGGCACAGTGCTGGGGACAGGCTGTCTGGGGAAAGCAGCCTAGACTTCCACTGCTTGTCACTACTCAAGCTGTAAAGGCGCCCCCATGGCAGATTTCAGTTAGCCATGTGAGCTCTGTGAATGCAGAGCTGGGAAGAGACGCAAACCATCAGCCTTCCCATCCACACCCTGCTGATGGGCACTCTTACAACTTCTGAAGGTGCCTCTCTGGGCTTTGGAGGTCCTGGTCTGCTGAATTGGCAAAATCTCACTGTCACAGCTTCAGGGGGGTGTGTGTATGGGGGGGCTCTCATGGCCCCAGAAAGAAGAAACTTTGCAAGTCCAAGCTCTGCTGCGGCCGTCTGCACAGCAGCCGGAAGCTTCCAGAAATGCAGCCAATTTTACCACTGCCACTTGACCCCCTCATCTGAACACGGCAACCCTTTCTCAGGACAGTGGGCTGGTGATGACAAGCCTTCATGCATTTTGCACGGGAGGAAAACTCAGAGGCAGAATTATAAGGAGGAGGCCAGCAGTTCCAAGAATCATGGGGATCGCTGCAAGCCCACTGACTCTGGGGTGAGTCATTTAGGCAGCAGGATCCAAAATATGCAGGCTGCTATGGTCCATACCAGAATTCTGAACTTCCTGCTAAAACTGGGTGTTAGCACCTGACATCCTTTCAGAAGAGTAAGACTGCAGCCTCAGAAAGTCTGCTGGAATGTCAAGATCTGAATATCACTGACAGGGGACAGGTTCAGTGTGGAGTCCGATGAGAAAACCACCCTGTGGGGCCACGTTAGCCCCAGAGAGGGCAGGCATGCGGGTCGCTCCTGGCCAGTCTGCAGCAGCACCCCAGAGCGAGCTTCCCAGAGCAGGGTTTGCATGAGCCAGGGGAGTTGAAGCTCCAGGGCCCCTCATGGGGCCCTTTCCAAGGCTGTATACAAAATGCATTCTGTTCCTTAAAGAAGCCCTCCAAAATTAAATAAGTTTTGGGCTCCGGAAATTCCTGTTCCTCTCAATCCTTGGCATCAATGGTATTTGCAAGTCCCCTTCATCTGTAAGCATTTTGAGATGAATTTGCATTTGAAATTAGAATTTTTAGGCTGAGAAACTCAACAGGGGCTGTTATGTTGTTGCTCAGTCGCTCAGTGGTATCTGACTCTTTGTGACCCCATGGACTGCAGCACGCCAGGCCTCCCACAAATGCTCTGCTCTGTCAAGAAATAATGGAGTTAGGAACAAAGGGGATTCCAGAGCAACGTGATCCTATCCGTAATGTCAGAAGTTTGGATTCGCTGGAGAGGAGATTTTCACTTGCTGGTCCTGCCTCAGTCAGAAGCTGGATATTTAAACCCTGCCCCAAATGCAGCAGTACTTGCTTTTGTGTGTTTTGCTCAGGAGCTACTAGAAGCCTTTCAACAGCTGAAGAGACTTTCGCGGGATGAAGATGAGTACATGCTTTCCTCTGCTACCACAGCAGAGCCAAACCTCTTCAAAACGGCCCGAAGTATGAGGTCACGTGGGGACCACCTATTTCCATCCAGCCCTCCTGTCTCTGCAGACATTGACACGATGTCCCTGGACTTCCGGGCACCACGGGAGATCCTGAGCCTTTCCGGGGCCTGGGGAGGGGCATTCCTGCTGGGATGGCTGGGCTCCTCTCTGGACTGCCTGGAGGCAGACAGAGGAGGTCAGACCTTGTCTGCATGCCCACTTCTCGCCCAGCACTGTAAAGAAGCCGGGCTCCTTTCTGTCTCTCTGCCTCCTAGATTCCACTGGAAGACTTGACCCACATTCAACCTACTTCTCATCCTGGCATTGAGTCAGCTCCTTTTATTTCCACTCGGAGTTCTGCCAGCTCCCCTCTCAGCTATGGATGCAAACTGCAGAGGCATTTCCTGTTCCAGGTGGTTTCGAGCAGAAAGCCAGGCAGCGTGGGTTGAAGGTAGGTGGGGTGAATTCTTCAGGAAATGCTCCCGCAAATGGGAGAGCAATTCAAAATTACACAGGGTTGATATCCAAAGCACCCAGCCCTAGGTGGCAAAGAGGCTTGTCTGAACTAACTTTAGAAACATATCAAGCATGGACCACCTTCAGATTTCCTTTGTGTATACACCAAGCTTTGGAACACTGAAACTTCGATTTGCAGATAAGATAAGGTGGCAAAGTCTGGCTCCAACCTCCCAGGGCGGTCCAGTGCTTCTAGGGAGCTGAGAATTCATCCTGAGACATTGAACCTGTCTCCTCAGATGGACACGTGCGTCTCTGAAATCCATACATCACAGCAGTAGCAACGGGCAGGTTTAACATGTTCTCCAGTGAAAAATCGCCTCCACCCAATCTCTGGCTGTGACAGACACCTCTGTGAACTACAGCAGGCCAAGCTGGAGAGGAGCTTGGATGAGCGTCTGAACTCCCAGAGCCCTGGTTTCCTCCTCAGTGAATTAGGCACAGTGATACTCCGGTATATTTGGGGGATCAGGGGTCAGGTCTTCAAAGCAGAGCAGAGCTCAATGATTGGCACGATGCCAGCGCCAGTGTTGTTATTGGAAGGTGTGGTCCTCGGCATCAGGGACAGAGAGGGACCACCATGAGAGCTGGCTTCCCCGGTGGCATCCACTAGGTGTTACTTGTTGGCCCTAACACAGGTTCCAGTGAAAAGTCATCTTCACTACAGGAATCAGATGCTGAGGGATCTGAAGGATTCTGACACACTTCTGTCTAGTCTTGTATCACACAGAAAAGCAGACATAAGGATCATGTTCTTGCTTTTACCAGATCCCTGGGGCTGGAGGAGTGGTGCTGGGAAGTCTTAAGGGCAGACAGGAAGCTGAGGCGCTTACTTGCAGGGCACCTACTGGTGCTTTATGGAAGGACCAGGAAACTGACCTTGGAATTGTGCCAGCACCTGAGATACTGGGATCATGAGTTTTGAATAAGATAAAGGTCAAAGGTGATGTCAGATTCCCACAGAGGCCCAGTGCTTCTGCGGAGCAGAAACATCTCTAGGTAGGGGAGGGCCAATGGACCAGTTGGCAAGGCTAACTTTTGGCATGACACTGGGTGATGGGGCCCCAAAACAAATGCTGATAAAGTTGACCAAATTTCTTTAGATGGGCAGAAAGAAGGGGCTGGTATTCTTCGAGAATTCAGTAAAAAGGTCGTCACTTTGAAAAAGCTGCTGAGAGCAGTGTAGGCCCTGTTTTGGAAAGCACTTACGGGCATCACTCTATTTATAAAGCAACAGCTGGGATGGCTGCAGAGAAGAGTGCCAGGCTGGACTGGACCAGCATGGGAAAAACCACAGGGCTGATGAAGACCCACGTGGATGCCAACCTGAGGGACAGCAGGCCCAGGCTGGCAGCAGGAAGAGCAATGTCCATTATGGCTTCCAGGACACAGGTGGATGGCGGCAGGTGAGAGAGTTGGTAGGGGCAGGGCTGTCTGGGACCCAGTAGGGACCCTCGGGGGGCTGCCTGCCCAGAGCCTGGTGCAGGCACTTAGAAACAGGAGCTCCTGCGCCCACTCCCAAGTCAGGAGTGAGAGGGCTATCTCCATGTCTGTCAGTGGTTCACAACTCCTCTATAGGATGGTGGTCTTCACTGAGCACCTGCCTGCTAGAGGTTTGGTCTGTGTCCGTCTCATCAGACTTTGGGTTTTTCAAGTGGAGACCATTTCAAAGAAAGACTTAGATACTTTTATATCTACAAAGAAAGGAATGTGGACAAAGCCATGCTTTTAAAAATCAGGATAAAGGTTGAAATAAATTGTTTCATGAGTAAACTTCATTTTAGCCAAAATAGCTTAATTCTTAAGTTTGAGGCCAGAAAAAGATCACATCTTACCTCAAAAAAATCTCAAACAGCACCTTGCCACACAGACGGGGAGACACAACATGAGGATGCTTGAGAGGGGTGCCTGGGTAGGAGGTGAGCCTCCTTCAGTGCGAAATCCAGCCCAAGACAGGAACGCAGGGGCAGGGCTGGGGGGACGGGGGCACAGCACGGCCCATCCCAGTGAACTCAGGGCAGAGGCAGGCCCTGCGCGTGGCGGCATTCAGAACAGCTGTGTGTCAGCTCAGCACTAGGACCACCCTGGTACTTGAGCACAAGCTGGACCTTTCGGGGACTTGTGGAGAGCCTGAGAATTGAGTTTAGGACACACTCAGAGGATCTTCTGAGGCTAAGAAGGGGCTAAATGGAACAATCCTTGGGTTTTAAGCACAGTTCTGTCAGCTCTGTCAAAGGCAATGAAGAACAGTGTGGAATGCAACTTAATCCTTCTACAGAAAGATGAGCAATCATGTCTGACATCCATGGACTTGGCACTGGGAATTTGGGGCACACGGTACTTAGTGAAACCAGTGTTCTTTTGGGTTTTCATTAGATTCAGAGCAGTTATTCTTTTCCCAGATAAGGAGTCACCCCTAGAGCTATCGACAGCCTACAGGAGCTCCCACAAGTTGGGGTGTGCACCCTCACTGCTCAGGCTCTGGCTGCCTGAGCTCTCCTGGGCTTACTTTGGGGGACTTAGGCTACCCCAATTCCTCACAACTTCCTTCATTCACTCTTCTGTCACCTGCCTTCTTGTCCAAGGCTGGTGGCTCCTGTTCACCCCTCCCCTCATCTGCCTTGGGGTTGCCAAGGTGGATGCACTTCAGCCAAATACGACAGAACTGCTTGGTACATGCTGATTACTCACGACACCTAAAATATGAGTTAAAATCAACGGCCTGAGAGCACCGTGTCAGCATTTTGCTGAACCAAATAAGCAGCTTGATTGTCCAAATCAATGTTCAGAACATACACTATGAGTCAAACCATTTTTGTTTTACCCAGAAAACTGTGGGCAGGTTTATCCTCCACCACACGAATCCTTCGAGCTCCAGCTGGAATGATGGCGGCTTCAATATAACCTGTAGTGACAGATAACACGCAGGTGAACCGACACACCTCCACCCACCATGAGAGGCTCACAGCGCCCCCCACCAAAACCCACTGCTCCGCCCCCATGGTGACCTCAGAGCGCTGAGAAGTCAAGCTAGCCGACTAATTAGAAGCCTTCTTCTATGGCCAGAATATCCTGGCTGCCCAAATTCCAGAGAGCACCATTTGCATGTGTTATGAGTTGAACTAGCTCCCTCACACCCCCAAATCCATATGATGAGGTCCCCAGGACCTCAGAATGTGACCTTATTTGAAAACAGGGCTGTTGCAGATGTAATTAGTTAAGACGAGGTCACACTGGAGCAAGGTGGGCCCCCAGTCCTATATGACTGGTGCAATTATAACCAGAGGAAGACTGGAGACAGACATGTACCCAGGGAGAATTCTGTGTAATCATGAAGCGGAGATCAAGATGATGGCTCTTACAAGCCGAAGACTGCCAGCAAAACACCAGAAGAGAGAGGCATGAGACAGATTCTTTCCCACCTTCGTGAGAAACCAACACTGCCAACAATTGATCTCAGACTGCTAGCCCCCAAACTGAGACAGTGTGTGTCTCCTGTTTATGCCTCCCTGTGGACAGTGCTTGCTTGCAGCAGCCCCAGTACACCGGAGCCTGGAGTTGTGTGTGAAGAGCACCGCCCTGGAGCACGGGTGCTAAAAGTCCCCGGCCACATCATCTTCTGGGTTCCTCCCATCTTTGCTGTACTTTGTCCCTGGTTCTACGGGATGACGGCAGAAGCTGGGCTACTTGCCCTATGGCAAACCACCACCTTATCACCGGGTGTCATTTCCTGCTTCCACTGCCCTTTGCACTTTGCTGCAGCCACTGCAGTGTATACTTCTGTCCACTTCCCTGAGTATTTCCAAGTATAATGGGGTCCCTCAGAGGCCAGGGCCTTCCGCCCACGCTCTGACCCCACACACGCCCAACATGGCAGCTGGTTAGTGAAGTTCTGGAAGGAAATGACTGAGGCTGCCAGGGAGGAAGTCTGGGGCTGGCTAAAGCCTGGTTAGCTGGGCAACCGCGTCAATTAATGAGCCCAACATAATAGCGAGATTCTGAAATGTAGGCTGGTAATCAATCACTTGGTTTTGGTTTACATTTGGGTTTTAGACAAAGGTAATATACATTTGCTTCAGCAATTTAGATGATGATCCCAAATTAGATGATAAATCCTACCCCTGTGGTTCCCAAAGTGATCATCAGAATCAGCCATGGAGTATTAAAAATGAGAAATTTCTGGACCCAAGTATGTAGAGATTATGGAAATATCTATTTTGAGGAGTTTATTTCCTCATTTTCTCATAGTAAACATGGCTCAATTTTCATTATAAATATACTATATGATAATTCAAGCCAACAAAAGGGAAAAAAACTAAAAACAAACTATACTACATTGAAAATTACCCTTATTTTTGCTGACCAGCCTTTTCAGCAACTTTTAATACATCTAAACATATGCACATCATTTTATGCCAGCAGAATACTGTATATAGTTTTAAAAGATCAGGGACAACTTTAAAATAATTAAGAGTTTTCTTTGGCAATGTGTACCCAAAGTGAAAAATTTTAAAGTTATAAAAGGATACAGTAGAAAGTATATTGATACTATAAGATATTAGATTGGTCAAAGACTCCTATAAAAATGCAAATGAACTTTTTGACCAACTCAATATATCCTATAGTTGGCTGTCTTTCTAACACTTATCATTTATAATAATTTGTGTATTTTAGCTGGGTTTCTATGTTGCTAACCGAAATGTGCCCGAATGACAGTTTTGTTTCTTCCTTTCTGATCTTTATCCCTTGGATTTCTTCTCCTTTCACCATTCTGGCTGGAATTTACAAAACCACACTGTAGGCCACATGAGATAGTGACATCCTTGTTTTATTCATGAAGTTGGAGGAAGGGAGTTTTTCCACTGAAAATGATGTCAGCAGTGCGAATGTGATAGGCATCATTTGTCAGGTTAGGGAAGTCCTCTTTTCCCCTAGTTTGTTAAGAGCTTTTGTTATGAAGAGGTATTGAAGTTAATCAAGTGCTTTTTTGCATCTAGTGAGATCATCCTACTCTTTTTCTGCCAAACAATACAAAGACCTCAGAGCGGTTTAATGGCAGTCACGCTTCGCAGGGCTAACATGGTGTGTGGGGCAGTATCTTAGCTCTGGTTTCCCTCATCCATCCATTTTAGTTCACTGTTATCTCTTTTTTATTCTGATGTTTTCTTATAAACCTTTAATTGCATTTACACTTCTAATACACGACTTATCAGCTGTAAACTATTTTAATCTCTGGATATTAAAAGATGAGGAAATCAGCCTAATACACTGCCCTTCAGTCTCTTACACTGCTCTTTAATACTTACTGAATCACTTCTACACTGTTAATTTACATTTATCTTTTGTACTCTAAGATAATTCCTGCAGTTGTTTTAGTCCTAAAAACTAATTTAATGTTCACTATGTGTCCTTTTTTCAGTTTTTCCAATAAATTCTTGCTTGCCTCAAGTTTGTTCTGAGATGGACTCAAAGAAAATTATAGCTTCTGAATTGTAATATAGTAAAATATACTTTATATACATATATATATGTGTTGTTGTTAAGTTGCTAAGCCGTGTCCAACTCTTTTGTGATCCTGTGGACTGCAGCCCGCCTGGCTCCTTTGTCCATGGGATGTCCCAGGTGGCTCAGTGGTAAAGAGTCTGCCCGAAATTCAGGAGATGCAGGTTTGATTCCTGGGTTGTGAAGATCTCTGGAGAATATTTCCTTCTGCCATTGATTATATATATATATATAATCAATTTGTTAGTGTTCTTTCTTCAGGGATACCAATTACTTATGTTTGACCCCCTTTTTCTTCCAGAATGCTCATTCAGTTTCTTACCCTTCTGACTCTTTATTTCCATTTTGCTTTGCTCATTTTTCCCAGTCCTGTCCATGCTTCTCACTGTGTTCTCAGCAGTGTCCCTTTCCTTTGAATCCATGCAGACGTGCTTTCTGTAATGGACTCGTTTTCTTCCTCTGCCCTTTTCCTCAGCTGAGTCTCATTTCATTTCCCTCTGCTGCTTCACTGGTTGTTCCTTGAGCTCTCATGTCTTACCAATGAGTTCTTCTTTCATTGAGGCTATTACTTAATCAGTTTTTGGAATCTACAGCAATAATGTTTGATGATAATTTTCAGCTTCTCCTTGGTAATATTTTGCTAGTGAGCTTTTTCTTTCTTTACACTGGTCATTTGTTCTTGTCCCTTTCCTCCTTTTCCCACTGCAGTATATCTTTGCTGATCCTATACTAAATCTCTTTCTAAATTTATTACCAGTTTTTAGCTGACACAGTTTTAATCATAACAACTGCTTCTATGTTTGTGTGGTAATAGTAGGACTGTGTTGTGGGCTAACAGAAGTTCCCTTTAGTTTACAGTAAAATTTGTTAAGACATGGGTTTATATGTATCAGTGAGTTAACTTTTATGTTTGTAAACATTTATGTATTTTAAATTTACAGAAACATGCATGTATATTTCCCCATTATAAAAATTTTAATACAGGTAAATCCCACTCCGATCCCCTGTGGGAACTGCCACTATCACTCTGATGTATATTCATTCAGATATTTTATTGCTTATACCAATGTCTACACAAATATAAATATGAAAATATCACAGTATATGTTTTATTTGTCTATATTTTATATAAGTGTTAGGAAAAGCATTATGAGTATTGTATTACAGCACATTTTTTAAAGAAAAGTAGGCTATGTCTTCTATCCATGTATGTATAGCTCTCCTTATTTTTCATTTAAATTGCAATGTAGCTTATGCAACTACTCCCCTACTGATTTAGATTATTTAAAAATTGTCATTTAGGACATTAAGGTTATTTCAAAATTGTCACTTTTAGAAAATATGCTATATCATATATGAATATGCACACAAGACCCCTCAATGAAATACTAGCAACCTATTTCAACAACATAAAAAGAGATTATATGCTATCGTCAAAGATAATTTATCCTAGGAATTCAAGGTTGGTTCAACATATAAAAATCAACCAATGTAATTTATCTGAAAAAGGACAAAACACTTTTTCATTTCAATGGATACAGAGAAAGCATTTGGCAAAATTAATACTATTCCATGATGAAAATACTTAACAAACTAGGAATAAAAGGAAACTTCCTCAGCCTGATAAAGAGCATTTATAAAAACCCCACAGCTAACATCAAACTTAATGGTAAAGTATTTAATGGTTTCCCTTTAAGATCAGGAAGAAGAAAAGGATGTTCAGGAAATGCTCTTGCCATTTCTATTCAACACTGTACTAAAAGTTCTCTCTCTGTCAATTAGGCAAGAAAAAGATTTTCAAAAGGCATCCAAATTGGAAAGGAAGAAGTAAAATTATCTCTATCTGCAGATTTCAAGACTTTATATATAGAAAAATACTAGGGAAGCCACTAAAATCTGATAGAATAGGTTCAGCTGGTTGCAAGATATGAGATCAATATACAAAAATTAACTGTATCTGTATTCATTAGGGTTAAACATTTCCAAATGAAATTAAGAAAACCATTTGACTTAATATCAAAAAGAATAAAACACTTAGGAGTAAATTTAATAAAATATGTACAAGATATCTACACCAAAGACTACAGAAACCTTGTTGAAAGATATTAAAGAAAATATAAATAAATGGAATGACACTACATGTTCATGGATCAGAAGACTTAACATTGTTAAGGTGGGGATACCTAAAAATTGATGTACAGATTAAACGAAATCCTTACCAAAATTCCAGCTTTTTTTTTTTTTTTTTTGGCCAAAACTGACAAGGTGATTCTCAAATTCATATGCAAATGTAAGGGATCCAGAATAGCCAAACCAATATTTAAAAAGAATAAAGTTGGAGGACTGACAATTCTTACTTTCAAAGTTCTAGTCAGCTCCTGTAATCAGGACAACGTGGTACTAGCATAAGGACAGATATTTCAGTGAAATACAACTGAGACTCTAGAAATAAGTCCCTTACTGATTTCTTAAAACAAAGATGCCAAGAATATTCAATGGAGAAAGAATATTATTTTCAACAGTGTTGGGATGACTGTATATCTACATACAAAGGAATAAAGAGGGACTTTTACCTCAAACTGTACATAAAAACCTAATTAAAATTGGTCATAGACCTAAATCTTAGAGCTAAAACTAAAAAATTCCTAGAAGAAAACATTGAAAGAAATCTTTGTACCTTTGGATTAGGCACTAGCTTTTTAGATAGGAAAAGTGAAACTGTACAAGTCTCTGCATTCTTGCCTTTTGAAGCACAACGCTGACTCAAGAGTTAACGACTGGGAAATGTGAAGATGCAAAAACGAAGAATGGCTGTTGGGCTAGGGAACTGGTAACAATTCAGACTATAATTCTGCCACATGGCAGAATCACCGAACTCCCACTTCCCTGAATGACACAGATAAAGGCTCGACACAGATTCCTAAGTTGTCTGGGAAACAGACCCCCTCCAGATGAAAACTGCTTACCATAAGAACACAGACTCTAGACTGGTTGAAACCAGAAAATTGATGATGCTTGAAACTTCACCCTGAAGCCAACCAATCCAAGAATTGTCCACAAGCTGATCATGCCCTGTTCCTTGAACACTGAAAAACTTCTCACTACACACTCCAGGGTGGGTCATACAGTCTTGAGGGCAGTAGCCCACTGTGGCCCCCTTTGCCTGGCAAAACAATAAAATCCACTCTTTTCTACTTCATCCAAAACTCTGGGTCTGCGTTTCTATTCAGCACCAGTGAACAGAGGCTGAGTTTTGGCAACAAATGCACAAGCAACAGAAGGAAAAAAAGAAAATGGATCATATTAAAATTTTAAACTTTGTGCTTCAAAGGATACAATCAAGAAAGTGAAAAGGCAAACTCACACACCGGGAGAAAATATTTGCAAATCATTTTGATAAAAGAACCATGTCCAGAGTATATAAAGAAATCTTTCGACTCAATAATAAAGTGGCAAATAATCCAATTTAAAAATGGGCAAAGGATTTTAATAGACATTTCTCCAAAGAAGATGCAAGAATGGCCAAAAGGCACATGAAAAGAGTCTCAGCATCATTAGTAATTAAAGAAATACAAACCAAAACAACAATGTGATACCACTTCATATCTACTAGGATACCTATAATAAAAATGATAAACAGTAACAAGTGCTGGAGAGAATGTGGAGAATTTGAACCCCTCACTTACTGCTGGTAGGAATGTAAAATGGTACAAGAATATTGCAGAAGAGTTTGATAGTTCCTCAAAACAGGAAAAATAGAATTACCATACTACCTACCAATTCTACTCCTATGTACTATATACCCAAGAAGAATGAAAAATATGTTTATATCAGCATTATTCATTATAACCAAAAAAGCAGAAAAAACTCAAATGTCCACCAAGTAATGAATGTATTTTTACATTCTCATTTTAAAAATATGAAATCCATTTTTAAAATGGGTATGATTTAGCAAAAAAAATATGAAACACTGATAGATGATACAATATGGAAGAAACTTGAAAATGCTATACTAAATTACTAAGGCCAGTCACAAAGATCACATTTTGTATGATGCCATTTATATGAAATGTCCAGAACAGACAAATAGACACACAAAAAGTAGCTGCCTAGGGCTGGGGTAGGAGGAGGGAGATGGGGACTGACTGCTAACGGGTGTGGGGTTTCTTTCTGGGATGATTTTGGTCATGGCTGAAGAACACCGAGCATTTACTAAAGCCTTTGAATTGTACACCTTAAATGGATGAATTTTATGGTATGTGAATTAAGCCTCTGCAAAAGCACTAAGAAAGCATAAACTGCAATGAACAGCTTCGCATGTCTTTCTATGCATATATATAATGTTACACACACCAGCTGTGAGCATTGCTGGGTCAAACATACCTGCAGTTCAGTTCAGCTCAGTTGCTCAGTCATGTCCGACTCTTTGCGACCCCATGGGCTGTAGCATGCCAGGCCTCCCTGTCCATCACCAACTCCTGGAGTTTACTAAAATTCATGTCTACTGAGTCGCTGATGCCATTCAACTATCTCATCCTCTGTCGTCCCCTTCTCCTCCTGCCTTCAATCTTTCCCAGCATCAGGGTCTGTTCAAATGAGTCAGTTCTTTACATCAGGTGGCCAAAGTATTGGAGTTTCAGCTTCAGCATCAGTCCTTTCAATGAATATTCAGGACTGATCTCCTTTAGGATGGACTGGTTGGATCTCCTTGAAGTCCAAGGGACTCTCAAGTGTCTTCTCCAACACCACAGTTCAAAAGCATCAATTCTTTGGTGCTCAGCTTTCTTTATGGTCCAACTCTCACATCCATACATGACTACTGGAAAAACGATAGCTTTGACTAGACGGACCTTTGTTGGCAAAGTAATGTCTCAGCTTTTTAATATGCTATCTAGGCTGGTCATAACTTTTCTTCCAAGGAGCAAGTGTCTTTTGATTTCATGGCTGCAGTCACCATCTTCAGTGATTTTGGAGTCCCAAAAATAAAGTCTCTTACTGTTTCTACTTTTTTCCCATCTATTTCCCATGAAGTGATGGGACTGGATGTCATGATCTTAGTTTTCTGAATGTTGAGTTTTAAGCCAGCTTTTTCACTTTCCTCTTTCACTTTCATCAAGAGGCTCTTTAGTTCTTCTTCGTTTTCTGCCATAAGGGTGGCGTCATCTGCATATCTGAGATTATTGATATTTCTCCCGGCAATCTTGATTCCAGCTTGTGCTTCTTCCAGCCCAGCATTTCTCATGGTGTACTCTGCATATAAGTTAAATAAGCAGGGTGACAATATACAGCCCTGACGTACTCCTTTTCCTATTTGGAACAGTGTGTTGTTTCATGTCCAGTTCTAACTGTTCCTTCCTGACCTGCATACAGGTTTCTCAAGAGGCAGGTCAGGTGGTCTGCTTTTCCCATCTCTTTAAGAATTTTCCAGTTTGTTGTGATCCACACAGTCAAAACTTTGGCATAGTCAATAAAGCAGAAGTAGATGTTTTTTCTGGAACTCTCTTGCTTTTTCTATGATCCAACGGATATTGGCAATTTGATCTCTGGTTCCTCTGCCTTTTCTAAATCCAGCTTGAATATCTGGAAGTTCATGGTTCACGTATTGCTGAAGCCTGGCTTGGAGAATTTTCAGCATGACTTTGCTAGCATGTGAGATGAGTGCAATTGTGCAGCAGTTTGAGAATTCTTTGGCATCGCCTTTCTTTGGGATTGGAATGAAAACTGACCTTTTCCAGTCCTATGGCCACTGCTGCATTTTCCAAATTTGCTGGCATATAGAGTGCAGCACTTTCACAGAATCATCTTTTAGGATATGAAATAGCTCAACTGGAATTTCATCACCTCCACTAGCTTTGTTTGTAGTGATGCTTCCCAAGGGCCACTTGACTTCACATTCCAGGATGTCTGGCTCTAGGTGAGTGATCACACCATTGTGATTATCTGGGTCATGAAGATCTCTTTTGTATAGTTCTTCTGTGTATTCTTGCCACCTTTTCTTAATATCTTCTGCTTTTGTTAGGTCCATACTGCTTCTGTCCTTTATTGAGCCCATCTTTGCATGAAATGTTCCCTTGGTATCTCTAATTTTCTTGAAGGGATCTCTAGTCTTTCCCATTCTATTGTTTTCCTCTATTTCTTCGCATTGATCACTGAGGAAGGCTTTCTTCTCTCTCCTTGCTGTTCTTTGGAACTCTGCATTCAAATGGGTATACCTTTCCTTTTCTCCTTTGCCTTTCACTTCTCTTCTTTTCTCAGATATCTGTAAGTCCTCCTCAGACAACCATTTTGCCCTTTTGAATTTCTTTCTCTTGGGAATGTCCTTCATCATGGCCTCCTGCACAATGTCACAAACCTCCGTCCATAGTTCTTCAGGCTCTCTGTCTATCAGATCTAATCCCTTAAATCTATTTGTCACTTCCACTGTATAATTGTAAGGGATTTGATTTAGGTCATACCAGAATGGTCTAGTGGTTTTCCCTACTTTCTTCAATTTAAGTCTGAATTTGGCAATAAGGAGTTCATGATCTGAGCTATAGTCAGCTCCAAGTCTTGTTTTTGCTGACTGTATAGAGCTTCTCCATCTTTGGCTGCAAAGAATATAATCAATCTGATTTTGGTATTAACCATCTGGTGATGTCCATGTGTAGAGTCTTCTCTTGTGTTTTTGGAAGAGGGTGTTTGCTATGACCAGTGCGTTCTCTTGCAAAACTCTATTAGCCTTTGCTCTGCTTCATTCTGTACTCCAAGTCCAAATTTGCCTGTTACTCCAGGTGTTTCTTGACTTCCTACTATTGCATTCCAGTCCCCTATAATGAAAAGGATATCTTTTTTGGGTGTTATTTCTAGAAGGTCTTGTAGGTCTTCACTGAACTGCTGAACTGTTCAACCGTTCAACATACATGCAAATTGAGTATCCGTTCAACACACATGCAAATTGAGTATTTCTTAAGTAAAAGTTACTGCTTTGTGTTAAGTCCTAGGACTGTTTCCAAGAAGTCAGCTTTAGAAAAAGAAGCTTGTTTTCTAATTGTGCATTAGAGTGACGATGACATCATTTCTGCCATGGGAAGTGTAAATATTGACTTTTTCTACAGATCAAAAATGATCAGATATTGACAGTTTTAGCCTAAAACTAAAAATAACCAAACCTAGAATGTCTTGACTCACCTGCATTCTATTCAACACTGCTGCTGCTGCTAAGTCACGTCAGTCGTTTCCGACTCTGTGCGACCCCATAGACGGCAGCCCACCAGGCTCCTCCATCCATGAGATTTCCCAGGCAAGAGCACTGGAGTGGGTTGCCATTGCCTTCTCCATATTCAACACAGAGGTCAATAATAAATCTGTCTACTGAAAAAATATACATGCAGTTTAAATGTTAAATGTACATTAAATTGCTCTCCATAATGGCTTAACTAATACAGAAGTTAGCCAATTCTATAGGAGAATACATGTTGGTTCACATGTTTAGATACTTGATATTATCAATCCTCTTGATATTTGCTAGTCTCAGATGTGAAAAAGTATGATATAATAGATATAATTTGCATTTCCCTCATTATCATTGTGGCTCTGCATCTTAGCATATACTTATTGGTAAGTAAGAGTAAATACTCTTCAGTTAACTACCTTATTCAAAAGTGTTGTCCATTCTCCTACTGGCTTGTTTTTATTTGATAAGCAAGATCCTTGAAAATATATTTTATATCTATTAATGTGTATTTAATATATTTTGGACTGAAACTCTTGCTAGACTTGCATACATTTTTTTTCTGTCTGTCATTTGTTATTTCTTTATGTATGGTGCTTTTTATTCCAAGGTTTTAATTTGATAGTCATAGTTTTAATAGTTGAGATCTCCTTTTTATTTTCTGATTGCTTCTTCTCCTGGCACTCTGTACTGGTTTTATGAGTAAAATCACTTCTCAAATATTTCTAAGAATAGTTATTAGAGATCTGGAACTTCTATTATTTGAGTTATCTTGTTTTTTACATTTCCGTTATCTTGGTCTCGCCCATTTGTTGCAGACTCTTCTGAGAAGGATGCCACAGATGAGTCGCCTCTACATACAGCAACCTCCTTATCTGCAGTTAACTTTCTGTAGTTTTAGCTACCTGCAGTTAATTGTAGTCTAAAAATATTAAATGGAAAATTCCAGAAATAACAATAAGTTTAAAATTGCATGCCATTTGACTAATGTGATGAAATCTCACGCAGTCCACTCCATCCTGCCCAGAATGTGAATCATCCCTTTGTTAACTGTAACCTGCCTACTAGTCACTTAGTAGCCATCTCTTATCAGATTGACTATTGCGGTTTCACAACAGTCAAATGATCTTTATTTTACTTTATAATGGCCCCAAGGCACCAGAGTAGTGATGCTGGCAATTTGCACATGCCAAAGAGAAGCTGTAAAGTTCTTAAGTGAAAAGGTGGAAGTTCTAGACTTAACCAAAAAAGGGAAAAAAAAAATCATATGGTTAGGTTGCTAAGATCTACGGTAAGAATGAATCTTTCATTTATAAAACTGTGCACAAGGTAAAATGAAATTTGCTGTCACATCTCAAACTGCAAAAGTTTATGGCCACAGTGCATGCTAAGTGCTTAAGATGGAAAAGGCATTGAATTTGTACAGTAAGATATTTTGAGGGAGAAAGACCACATTTACATAGTTTGTATTCCAGGATAGTGTTGTAATTGTTCTATTTTATTATTAGTTATTATTAATCTCTTACTATGCCTAATTTATATATTAGACTTTACCTCAGGTTGTGTATTTGTAGGGAAAAAAAGCATAGTATTGCAATGACCAAAAAATTCATTTGGGTTTTTCCATAAGACGTTATGTAGAAACCTGAAGGAACTTTTTGGCCAGCCCAATGTATATAGGGCCCCATATCATTTATGCTTTCAGTCATCCATTGGGGGTGTTGAAAGGTACCCCCTGGGGATAAGGGGGTCTACTGTACATGGATGGTGTTTGCTGTTTATCAGGACTGGCTTTCAGTTAGGGGCTAGGAAATGATGTCATGTGTTGGCAACCAAAATACCAGAAGGCAGAAAAGTTCGCTATAGGTGCTGTGTCACGGGGCTGCCCACCAAATATTGTCAGGTCTCTCTCTGGAATAATGGTAGGAATGCATTTCCTTGACCTCTTAGAATTATGTGACCATGTAACTTATTTTGACCCTTAAAACGTGAGTGACAGTCGTGTGTGTAACTGTATCAGGACCTGCTCTGCCGTGATCCCTTTTTCCTCCAAGGTAATTGTGGCAGTGTGTGTTTTGCTTGTTTGCTTATTTACTAGATCTAAACCAAGTCTATTTATTCTGATTCAAACAACATATGAACATCCACTTGATACGAGCTTGCTCTCCCTAGACCTTTTAATAAGTTCCTGCTCATTCCCTTTAAGGTGATCATGAGAAGCCAAGGAGATAAACCTGTGTTCAACCAGCCATCCTAGAGGGAAAGTTTAGTGGAGTCCTTGAGTCTTGATAGCAAATATTTTGGCGTTGTTACTAAAGATCCAGTCTTGGATGCCTACAAATAAATGTTTGATGCTTAGGAAGACTTCACAGATGCTAACATAGTCCAGTATGAGTTGTCTACTTCTTGTGCCCTGATCCTCCCTGATTCCCAGGAAGGATGACTTCTTGGACCAGGTGGGGATATGGTCCTCCAGGTGATCCCCTCCAACCACCTCTCACTTACGGGCAGCAGCACAACTTGCAGGCACAGCCCCTCCACTTTCCAGCCCTTTCAGTGTGGTGTTGTTGTATAGTTGCTGAGTCTGACTCTTTGTGACCCCATAGACTGTAGACAACCAGGTCCCTCTGTCCATGGGATTTCCCAGGCAAGAATACTGAAGTGGGTTGCCATTTCTTCTCCAGGAGATCTTCCCAATCCAGGGATCGAACCCACGTCTCCTGCATTCTTTACCACTGAGCCTCATAGTATGAGGCAAGGTTTTTTTTTTTTTTTTAATTAAAAATAGTTTTTGCTTCAGTAATGCAAAAAAAAAAAAATCTTTGAGGATCACAGAAATGGATTTTATATCACAAATCTCTCTTAGAGAAAAGTATTCCTTCTTGAGGAGTTTGAAGACTCATTGGATTCCAGGCATAGAAGATAGTGAAGTGTCAAAAATGAACAAAAAATTGTTCAGGGTTGGTGGTGATTAAAACCTTTTTTGGAGAAATTTCCATTTAAATCATTAAACTGACCTGGTAACAGGATCTCCGAAAATTGCTGCTGTTACATGGACTTTTCCTATTTTGTGCTTAACAAATCTTGGTGTTAGCATCACCAGCAGAACCAAAGGCAACAGGACATATTTGCTGAGGTCCAAATCAGGTAAATTTTCACATTCCACAGCAAGGGGCATGTGCACTAAGTGTGTGCTCACCATGCCTATTTTTAAGCTTAGATTTGGCACATGTAGCAACACTGAAAAGGCACCTGTTTCCTCTCCTTTCTCAAGCACCCTAGTGGGCAGGGGCTGATAGGGAGTAAAGAGCTCAGGGCAGACACACAACGCAGTTGTGTCTGAATAAAGGTAATCCCTGAATAGCGGGGCAGGGCATTGCTGTGCTTGGGCTCTGCTAATCTTTCTTTCTAAGATGAGCTTCTCTGCTCATGACATGGAGTAATGAAACAATGAAAGAGGAAATCCCTGAAGTGAAAAGCAGGGCCTCTGTCCACAAATCAAGGAAACCATCTCTCATGCACTGTCCCCGACAGAGCCCAAAGCCCATCCCAAGGTTGGCATGAAGAGTGATTAGCAAGGGAAAGAGTCCCATCACCAAGCCCCAGAGCACCTTGTCATCCCTCATACCAGATGTCCCCCCTATGCAGATGCCAGATATCACTCTGTTGATGGTGTGAGAGGGGGGTGGTTTACTCTAGGAATTCACAAGATAGAGTCACACTCTAGGGAAGACAGCAAGACTATCTTTAAAATAATTTTCCATTCTAGTCTCTGCCATTAAGCAGGAGAAATCCAGTTAGAGGGACACAATTTGGTGTCATGAGGAAGCCATGGATAAAAGTTAATACTGTTGCCATTATTCTAGGAGAACATGTAATTTTTGCCATAAGGACAAGTAGTCAGGAGGAACTTCAAAATGATGTTGATCTTAAAATGATGTTGATCTTAAACCTGCCTCAAATTTTCTGAATAGTTAATATCACCAGGCTATAAGCATATTTCCCTGCAAAATACCTTTTGTCTGAACTTCACATGTAGATGATTTAGATCCTATTTTTCCCTTGTTACAGGTTTCAGCAGCATTAACTCTCTTTGGAAGAAAACCAATGAGTCGATTAGGTGCCATGATGGAACATAGGTAATACCCTGGCTACGTGGACTGGGACAGTTTCAAAAGGTTGTATCAAACATGTACAAAAAATAATAATAATAAAAGTTTTTTTTCTTTTGGGAGGGGTAATAGTCTTTAAAAATGCATGGGGAGGCATTTGTGTAAGTTTCTAGTTTTTGCTGTTTACAAAAGTTGTTTATATTACTGTCTTTATGTTTATTCCTAATGGTTTCTCTGGTTCCAGTTGAAAATGATTTGGGAAGCCCAGGAGTCTGGCTAATATTCTGGCTCAGTTCTCAGAATGTGAGGTCAGTGCAGGCGGGCTGAACAAGGCCATGGCCTTTATTTCCAGCACGAAGACCAGGAGGGTCTTATCAAGTGTCCCCTGCCTTTTGGGAAGCCCAACCGTGTAATACGGAACCTTCTATTCTCTGGCAAACCTTAGCATTTTCTGCCAAAGTGCCAGGTGAGGCTGAGGAGAGTGAAGACCTGTCCCCAGCATAGTGACATGTGTTTCTGTACGGCCCCTAATCTGATTAATCTTTATCTTTTATAGACTTAGGGTTGGTTTTATTCTATAGCTTTTCTTTTAGGTCATCAGTCTTATACATCAATTACACATAAATGATATGTGTTTATCCACAGCTTCATACATGACTCACTCCCACTGACTCTACTCAGCAAACATTCAGGCACATAAGCGAGGTAAGAGCCCCACACCAGGCATATCACCACTAGTTCTGCTCGGAATAGCTGGAATCTTACATGAGAAACACCTGGGAACGGCCTTTGCCATCACACATGTGGACACTTGCGTACAAAGACTACTCCTGACTGAGAAAAAGAAATACATGGTAATTGGTTTACATGCACATTGCAGGAACTGATAATTATAGTTCGTAGCCAGTGCAGAGAAGTGGCCTCTGTCACCATCACACAGTGGTAAATTTCCCCGTGGAACCTCCACACCCCACACCTAGACACTGGAGCTCAGAACTTGGCATGAAGCCCAGGTTCTAAAGGTAATATTGAACAAACGTGTGACATGTAGATCTATCCACACTCAATAGGGATAGATCACATCACTCTCCTTTTTAAGAACTGATAGTTTGAGAAGGCTCTCTTCAAGAACACAGTGCAAAGGGATTCAGAGCCCATGGGGCATCATGGCCAGCTCTTGGTGGGGACTTGAGTTCAGAGATGTCCTGGACTGGGTGTCCATGGACATCAGTCACCTTTCAAGTGTCAAGGAGCAGCATGGAATAATTTGAAAATGACAATTTAATGAATGAAGTGAAAGCATCCTATCAAGAACTTTCAAGTTTCTAAATCAAGAAAAGCTCAGCTGTTTCAACTCAATCCAAGGCTTGTGCATTCTGAAGCCCATTCATCAGAAAAGTAATATGGTAGCCAATTCAAGTGGATTCCCCTAGAGCCAAGTGGCCCAAGACCTCATCTGTTCAAAGTTGGAAGGCAAGAGGCCAGAGAGCAATAAAACACTCAGCTTAGGATACTGCACTGGGACCTCTCCAGGACACCCGAGGGGGGCATCCGGGGGGCGTGGACACTCTCCTGTGTAGGTCTGTTCGGGGTCCTCAGCTCAAGTATGTGGGTTAAGGGCCCAGAAGAGTTCAGGCAAGGGTCAGGACTTCATATAATTGGGCAAAAATCCTGCATTTGATTCTGCTTTATCTTTTGGGTATGGTATTTTCTTTGATATTCACCCTCAGGGTGATAAGGCATTCCTCCTCGCTCCTGTCTTTAGAGTTGGGCAGAGATGAAAGCTACCTTCGTATCTAAATTGACAGGATTCTGAATTCATCCAGCCGCCCTTGGAGTCACCTAGATGTTACATGACCTGGGGGCTTTATGCCATTTCTAAGCTGGGTTTTTCCTGCAACCTGAAATGTCCTTCCCAGACCCCCACTGTCATTTAATTCCTACTTATCCTTTAGGGTGTGGGGGCCACCCTCATCTGTCTGCAGGGCTGGGCGAGGAGCCCCACTAGGACTTAGGGCCCCACGGTACCCCTAGAGCTGAGTGGAGCCCCCTCCACCTCACATGTGGGCTCAAGCTGTTTGCCCGAGGGTCCCCTCCCTTGACTGTGACCTCAGTGGGTCAGTGACAGTTAACTTTTGTTTCTGCAGCTCAAGCTTAAAATGCAGCAGTGCTGGGCGAATGTTCACAGGGTGCGTGGGCTCACAGGTGACCGTGTGCAGTATCTCTCACACGCGCATTCCAGAACGTCAGACCTGGATTACAGGTTTGTGTCTGATGAAATCTGAATTACATAGCGACTCATCCATGTGTGAACGAGCATTCTACACACATCTTCGATAAACAGAATCCACACTGACATGAGCTGATGCTCACAGACCCAATCTCTAGGATTTGTTAAAGACAGCTTTAGACTTCAAAATGAAGGTGTAACATTTGGCAAGCATCAGGACAGGACTTTTAGAGGTGGGTGAAGCTAACTGAGCTTATCTTTCTCTGAAGGTTTGCTAAGACTTTAGTGAAGGAGCACTAAGTCGTGTGTCAGGGTGGGGACCACTCTCCTCCAGAGGCTTCCAGTCCCCCTGCCTTCTCCGTGTGCAGGGGGCCAGGCACAGGCTGGGGTGGAGAACGGCAGAAGCAGAGAAGGACGCTGCTGTCATAGGAGGAATGGATGTGCTCGTGCCAAGACCAAAGGCCAGCAAGTGCATTAGAGCCTGGGGGAAAAGACAGTGCTTTTGTCCTGATCTAAGCGCTCTTGAGGTTGGCGGCTCTATGGCGCACAGTGGACGTTTACAAAGGAGTATGGTGGAACTTTTCTTAGGGTGCTAAGAACTGCCTGGGGGCAGAAGTGGGCACGGCTGTGCGCTCGACTGCCTTCCACAGAATGGAGCAACTGCCGTCAGTTCAGCTTACTGGAGCTCAGCACAACATTCAGTTTATAAACATAAAGGGCTCTAACGTTGACTTTAAAAAGTCAGTGATAAACACTTGCCAGCTACTGAGGTCTGTTCTTAAGCTGCCTTGCTGCTCAGGTGCAGCAGGAGGCAAGGTCAGTCTCGTGGCAAACTGGAGCTGGAGCCCAAACAGGGAAAGTGGCATCAGACAAAACCGAGAGTGGATGTCCCCAAAGGTGCGGAGCACTGCTGTCCGAGAGAACTTCTTGCAAGGAAGGGGCACTTCTCTCTCTGTGACATTCATCAGGGGAGCCCCCTGTCACACATGGCAACGGGGCACTGAAATGTGGCTCACGGGACTGAGGACTGAAGTTTTATGTTGGTTCAATTTAAATTAATTGTATTTAAAATCTGAACGGACGTTGGTGGGCTGTGGCAACTGTGCTGAATGGTGCAGCTTTGGGGGGCGCCGCCCCCACACCGATTCGTTCCAGCGGCAGCTTCTTTGGCTTTCATCAGAGCTGGGCAGGAAGCAGAGGTTCCCTCAAGCTGCCTGTCCCACAGTCTGGGCACCCATCTTCAAAGTCCGGAAACCAGCCCTCACTGAGCCGAGGTGTAATTCTCACTTGTGTGCGGCTCTGGTTTGGCTGTCAGGATTCTGCAGTGTCTATGCAGCAGGAGCCCTTTCCGTGAGGTGTCTAGAGGCAGCCTTTGCTCCAGACCAGGGCTCCTGTCCCCATAGAGAAAGGGGGCTGTGCATGGATCCTCCTCTCTGCTCACTCTGTGGGACAGGGGGAACAACTGTGATCCTATCCCCGAAATGCCTCCATCAAAAGCAGCTCTGGGAATTAGAAGTTTCTCAGCTCCACTCCGGAGAAGGCGATGGCACCCCACTCCAGTACTCTTGCCTGGAAAATCCCATGGACAAAGGAGCCTGGTGGGCTGCAGTCCATGGGGTCGCGAAGAATCGGACACAACTGAGCAACTTCACTTTCACTTTTCACTTTCATGCACTGGAGAAGGAAATGGCAGCCCACTCCAGTGTTCTTGCCTGCAGAATCCCAGGGATGGGGGAGCCTGGTGGGCTGCTGTCTATGGGGTCGCACAGAGTCGGACACGACTGAAGCGACTTAGCAGAAGCAGCAGCAGCTCCACTCAGTGAGTTATCCTGGTGCTGTCATCCTCGGCGGTGTCGGGGGAAGGGACACTCACTCACCCTCCGGGTGACTTGCCCGCCTTGTGGTCCTCTCGTTGAGAGGGTGTCAAGCAGCTACTTCCCTGGGCATTGTAAGTTGGCAGCCACCAGGCGGACGATCAGAAACTCTCCCACCTCTGGGCAAGGCAGCCCACAGGCTGTGAGGACACTTCCAACGGAAAGACTGTGCCGCCCATCAGCTGAACCCTGCGACCTCTCCAGGCCCGGGGCGGGGGCTGGGCTACATTTGGGTCACAGGAGTCACAGGGACTCTGCAGTCCTAGCCAGCAGCTGCATCGCGGATGCCCCAGAACATGGGGCTTCAGGCATGTTTAGGGATATGTGTAAATGCTATCCTTTTACTGATGGAAAATTCAGACAGAGAAGAACCTCATCATTTTACATCGGTAAAAACAATGTGGCCAAGTGTCTTTGTTGTTGCCTTTATATGTGGGACAGACAGACGAGCTGGCACACGCGGCGAGGGGGGATGGGAGGGGGGTAAGGCTGGTGGGACAGCGGGCCGCTGCATGAGAACGGACCTCGGGGGCCAAACTCAGCACTGGGGCAGACTACCCACGTCAAAGAACCTAAACATGTCGTTCTGGCTATAAGGTTTTTCTCTGCCTTTCAGAAATCCTAAGACTAAAGTGCAGGGTGCCCTAAATACTACTGTGGGTGCATGCTCAGTCACTCAGTTGTGTCCAGTTTTTTGCAACTCTGTGGACTATAGCCCGCCAAGCTCCTAAGCTCTTCTGTCCATGGGGATTCTCCAGGCAAGAATACTGGAGTGCATTGCCATTTCCTTCTCCAGGGGAATCTTCCCAACCCAGGGATCGAACCTATGTCTCTTGTGCCTCCTGCAATGGCAGGCAGACTCTTTACTGCTGGGCCCCCTGGGAAGCCCCCCAACTAGTCCTTACGTGTAAGATGTAGGGAGGGCAAGTGATCATTGACTTTGGGCAAGACAGCATCCAATAAGATTGGCTTTGGGGCAATAAAATACACAGCACTTGTAGGCTGTCTGGTTGCTGCAGCAACACCTTGGGGCCCGTGCGCACCCGTCCATGGCCGGGGTCACCTTTCCCAAGGCCTGAGCTCACCTGTGCCCCGAGTGTGGCTGAAGTCGCCCTTGACCACGCGGCAGGTCTTGCCGTCCCCGCTGCAGACCCCACACCGGTCTTCTTTGGCCGCAGACCCGATGATGCCATCACAGCCGATTTTCTAAACAAGCAGAGTGCTGGGTTATGCCGAGTGTAGCACTCAGAGGCACACCCTGCAGGGCTGACTGTCCATGAGGCCCAGCAGGCTGGCGCAGGAGGGCTCACAACACCTCCAGAGGCCCAAGCAAATATTTTAAAACCAGGAGAGAAAAAGAATACAATCCAGCTGTATTACATTTGCCCTTACACCACATAGTCATCAAATACATGCGCTAGTATCTGTTATGGAGGAGGGATCTGTGACAGCCCGGGTGCCTGGAACTCACACTGGGGCCCGGGCCAGGCCTTCCAGAGCCGCCCGAGGTGGGGCCATGGGGAGAAGGGAAGCCAGCTCCCACACCTCCCAGCATGGCCACGGTTTCACACAACCCATGTTCCCCTTGGAGCTGTGTGAGTCTGTGATTCCATCTCGGCTGGAATAGCCAACAGTCTCAGAAGGCACGGCAGAGACCACAGTGACTTTTCTGCTGGGGTCGGGAAGCCCAGAGCTCACTTGGGCTGACTGGGTGTGAGTCCCCTAGTCCTCAGTCAGGGGGATTTAGCCCAAGAAGATACCCTGTTGCTCAAATTTTTCCAAGGAGGCCTGTCTTGGAGGGCAGAGGAGGGTCACCCTGACCCTGGCTGGCCCCAGGGAAGAATAGTCAGTTCATAAAAAGTGGGAAAAGGTTGTGAATTCCTGTTTCTCCTTAAAAAAAAATTCATGAGACTTTTATGGGATGCAAAATAACATACCTGAGTTTATATTACAGTAAACACTGGTGTGGTTAATTATTTGCTAGTTAAATTGCTAAAATGCCTCTCCATCCTTCTTCCCTAGAGTAAAGAATTCCAGAACAAGAACTGGGTCTCCACTGCCCTGCACCCTGCATCAGGCCAGGAAGGGTTCTACATCCAGACAAGCCAGGCCCAGGGACTGTACCCCTTCCTCCCTCCATGTCCCCGCTCCCACGGTGGGTGGGAGGGGCGCAGGGAATGGAGCCAGCCACACCGCAAACCTCCTGGAGGCGAAGTCTTGGCCATGCAGCTCACCGATTGAACCAGAACCCTCTGTTTCATAAGGGCAGTGATTCTGCAACATCAAGGTATATCTGCCTCACCAGGAGGGCCACAAAAACACAGATGCAGGACCCACTCCCGGAGTTTCTTATCCAGCAGGGCTGAATGGACCTGAGTATCTCTATTCCTGTGAAGTTCCTGGGTGCTGCTGCGGCTGCTGGCTGGGACCACACTCAGAGAACCCTGGCACCGTGGCATGCTACACAAAGCGCAAATGAGTCTTCATACTGAACAGCTGTGAAGTCTCACCCTTGGACGCTTTTGTTTCTTTGGGAAAGAATTAGTGAGAACTTACTATCATGTGTCCGAAAATGATATCGTCACTGAATGTACTTCAGTGAAGACTTGAAGATATGCTAAGGGCAAAGCAAACTGGGTCCCCAAATGAAAGAAAACTGAAAGGGGGCAATATTTTTTTTAAAAATAAAAACTCCATGTTTTAAAAAATAGAAACTCCAATGTGTTCAAAGTTAGTATAAGAACAGCTACAGGGCGAGAAGATCAGGGGCTTTGGCAGCCAGAGACCAGGCAAGGCGTGAACAGAGAGAGTGAATGAAGGGGTGAATTAGTGACGAATGGAGACCCAGACTGGTAAGCAGCATTGACTGTCACACCTTGCCAGGGCAGACCACCCCGTGTGACCTGGAGGGAGGTGAGCTGGACCGTGTGGCAGGAGCTGCCTAGGTTCACGATCTAGACTGCTGGCTAATTCCTGGGAAGACGCTTAATATAAAATTACAGGCAGTAAGAACACAAGGCAGCCAAGATCCAAAGTTCTCCTCAACCGGCAGCCTCTGCAAATGCCCTGTGGTCACATCTGTGTGCCACGTGTGCATTGCCCAATTTCATGTCTCCTGTCCCAGAGCCCAATGTCCCAGTCCCCAGCCTGTTTCCAATACTGCCACAGGGCCAGGACCCCCGAGCTGGCCCTGCACCCTGACCTGTCCCCACGTGGCTTCCCCGTCTCCCAGGTACTCTAGACTCCTCTCGCACTGGTTTTCTATTACTCTTTTAATCATACTGCTGCTCAGCGATAGTGGGTCTCTGATTTGAGCAGGTACCACTGATACCTCAGTCAGGGTGTCCAGATAAAAGTTCTCTAGATACTCTAAGCTAACAGCCCTCTTGGTCTAGATGGCTTTCCCTAGCCCAGCGAAGGCAGCTGACAAACCTAGGGGTGCACAGCGAGTGTCTGGCAGGGCCAGGAGCAGTCCTTCACCTCCTGGCCCCAGGCTGGCTGGGTAACCCTGACATCCCCAGCCTGGGACTGAGGTCACCGTAAGGCCTTCTGGACAAGGTCAGGCCTCTCCCCAAAGCATGCTGGGTTTGTGAGAATTTTTAAATGCTCAGAATAGGGAAGCTAAAAGAACACCAGAAACACTACCTTTGGGAAAAGGAGATGTGGGGGGAGAATCCATGCTGGAATTTCAAAAGGCTACTTGTTGTCTGGCTGAGATCGTGTGTGTGTGTGTGTGTGTGTGTGTGCACATAAGTGCTCAGTCGTTCAGGCTCCTCTGTCCATGGGTTTTCCTGGTAAGACACGGCTAGGAGGCGAAGTCTGCATTTGAAATCTGCCAGACTAAGAATTCACCTGGATGCAAGACGGACAGGCACGGGAGGAGCTTCCAGGAGGAGCAGGAGAAGGGACTCGCTGGGAAGAAGGGCACCGCTCTCCTAGATGAGCAAACCGCCTTCCCACCCAAGAGTCCCCGACAGAAGGAAGTTGGTGGGGAGGAGAAAGTGAGAATGAGGAAGGGCAGTAGTGCAAGTGAACGCTCGCAAAGCCCCTGCATAGCCAGAGCAGCACCAGCTGTCCTCAGGGCCCCCGCCCCCAACAGGAGACACTGCCGCTTCGGACAAGCAGAGCCAGGGAGGGGGGCCCACGGTCTCTCTTCACTGCGACTCTCGCCATTGCTCCTAAAACATAACGTAAAGAATGTGTGCACGCTTGCTCAGTAGCAGGCCCCCACCGACACTGAGTTAGACCTCATGGGATCCAACGGTTAAGAACATGCAATGTTTGGAATCTATTTCCTTTCTTTCAGGGATGAAGTCACCATCAGTTGGGGGTCCGGTGAGAGGAGACTGTCCACAGGACCACGGGGCACACAGCAGCTTTGCGACACTTGGGTATGCTTGGACTGCAAGGAGCCAGCCCTCGCCTCTTTTCTGAGAGTCCAGGTTATTCACAGGTAAGTCCAAGGGCCCACTGTCAGCATCTATTTCTCTCCGGAGGTGTTGTACCATCCTTTCCAAAACATGAGCCCCCTGCTTATTTTTTCATTGGGGTGATGACTCTTGAGGGCTAAAATTAGTCTACCAAGATGGTATGCCCTTCCATACAGCCCTCACTCAGCACCTGCTAAAGGAACACCACCTCCTGGTCTGACCAGCTGTGGTCAATGTCCAGAACAGAGAGATCACCTCCTGGGCCCAGGAACACAAGCTCACCAGGGGTGGCACGTACTAAACTCCAGCACGCTGCAGCCACCTGGAGGCCTGGGTAGGTCACCTGTTGCCCAAGGATTTGTGTTGCTGCTGAATTCCCAGGTGAGGCTGCAGGCCCAGGGCCTCGTGGAAGACCACTGGGCTAGGTTTGGAGCTCAGAGACGTACCTCCTTGGAGACAGCCACTGCTGAGAGACCCCAGCCCTGTGTCCTGAAGAAGTGCCCCTTCCTGTCAGGAAAGGTCCCATGTCTGGGACAGCTGCAGCTGTGCCCCTGAGCCAAAGCAGCTCTGGGCTGAGGACCCCTCGACGGATGTGGGGGCCTCCCACTGCTCTCAGAAATGGGGCACACTTACAGTGGTGCTCAGGTCAAGTAAAGAACCTACGGGAAGCTCCATCATGACCGAACGTCTGGTTATAAATCCCAAAACGCCTTCAGTGAGGGCCTCACAGATCACCTGGATGCCAGTTTATGGCTGTTCAGAACTTCCAACTCACAGGTCTCCACCCAGGATACAGAGACCCATATCTGGAACCTTCAACAGCCTTGTTCATGGGACTCACAGTATCTTACGTGTTAAACTGTCAAAGGCTGGATACAGGGTGAAGGTTCTCTGTTATTTTCTCTTCTTCCCTTACCCAGCATTCTGTTTTAATCTTAAAAACTGGCTTCTTTTGTTAAAACTTCACCTCTCAGAACAGAAGTGTCCTCAGACACGACTTCAGGTTGTAGCCAGCTGGCTTCCGGATTAGGGCAAAGCAACCCAGTGGGTGGGCGGTCAGCTTCTCTTCTGAAAATGCTGTGCTAATGTTGATCATGAACTGAGGAGAGTTACACATTTGGACATGAGCCTCAGTTTCCCCATTCTAAAAATGAGAGTATTAACCTCAGTCTCTGAGGGTTGCTGCAAAAATGACCACTGCTCTGGTTGGAGAAACCCAAGCTCACCTCTCAGGCCCGGGTGAGAGGTGGGCCCTGTCTGGATGGATGGAGCCTGCTCCTAGGCCACCGCCTGCCTTCTAAGGGCCTGGGGACAAGCTCCCCCTCCTCTGATCTGAGCAGAGCAGGGCTCAACAGGTAATTGTCATCTCTCTCTTTTCTGCCACAGACTCCCTCCTCTCCAGAAAAGGCAGAGGGCAAGGAGAAGGCACGCAGGACCACATCTTCCCTCTTGGGGGTGAGGCACGTGAGCCGTGTGCAGAGGCCCATGTGCAGGCAGGCTCTCCTGTGATGTCAAGTAGCCCCACCTACAACAGGTCGTGGTCTGTCCCCGTGGGCTTCTCAGGTCAGGTACAAACAGGGTCACCCTGTAAGTTAATTCTTCGGGGCACTCAGGGATGCGTGCAGGGTCACCCTGTAAGTTAATTCTTCAGGGCACTCAGGGGCTGGGACAGTTTTGCATGCTGTGCTCTCTGCCTGGTATTATTTTAGATGATAACTGCATTTAAAGGCAGGGCATGCAGGGCATGCGTGTGTCTGAACAGCAGTGAATCTGAAAACCAAGGGGCAACAGCCAAACTAACCTGCCAACAGTGGCGTTTTCTCCCTCTGCTACAGAGTAGTGCAAGAAACACATTATATACTTGGAAGAGGCTGGGATTCTCTGCTCCCCCCACCCACCAGATGCTGACTGTCACAGGAGATTTAATGACTGTGTTTATGAGGTTGGGTGTTCTAGAGAACAAGACGACAAAACCAAAGGGAACTCCAAACAATTCACTCTTGCGTCTTCCCATTTATCCCAGGGATCACTTTTCCACATACACTAGGAAAACCTGCTACTGTTTCTAAGCTTTCAAAGCAGTTCCTAGTCAGCATCTGTTGGTCAGAGCCCTGTTCTGCTGACAAGCCAGGGCGCGTGTGACGCCAAGGGGAGGACACTGTCCAGGGTGTACTTAACTGAAGGTTCAGGATGGTGGGGACCTGGCAGGAAAGGCACAAGTTCTTTCAGTAAAGACAGTTCTTTGTGAAACATGCAAAAGCCTAGGAGAGCATTGGTGCTCAGCGCTGTGTTCTGGAGGAGGGGGAAGGATGGACCATGAACAGCAGAGAAGTGAGGAATATCCACTTCAGTGCTGGAAAACCTGGATGCTTTCCCTGGCATCCTGCCCCACTGATGGACGATCACCAGCCACAGATAACCTCCTGGTCATCACATCCACTGACCATGTCTCCATCCTCATCTTTGGTCCGTCACTCTCTAGCATCTGACGCCCCATCTGTGCTGTGCATTGATTCATTCACCCAAAGCACGGTCACGTGCCTACCACGTGCCAGACCGGGAATAAAGATGCTAAGACAGAGGCCGAGAAGGGGGCAGGCTCTCATGTACTTCTCCAGGGCCCCGTGGACGGCTCTGCCCCCTCCTCTCTTGACCTGGGCGCTCCAGAAGTGGGTAGCTCTTGTGCCCCTTCTGCTCCTGATTTTCCTTGGTAACGTCACCTTCTCCTTAAGCCGCAACCATCACTCATGTGCAGACAACTCTCAGACCTCACACTTGCCCCCGACCCAGGCTCACGGGGGGCTGGTCTGCTGACAATCCTCACTCCCCCTGACTCTCCAGCCAGGACACTGACCTCAGTGTGGCCACCCAGAGGCACCGGCTCCTCCTCCAAAGTTGCCAGCCCCTGACTTCTCAGTTCAGGACACCTTCACCCGCTCTCCTGGAACTCACAGATGCGGCCGCCTCCCCAGCCCCGACCCGAGCCCTCCAGGCAGCTTCCGGTCCCCTTCTTGACACACTCACTCAGGTGCCGGCTCACGGCTTGCTCCCCCATGACTTCTCCAGTGTCTGCTTCTTGTCTGTGCTCATGGCCACTACCCAGCTGAGGCCTGATTACTCAGCCAAGGGCCGATCACACGGGTTTTCTCTCTTCTGCTCCGGGACTGACCCTCACCGGGGAAGATGAGCGGGTCGTGGCTGTGGACCCCACTGCCTGGAGAGCATGCCCGCACTTCCTTGATCTCATCCGACCCCCTCGGCTGCCCTCTGTCCTCCTCCTGGTGCACGCTGAGTCCAACCACCTCCAGCCTGCTCCCACGAGCTCCACCGTCAGAAGAAACCCAGAGTCCCGCCCCCACCAGCCAGGCCCTGCACAGCCTGGAGCCCTGGCGCCTCCCCCCACCCGCCCCTGTTTCTGGAACGCCTGGCCTAACCCCTGCCTTCTGCCAGGAGCATTGGCTCCACCCCACGTCTCCACCGGGCCAGCTCTGTCTCCTCCGAGGGCCCCCCATGCCGCCCACAGCTTACTCTCCATGACCCCACTTCCCTCCTCACGTGGGCCAGACTGCCGGGATGACCAGGTCTGTGAGTGTACATTTCCCTGTCTGCCCCATGCGTGGGGACAGGGACCCTATTGGTGCTGCTGAGCACTGCACGCCCAGCTCACGGCCCGGCGCATGGAATGTTCTTTCTGCTCTTTCTAAACCCAGTCTCTCACCGGCTCTTGACCATACCTTCACCTGTGGTCATTAAGGCTTCACGTGAATTGGTCTCATCTTCCCACAGATGGACCATAAGCCCGGGAAAGAGGGCATCTTATGAACCTCTGTGTTCTTGTCCTCACCCCAAACACAGTGGCCTGCATGGTACAGAGCACAGAACATATACTCAATAAAAGCATGCCAATGCCGACCTCTCATCAAGCCGGGGGAACCAAAGACTTTGGTTTTCAAACCAAGTCCTCTGCCTTCTCTTCTGCACCACCAGCCGGACAGCACAGTGACCATTCCCTCAACAGAGTGGTTTCACTTTCTCATTTTTGAGCTGGGACTTCCTCACACAGATTTCAGCAGTCCTCATTTGTGTTCATGTTCCTGGCTGAGAGGAGAAGCACTTCCTTTCTTCAGCTTGATAGCTATCTTCCAACCACTGCCCCCCCCCCCCCTCTGCTGTTAGAGGGACATCACTGACTTCTTTAAATTTAATTGCTGCTTTCAGCCAGCGATGCAGACCCCCGCCTGGCCTCTCCCGGGCTCCCGGGTCACTCCACCAAGTTCTGCTGGGCTCGTCTTCCTCCTCCTTGCCTTCACCCTTGTCCTGCTAAACCACACCTCATTTCTTCAAAAGGATGCATGGAAAATAAAATTTCTGAGTTCTTCCATGTCCCAAAATTATTTTGCCTGCATGCTTGGTTGATCATTTGGCTGCATACAGAATTCTGTAATTATCTCAATTTTTTTGCCAGGGTCAGTTTTCCTGCTTGTTTTTCTTGGTCCTTTCTCATTCCCGCTGCTGGTTTTCTTCAGGGAGCTGGTGATCTCTGGCTGACCACTTGTATTTGAGAATGAGGCACAGATGGCCAAGTGACGGGCCACTTTGGATGCAGGGTGGCAGGCTTCCATTTGGGCCCGGCAGGAGGGAAGCTGGGCTCTGCCCTTAGTCCCAGAGGGTGGGTGCTGCGCGGGAGCACTGGGGTCCCTTCCCTGCTCCAGCTGTCCTTAAACAGCTTTTCACGAGACTTTGGGGAAAAGCTTGAAGATAATTCCCTAATAGCTTGTCAAGCTCCAAGTGCCAGGCCGGGCAAGGTCACCACCCAAGGCTCATTGTTTTCAGCCAACTTCTCGCTTCCACCCTCCATTCCCAAGTCCTAGACTTCCTCAAGCATCTTGCTTTCTTTCTGGTTGTCACTCTCCATCTGTTCCAGCTCTGGCCTCTGTTCCTTCAGTAAAACTTGCATCCACTTATGCCTTCTTGTCGAAGGATGGCCTCTGCTTCTCTTCACCACCATGGTGTGTGCTATGCTGCCTTAACCACGGGGTGAGTGAAGTCCTGGGTTGGAAGAGGGGTGACCATGTGGCTGAGTCTACAGGCTTAATCTGAAAGTTGCTATGGGAGGTTAATCAGGTGAAAGGGGTGCAGGGTATGACATCAGAGCTGTAAGCACTGCTTTAGATAAAGGTTCGGCTACCAATAATTACACACTTCAGGGTGTCGGCTGAAGGGTAAAAGCAGCAACCAGGTGGGCACTGTTGAAACACAGGCCTGCCTGTACATAACATCCAGGAGGGCTTCCCACAAGGAGATCCAGCCAGTCCATCCTAAAGGAGATCAGTCCTGAATATTCACTGGAAGGACTGATGCTGAAGCTGAAACTCCAATACTTTGGCCACCTGATGCAAAGAACTGACCCACTGGAAAAGACCCTGATGCTGGGCAAGATTGAAGGCAGGAGGAGAAGGGGATGACAGAGGATGAATTGGTTGGATGGCATCACCGTCTTGATGGACATGAGCTTGAGCAAGCTCCAGGAGTTGGTGACGGACAGGGAAACCTGGCGTGCTGCAGTCCATGGGGTTGCAAAGAGTTGGACACAGCTGAGTAACTGAACTGAACTCAACTGAGAGTTTTCTGCATGCTTGTGACCCCTTCTTTACACAAGGGGAATCTGAAGTCAGAGTCTCTTATAAATCTCCTAAATCCCACCAGTAATTCTACTTGCCTAATAGAAAACCACTGTACACAAAATAAGAGGTCAATAAATTCTGGACATTGAAAATGATCCATTGAAACAGGCTCCAGTTTCCAGAATCACTTAAGTCCCTAAGAGCCAGTGACCCACCCAGTCTTCTTTTTTCCTTTGTAAAACGCAATCACAGACTGTCTGTCCTTCAAGATAGTTCTTTGGAGAACACAGATTATCAGACACCATCCCTTCACTGAAGCAGCTTACAGGCCCTGAAGATGTTTTGCCGTTCATCAAACAAGGGATCCGTACATGAGCTAGGGTCCCAAGGAAATGTGACTGTAATTAGAGTACATTGGCTGCAAGTGTACGTAAGCTGATGAAGCCAAACACATCTGGTCCCAGACGTGTTCAGCTGTTTGACTCACCCCTTACCGGTCAGCAGCTTTGAGGCAAGTTGCACATTAGAGGCATATTAACTTGATTTCTTTGCTTCTGGAGGCCAACAGGAGGAATCATTAATGATGGGACTCCTGATTTATAGGGACTTGCTAAAAAATAGACAATGTTTGTGTTTCTTCCCCCAATTCACTCCCACTTTTATGAGCGCTGTTAAGTTTCATTTTAGCATGTTAAGTAATTTGTGACTCACTAAAATGAAACTCAACTTGGTCCTCATAAAACAGAGTAAAATGGTATTTCCATGTTTCATGTCATGGTTTGAATCAGCCTGCTATTTGGAGCTCAGTAGAATCTTCTGGAAAGGCCATTGTGGAGCCTCTTGTCCCTGCCATTCCCCATGTTTCTCAGAGTTTCCCAGAACTCCTTCCGCTACCCTAAAATAGCAAAAGTTAGAGCTGCAGGGAACAGCAGGAAAACCTAACAAGTAAACCACAGCCACACTTCCGTAGTGCTGTCTTACATAAAGTATGGAAGAGTTCTACCTTTTATCCACTATAATTAGGTGATGGCATCGATGAGCAGTCAGACCCTCTGCTCACAAACCCCCTGAGGTTTCTTTTTATTAATACTACTCTTCTTCTCTTTAACCAACATTCCTTGCCTGACTCATTTACAAGGACCACAGAAATCCAGAACTTTCCACTTTGGCAATCACTGTAACTAAGCATAAATACTATATTACAGTCTTACTTAAACATGCTCAATGGTATTATAAAACTTCATTAACTCTGACATTACTAATTTGAATTTCTGTGAGTATTGAGTTAACCACGGGCGAAAGTTAACCTTCACAGCTTCCCTCTGAAGAATGAGCACTATTAGAAAAATCACAGATGGGATTTAATTTCCTTCAGAAAGCCAATTTCTCTCATGAGGTGCTTGCTGGTAGCTGCTGATGCCACCTGCCAGGACAGTGGCCTTCTGCTAGGACTGGTGGGGCATCCACGTAGAGGTGATGGTACTTCCAAAAACATGCATGGGTCTCCCCGCTGTCAGGGTGAGGCTCCAAGGATCATGAACCCTATCCGCTGTAGAGCACCGTGAAGGGGCCACTATCTGTGCCTCTGTGCCAGGAGGGGCTGGGCTTGGTTAGCGCTCGCTAGTCCCAGTGCAGGGTGAGTAAATATAATGATGGAGATGGTGGAAGAGCCATTTGAGATGGACTCGGAGGTGGTAACGGGACAGAGGTGGGAACAGAAAGGCAAGTGTACACGTCATCCCTGTCACACTCAAGTGCAGGCCAGGCTTTGGCTCAGTGGTGCCCTGATGACCACAGACTTAAAGCTATTAGAATACCTTGAGTGGCCTCATGAACGCCCAGCTGTACTCACGAAAGGGCTGAGAGTTTTGCTGTCATGGCATAGGGGAGCCTCTCTAATTGAAAAGGCTGCCATAAGAACTAAAGTCATGGAAAGGTCACACTGGACTGCCTAGAGCTGAAATCATGAATGGCCATTTAACACGGACCCTGCTGGCCAGAAAATGTCAGGATGCTTAGAATTGCTTCCACATTGGTAAGAACACTGCAGAAAATGCTGCTGAGAGGCTGGAGGTGGCTCAGCTGGGGCTGCTTTAAAGAACACAAGTGCTTTTAACTTGGGATATGTTTGCTAAAGGAACATAAGTACTTGGGCCGCACTGTGGCCCCTGCAAGTGCATGTTGTAATTTAGGACGGAAACAAATCTTGCACTTGACTTGTTAGCAGGTTTACCGAGAAGCAGAACCATCGGCAATTTCTCATGCCGATAATGATAAGATCCTGGTTCACACTGCCTGAGGCTCTGTACATTCTTTGCTACAACAGGCAGCCCCGAGGGCCCGTCACCCCTCCTTCCCTGGGAGGGTGCCTGGCCAAGGCTCTTGGGCACCAAGGGTCTACTGTCCCCACGTATTCGTATTTGATAACAGAGCCACGCAGTGCCAAAGGAGTCTGGACATTGTCAAGCTTTTCCCTGAAAAATTCCATTCTTGGACTAGTTTGGACTTTGCAAGGGGAAAAAAATCCACTATGGTTAAAATGATTGGCCATCCTCTCTCCTTTCTCTTTTTGCCTTCTTAAATGACATCTTTCATCACGCTAATGAATCACAGACATCTAACACCAGGATGGGTTTGTGGATTATATTCCAGTGGGTGGAGCCCCAAAGCCAGGCATGCTCACCTCCCTAGGTACCACCTGTGAAGGCATCAGCTCAGTTGTACTATATCTTTGATAGCTAAACAAGCAAAGCTTGCCCCCAAACACATTCATATGCATCCTCCAGTCCATCAGGTAGGCTGCCTACTCTTCCCTTTGTCGTGGTGTCCAAAGTCACTCTAAGACGTTTGCGGTGACCATGTCGCCACTGCTCTTTCGGCACCTCAACTCCTGGTTGGCCCACAGGTGGGCCTCATGCTCAGTCACTGCTGAGGGAGGGAGGGGTGCCAGGCTGCAGGAGGCAACACCACCCGTGGGATGCCTTCTTGAGAAAGTCCACTCACCCAGGCCTTCTGAGGCCTCTGCCACCCCGAGCTCCCCCTGGAGGGAGCCTCCCCTCCAAAACCCTGCCAAGGACACAAGGAAAACACATCACCTGGCACCTGCCATGCACGCAGAGATCCGTCTCGTAGGGCCCGCAGGGCGTGCCGTCCAGGACTCTATCGGCCACCAGCAGTGGGGACTCCTTCCCGAGGGGTGAGCAGTAGAGTTCACATGGCTTATCTGAGGAGGGAAAGGGGTGGACATTGACGTGGGTAGGGTCTTGGGGGCCAGGTGCTTGTAGGCGCAGGCCAGTCCAGGAGAGGAAAAGCTGGCATGGGACCGGGGTCACAGGTCCAGGACACATGCTGCACCCACCCCTTGGAACACGTGACCCAGAACATGGAGAAAGACCCTCCTCTGACTTGGGTGAAAGGCAGGCAGGTGAGAGCTCTGTGGGCTTTTCTTCACTTTGTTTTCTTTATCCTTTGCAAAGATACAGTATTTCTTTTTCCTTAAAGTACTAAAAATAACAGGCTGAACAAACATTTTGTCCAGTGCTAACCTCTAAGCAAGCTGAATATGTACCAAGGGTGGGCCTGGGGTGGAGAAGGGGGAGGAGGCGGCCTCCCAGCGAGGGGAGCAGCCCTGGAGGGTCTCCAGAGTAGCGGCTTTGCTGAAGTTTTAGTGCTCCTCAGCCACTGGAGAAAAGCTGCAGGACTGTGTGTTGCAGCAAGAAGGTCCTGGAAGAAATGGTGTAGGAATAAGAAACAGAAAGGGGACACATAAGTCTCTAGGACAACTTGTAAGAGCCATTTCCCCAGGCATGATGGAAATCCTGATTTCTGCTGCTGCTGCTGGAACCAAATGAGCTCCCAGAACATGCCATGATCTCACACCTTTATCTAGATTGTTCTCTCTGCCTGGAAATTCCTCCACTCACTTAGCTTTCTGGAATATTTCTGGCACCCCAGAAGCTTCTACTTCAGAGCCATCTCTTCTCGTGCCACTTCTGACTTGCAATCTCCACCTGCACTTTGCACACACCTCCATTACAACCCTAAAATCCTACTGTCTCGGATTTCTTATAAGGTGAGTCCTTTTGCTACAGAAGTTTGAAGGGGGTTGATTGCAAATTACCTTTAGATGAAAGAACTGATGGAAATTGGAGCCCTTGGAGGACAAGGAGTTAAACTTTCATCTTTGGTCAGTTCCAGGATCTGCCTCACAGAAGGACTTGGTATATATTTTCACCTTATGGTACGAACTTCACAATCAGTTTGTTGATAGCCCCAAAATAACCTGCTGGTATTTTGACCAGGATTACTTAATCTATAGATCAAATTGGAAAGAACTGACATCTTGATATCTTTCCACCCACATGGAATATTTCCCCATTTATATCATTGTTTCATTTTATTCATCAGAGTTTTATAGCTTTCCACATACAGATCTTATACATATTTTGTTAGATTTAAACCCGATTATTTCATTTTGGGGGTGCTAATGTAAACAGCATTGTGTTTTTATTTTAAATTTCAGTAGTGTTCTTTTTACTTCTTGGCTGTGAGGCACGGCATGCAGGATCTTAGTTCTTTGACCAGGGATTGGACCCATGCCCCCTGTAGTGGAAGCAGAGTCTTAACCACTAGACTGCCAGGAAAGTCCTGGCATTGTGTTCTTAATTTCAAACTCCACATGCTCATTGCTATTATATAGGGAAGTGACTGACTTTTGTACTTGTATCCTGCAACCTTGTTATAATCCAGGAGGTTTTCAGTTTTCTGTTGATTCATTTGGATTTTCTACAGATTATGGTGCCATCTGCAAACAAAGATATTTTCCCCCAGCAAACAAAGATAGTTTTCTTTTCCCCCAATCTGTGTACCTTTTACTTCCTTTTCTTGTCTTATTGCATTAGCTAGGACATCCAGTAAGCTAGGACTTACATTGTTATAAGTAAGCAAAGTAACAATGCTTCATTTAATAAATGTGGATGGAGGACCTCTCTCACACAAGGCACTGTTTGAAGTAGGGAAAAGAGGACTTTACAAAATAATAATACGAATGGATTTTGTTCTTTTGTAGGTAATTGAGAAAGATAAATGCACTGTTTTCTCTCTCTCAGTCACCTAATTCTAACGCAGATTGTATGATTATTTTACAAAGGAACTTTCAGAGAGAGAAATGCCAACATCCTTGTGTTGTTTCTGCCAAGTCTTTTATCTCCACTATGAGCCTTCCCCAGGAGGGCCTTCTGAAAGGCAGGGGTAAAACAAAAGGCTTCTGGAGCTGGCATGGCCTCAGTTTAGACTCTGGCATCCTAGCTGGAGAGGTCTTGTCAGAGCAGACATGTCGCCTCACCCAGGTTCCGCAGCTTTTGAGATGGGGTGACATTCACTGAACTGCCACTGTGTTCAGCAGCTTTCCATTGAGCTCGTCTCCCACACAGTGCTACTGACCAACATGTCCACTGGGAATCTTGTCTTAGAACGCTAGAAAGAAGCTATGGGGGTAGAGTGCAGGTGTTCAACTTGGCTGTTCCAGTTAGTTGTGTGTGTGTGGGGGGGTCAACTGTGAATGGTAGTTTCCCAAGTAAGTAAAGTAACAATGCTTCATTTAATAAATGTGGATGGAGGACCTCTCTCACACAAGGCACTGTTCTGGTACTGCTTGGGAAAGAAAGATAAATCATGCATGCTTTTCAAGGCTCTGGTGGTCTTATGGACAAGTAAACAGCAAACTCCGGATGAGGCAGACTGTGAAAATACTCACAGGTCTGATCTGAGCTGTCAAGAGGACAGGCATACTGGAAGGAATGATCCACTCCCCCAGGTGGCAGGCTGGGGTCAGCTGTCCCTTCATTTAGATGAAATAACCCAAGATGAAGGTCAATGAAAGAACTATGGGAGACTGAAATGTAAATTGGGATCAGGTTCTGGGAGGTTAATTTGACAAGAATTTTGGGGTGCTCTTTGGGAACCTGAGGTTTCCTATAAGCATGTCGGGAAGCCACTGGGAGAGGGGCAACACAGAGTCCCAATCTTGAATGGATGGATATATCTTCTCCACATATTAGGCTTCCTCTAGTGGTTCATTGTAAGGATGGATCCCTTGGCCAAAGCAGTTTCAAAATGAAGGATTACATTTAAACTGCAGAGCTGCCTCAATATCTGTAGTAACTGGGCTTTGAGGAGATTCATTCAACTACAGTAATAATGGCAATGGTGATGATGATGATAAAATCATAAATAACATTATTTGCTCTGCGCCATGCAGCATGCTAAGCAGTGTCTATGCATTTCAGGAGGGTGTTGTCATCATTCCTTCCTACAGCTGAGCATGTGAGGCTCAGAGAATATGTGTGGCTACCCAGAGCCCCTTGACGGGCAGGGCCAGACTCTGGTTCATCACTGTTTTCCTTCTGAATTGAGAACTCTGGGAGTCAAAGGTACCAAAGACACCATGCTGAAAACAAACCACCACTTTTATGAACTTCTCTGGCTTCTGAGTATACACTGTGATTTAGGCAGAAATGAAAATAGGATTTGGGTAGAAAAGTAGAGGCTCTTTGAGGTAAGTTAGAAAGACCAGACTTGAAAGGGATGAAGATGGTCTACCCGGGTTCTTTGATGTGAACATCAGGGAAGTAGAAACTCTGCAAATCAGGGGACCCGAACCTCAGATGGAGGGATTCTGACATGAACCCAGGCAAGAAGGTACCCTCAACTCTACTCTTCCACCTGCAGACACTGTCCTTCACGGCTTGGGCAGTCTGGAGAGCCTCAAGCCCCACAACAGAGCCCAGAGGTAACACTTCCTTCCCCTGGTCAGCTGGAACTCACTCCATTTGTCCATCTCCTTTTCTGAGGATTCTCCTCAGAAATCAGGGCACCCCACACCTCTAGGAAGGTATAGCAGTATGTCCCAAAGGGACACAGGATAAACTTTATAAAACTTGAGCATCTCAGAACCTCTCAAAATTCTCTGGATATTCCCCTCTTAGCTGCCCTGGCTGGGTTATTAATTTCCTGATAAATAACATGAGGTGTTGGGTTTCAACTTTGGGCAGTATCAACACTCTTACATCCTCAGTTGTATGTGCTATGCCTAATTGCTCAGTCGTGTCCGATTCTCTGTGGCCCCACAGAGTAGCCTGCCAGGCTCCTCTGTCCATGGGGATTCTCCAGGCAAGAATACCGGAGTGGGTTGCCATGCCCTCCTCCAGGGGATCTCCACTACCCAGGGACTGAACCCAGGTCTCCCACATTGCAGACGATTCTTTACCATCTGAGCCACCAGGAAAGCCCTCAGTTGTATAGAGGGAGGTAAAATCTTCTTAAAAGTTATATAATCATATACCCTAAGGAGAGAAGCTTGGAACATCCCTCTTGCCTGGCTGATGTGTGCCACGATGAAATTGGAATTGAAGCTGTTTGGGATCAGTTCAGTTCAGTCGCTCAGTCATGTCTGACTCGTTGTGACCCCATGGACTGCAGCACACCAGGCCTCCCTGTCCATCACCAACTCCTGGAGCTTACTCAAACTCATGTCCATTGAGTCGATGATGCCATCCAACCATCACGTCCTCTGTCATCCCCTTCTCCTTCTCTCAGTCTATTTCGGGTGGGTCCCAGCTTTCCACTGGTTCACCTGTTGTCAGGACTTACACTTGATGGGAAGCCGCAAACAGGGAAGGTGAGACAGGCTTGGGGGATTGAGAGCCACACCACCACATCTGCTTGATGGAGGCTTGGAAGACTTGCCCTGGTGCTCTAGGGCCAGGATGGTGAAGAGGACACCTGTGGTTCTTTGTGCTTTTGTCATTCTCTCTCTGCCAGTAGTTACAAAGTCTTATTAAGGTGGAGACTAGTTAACTTTGAGGCCATCATAGCTGCTCACCCCAGTCCTGCCTGGCCCTCTGTGGGGTATCCATGCTGAGCAGGCTGCTCGGCTCCCTATCTCCAAAGCTGCCCACCATGACCTACAGCCAGGCCTCAGCTGATTGGACCAGCAGCGGCCACCTGACTGCAGCTAGACCAATCAGAGTCTTTTTTCCCCACCACAGCCTCATAGCCAGGCCTCAAGGGGCCTCAGTTGATTGGACCAAGAATGGCCACCTGACCACAGCTAGACTAATCAAAGTCTCTCTCCTGGAAAATCAGCACTGAAAGTCAGATCAGTTCAGTTCAGTCCCTCAGTCATGTCCAACTCTTTGTGACCCCATGGACTGCCGCACGCCAGGCTTCCCTGTCCATCACCAACTCCCAGAGCCTACTCAAAACTCATGTCCATTGCGTCAGTGATGCCATGCAACCATCTCATCCTCTGTCATCCCCTTCTCCTCCTGCCTTCAATCTTTTCCAGCATCAGGGTCTTTTCCAGTGAGTCAGCTCTTCGCATCAGGTGGCCAAAGTACTGGAGCTTCAGCTGAAACTCAGGTACAAAGGTTATTCCAATGAATATTCAGGTAGAGAGGTTATACATGCTCAAGGCTGATGGAGCTCTAAGAAGTCTACATTCCCTCATCCACAATTCAGAAATCCAGAATCTCTGAAAACTGCAGGCATTTTTTTTTTTTTTTAAACATTTACGGTAGACACAAAAGGCTGCAAAACTAGCCTTGACTGACATGAGGCTGCTGGTAGTATGCAGTAACCCACTTAAACACTGTTCCCTGGCAACCTGGAGGTGTCCATGTGTCTGACTGAGGGGTGCTTCCCAGGACCCCGCTGGGGTATTAAGTAATACATGATTGATATATGGTTGGTATTCTTCTAACAGCTGAAGTGATCTCCCAACCACATCTGACCCCACTGGAAACAGGAGGAGGACTTAATAAAAGGTGCTGTGGGCTGCCCATGAGCCTGCTTGTGGACAAGCTGTGAGAAAGTCAGTCTGCAGCAGGGGCAGGAAGACACGGCTCACAAACGCAAGCTGTGCTGAACATGGACAGAAAGTCCTGACATCTCCAGAGACCCTGGCCCCAGAACTTCCTCCTACTCCTGGCCCTGGGGATCTGTGAGACACCCTGCATCTCTGCAACCACTCTTTTTTTTCATTAAGCAGTTCTAGCTCCCAGCATGGTCAAGCTGGAGTGAGAGAGCACTGACCATCGGACCTTCCATCCCCTGGGAGGCTCAGATCCACAGTGGGTCCTGCCTTGTCGCAGTGAGCTCGAAAAGCACCTCCACATCTAGACAGGGCCTTTGCCATGGCCTCTGACACTTCGGTGGGCACTTGGCCTGCTGGCCTGGGCAGGGAGGACTAACCTCTTGAAGGTTTCCACTTCAACGAGATTCCACGGGGAAGGCAGAAAAGGGGTGGGTTTGGCAACAGGCCACCTCACTGGGTTTCTGTCTAAAGGCTTTTCCACTTAGAAATATTTCCTAAGGAGAGTCTTTGTCTTCTTTTGGAGGTGGTATGAATTTGTGGTCCTGAGCCCTCTCTTGGAAAATCTACCTCTGCAAGAATTCCTTTTTTTTTTTCAATAAGAGAAAAAAGAAAAAAAAATATAGCTTCCCCTTTCTTGAACTGTGCGTCACTCGCCAAAGAATTCCACAGCGATAGCAATGCTATGAATGGGGCAGTCATAATGGGCTTCAGAAGAGCCCAGAGCCCAACCACAGGAATCGTTCCTCTCACGGCTGAGCTAGAATTGTGCCTTTTATAGACGGAGTTGTGAGGGGAACACTTATAATCTGTATTCTCCCCCTACCTTCTGAATTGGCCATTTATTATTTTGCTTTTATCCTTGTGAAACACTCCTTTAAAAAAAAAAAAAAAGCTGGCTTCTGTTTCTATTTGAGAAGGAAATGAAACCAAATATGCAAGAAGACATGACCATTCCACCCCCGAGGGGGATGGGTCAAGCTACCCTGGCAAAGCCCTGAACTTGAGGTCTTTCTTTCAAAGGCAGAGTGCTCACTGCCTTATCACAGAGGGCTGCACTTTCCAGATCAAAGGCAGTGGCACTCTGGCCGTAACTATTCATTGCTTTGGCAGAAACAAAAAGTGAGTGGGTCAACACACATTCTGAACCCAGCCAGCTTCCCCAGATAGCTGTACTTGGAGGCTTCCCTGAAGGGGACTCTGGGCAGACATCGGCCTCAGCCACCGTGATGATAAGGAACCTAGCGGCTCAGTGATCCAAAAGCAGTTACAAGGAAAACAGAAGTTTAATCTGGACTTGGAGAAATCTATGGAAAAACAGACATTTCAGTGGGATTTCTGCATTGAATAAATGAGGCAGGAAAACTGAAAACTGGAGCGAGAGACCAAGGAAAGAATAACAAGGCCGTGCACATGGCCGAGGGGAAATGAGAGTGAGGCACGTCTGTCCAGACCTGACCTCTTCTCTCTCCCAAGATGAGGGAGAGGACAGGCAAGGGACCCGAACCCATTCATCTGGGAGTCTGGGGATGGGGCTGAAGGTGTGGAAATGCGCTGGAAACACAGCAGCCCCTGCCGGCACTCCCTCCCTCCCGAGTAGGGTGTCTGGGATGTCTAGAAGCCTCGAGCATCTTCCTGAATCAGACGGATGCCCAGGCAGAGTCGTGAGGCTCTCGTGAGCCTCGGCCTCCAGCTGCCTGTCTCACTTTGCGGAGCACGGGTCTTCTTTCTCCCTAGTCCGCAGGGAAAGCGGACAGTATGAAGGCTCCATCCCCCTGGAAGTCTGCTGGTTAGGTGACAGGGCGGCCACAGTCACACAGCTCCCAAAGGTGGTGGTCTTTGTGAAAAAGGAAAACGTCTGAAGGACTTCCCAATGCCTTAAAATGAGCCCATCGCCGGTTGAGTTGACATTCCCTGGGATGGTTTAGAACATCCTATCTCAGCTCAAAGGAAGCTAATGGGTCATGGGTCAGGTTGTTGGGTTAAAAGCTGTGGGTCTGGGTCCACTTTTCCCTGAACCGCCTGGGCCTACCCCCAACACAGCTATGCACACTTGAGCGTGTAACCGAGTGTAGATTTCAGAGGTTCTTCACATGACAGTGAAGCAACCTAAGTCCTGAGACAGGAACCTCATTTTCCTGCAAAATACTACAGAGACTGTGTAAAAATCAGGCCCAGTTGCCTGAGTTCTTACTAAAGCTCCTCACTCGGCATTCATGAACTTTTTTTTCTTACTCGAGTACCATAAGCCAGCTGGTTATTTTCTGAGTCAGCAGCTCCTCCAGAACTGGGGTCAGCTCCCTCCCAGCTCCTTATCAGCTGCCGAAGCTAAGAAACGTCACATAATCTGTAACCTCTCACCTTCCGCATGGCTTGTTTTGCACATTCAATGAGATGATGCATGCAGAGCTAACTTGAGCCTGGCACGTGGTACGCTCCATAAACGGGACCATGCTGTCATTATTATAACACACTCTTGCTTTCTGAAGGTGAACAGAATCTTAAGAATGAAAAAACCCTCAAATAGGCCCCGGGATATCCTTGTGGACAATAAACAAACATCACAAATTCTACAGACATGATACTCCACCTAGAATTTTATCAGTCACTGGAAATGCTTGCAATGGCCCAGGGGGCAGAGTCTCTTGATTTGAGAGAAAACTGTAGGAAAGAAAAGATGACCTGTGCTTACTGTCATCTTCACCAAGCTATAAACTGTCCTCAAACAAAACAAAAACAAACACAGATACAGTGAACAGAGTAGTAGTTACCAGCAGGGAAGGGCGGTAGGGGGAAGGTCAAGAGGGTCAACTGTATGGTGACAGATGGAAATTTAACTTCTCGTGAGGAGCACACTGTAGCATATACATGAGTGAAAAATATAGTGTTGCATATATGACATTCACATGTTATAAACCAATGTTACTTCAGTTAAAAAAAAAAAAAAAACTTCTTCCCAACACTCCAGTCAAGGAGTAAGAGCCAGCTCAAGATGAACCAAATAAAGATTGCAAGAAAGCATCACCACTGGAAAGAGAAACAGCAGACACACAAACCCGCTGTCCTGCCCCTGCAGAGCTGTGTTCTCAGGGTCGGCCGGCACCTGGCAGCGCAGGGCACTGGACGGCAGGCTGCCAGCACCCCCGGGCAGGAGAGATCAGGTCCGCTGCCTGCCTCACGGCTGTGTTTGGGAAATCTCACCGAGCTGGGTCATCCAAGTTCAACCCACAGCTCAAGAAGTGGGTCCACAGCTGAGTCGGGCAGGACTGGGTGGATTTTGGGGGTGGGGATGCCTGTGGGTTCTCCCAGGAGGTGTTTACGGCGCTGGGGGAGGGGAGAGGGAAGCTCCCCTGAAAGGATGCGCCATGTGCCTTTACCGTCAACCACCACTGCGGTGAGCAGGCCCTTCTTCTTGCTGCTCAGCCGGTCGTGCGTCTGGCACTGCTGGTCACGGAAGCTGGGCAGGCCCTTGGGACAGGGCAGGTTCTCGCAGACCGTGTGCTCCACACTGGCGCCCAGGCAGTGCGTGCCTCCTGGTCCTGGGCTAGAAGGAAGAGAAGGGCTCTCGTTAACCAGACGGGCTGCAGAAACAGCAGGGGAGCTCACGGGTGGCTTCTCTTTCCAGGAGGGGGAGGGGCATGCAGGGTTTCCAAAGCAACACCCCCTCTCCTCTTCCACATCATCTCTCAGCAATCCCAGCCCCACAATGATGACATGTTAAGTAAGCCATGAGAAAAATGCATCCAAGAACTGTAAATCAAGGTCATCTAGAAATAGGATACGGGATGGATCAGTTCAGCAAGATCCCAGAATTGTCTTTCATCTGAACTTAAAATTTGACCATCTGTAACACTGAAAACCCCAAGGGGAATTTTTGGCGTGTGTGGGTTTTTTGGGGTTTTTCTTCTACAGAATGAAGACCTTTAAATGGCTGCTAGCTATACTTCAGAGGTTTCACTAAGTTATACTAAGTTTCACATTGAGTAAATAAACAGCTCTCATTTACTCTATAATGAAAAGAATCAGAACTACTAATTCACTGGTTCATGGGCTCTGGGTAGAGACCAGCCAGATCCCAGCTCTGCATCCTTTACCAGACAAACGTGAGACCACACATGCTCAAGATTGCAGTCTTGGTTCCTCGATGCTCTGTACTGAAACTGGGATTTTTAACCAGTTCTGCAGACCCAGATGTGTCCTGGGGCCATGTCTACACACGGGAAGGGCACTGGGGAGCAGCAGGACCCTGAAGCTGGCCCGGCCCAGCTCTTCTGCAAGGCTCTGGTGTCCTCATAGGATTCTGACGGGGGCCACCTCAATGGTGCTCTTCACTTCCACAATGCCAAGAACATCATGATGGGGTGAGACTGCCTCCCCCATTCCCTGGGCACATTTTTTACTGAAATCCAGCGCAAATCACAGCTGCTCTGCTCAATGACTTTTCACAAACTGTAAAGTCCTGTTAGCAAGGTGACATTCTGACACCCTAACCATTTCATTTTGAGTACTTCTTTCCCTCTCTTTGCCATTTCTTGTCTCCACACTGTAAGACCACCCTGTGATCACCGCCTTATAGAAGAGATATGACAGTGGAAGACGGCAAAAGTCTTCAGGCTTTTGTGCCACAATAATCTACACCAGGAATCCACAAACTTTCTCTGCAAAGGGCCAGACAGTCAATTTTTCTGGATTTATGGGCCATGCAAGTACTCAACTCTGCCACTATAGCACCAAAGACAATGTATAAACAAAAGGGTGTGGCTGTGTGCCAATAAAACTTTATTTACAAAAGCCAGTGGTGGGCCAGACTTGGCCCATAGGCCATAGCTAGCCAGCCCATGGTCTACATAAACGTGTTTGAGGAAACACCTGCAATAGGAGGAAAGGTGTGTTCATTCCTCCCTGCCCACCTCAAACACACCAGACAACATCTCTCTCACCCTAGAGTGGAGGCAGCCTTGAGAGATGACATATGCTAATGATTCCACAAAGGGCTCTGAGTTTTTATCTCAAAGGCCAGACAAGACCTTGCACTTCTTCAGGCTGATCCCCAGCACAGAGAAACTTTTCAACACGGAACAGTAAAACCTCTCTAAGGCTTATGAAATCTGAGAAGAGAGGGATTCTTTGTTCTTCTTTCCGCTCAGAGTACCAGGGAGGCAGCTAGAGCTCATGAAAAATGACTACATGACATGTTTAGGTAGATGGAGCCTGAGACCACCTCCCCAGCAGCCCCAGGCTGAAGTGTGTGTAGATGAATGTATTTCTGTGCCACAAACCATGGTGTGGAAGGAACAGAGAGGGGCTTGCCCTGATGAACCATGTGGACCTGCAGGAAGGACATCTTGTCTGCAACAGGTGAGCTGCACATCCCACGGCTGGGACCAGAAGGCAGAGATGCTCTCGGGTAAGAAGTTGTGGGTTGAACTGTGCCTTTTCTAAAATTCATGTGCTGCAGTCTTAACCCTCAGAGCATCAGAATACTTGAAAATAGGACCACTGCAGACATAATTAGTTAAGATGTGATCATACCAGAGTAGATTAAGTTCCTAATTCAGTACGACTGGTATTATTATAAAAAGGGGGCAATCTGGAGACAGACACCCACAAGGAGAATGCCATGTGAAGATGAAGACGGAGATCAGGGTGATGTCTCTACACTCTATGGAATGCCAAAGACCGCCAGTAAACCACCAGATTCTCCCTTACTACCCTCAGAAGGAGCCAAGTCTTCCATACCTTGATCTTGGACTTCTAGCCTTCAGAACTGGGAAGGTAAATCTCTGTTACTTATGCATGCCACCAGTTAGAGGGTTGTTACAGCAGCCCTAGAGATGAATAAACCAGACATCACAGTAACCAGATGCATCCTCAACCGAACTTAGCTGCAAACTCAGGAAAAACAGGGCAAAAACTCTTGAAGTGATTAGGAATCTAACATGGACTAGAATGGAGTTAAAAAACACAAATTAGGTTGATTGCTAAAAAAAAAAAAAAAAGAAGCTACATATTTTATATACCTTCCTGAGGGTGTGGACCGAGAATTGCACATGTCATGTAATTAACTTCTGGAATTGTAATTAAGCTTCACTTTATTTTTCTCCATCAGCTGATTTTTCCAGATTTATGTCTGACTGACCCTCATATACGAACTACCTTTACACCTCACAGCAGGTAGGTGGAGAGATCAGATGTGACAGAAGAGAGCTCCTGGATCCTGCAGCAAGGGGGCCTGGGAGGGGGCAGCCCATGTGATACCACATGTGCCTTAGAGGGTTTCCCTCTGGAATTCTCTTTATCATGTTTCTTCTCCATATCTGATCTTCTCTTACAGGGAAGTCTGCTTTCAGCTCCCACCTGGCTCACTGCGCCCCATCTTCCCCACTCCCCCATCGCTAACTCGTTAGGTCCATACCATTTCTGTCCTTTATTGTGCCCATCTTTGCATGAAAAGTTCCCTCGGTATCTCTAATTTTCCTGAAGAGATCTCTAGTCTTTCCCATTCTATTGTTTTCCTCTATTTCTTTGCATTAATCACTGTATGCATGTCAAGAAGCAACAGTTAGAACTGGACATGGAACAACAGACTGGTTCCAAATTGGGAAAGGAGTACATCAATGCTATATATTATCACTCTGCTTATTTAACTTATATGCAGAACACATCATGCAGAATGCTGGGCTGGATGAAGCATAAGCTGGGATCAAGATTTTTTGGGGAAATATCAATAACCTCAGATATGCAAATGACACCACCCTTATGGCAGAAAATGAAGAAGAACTAAAGAGCCTCTTGATGAAGGTGAAACAGGAGAGTGAAAAAGCTGGCTTAAAATTCAACACTCAAAAAATGAAGATCACGGCATCCGATCCCATCACTTCATGGCAAATAGATGGGGAAACAATGGAAACAGTGACAGATTTTATTTTCTTAGGCTCCAAAATCACTGCAGATGGTGACTGCAGCCATGAAATTAAAAGACGCTTGCTCCTTGGAAGAAAAGCTATGGGAAACCTAGAAGTGAAAGTGAAAGTCGCTCAGTTGTGTCCGACTCTTTGAGGCCCCATGGACTATACAATCCATGGAATTCCAGGCCAGAATACTGAAGTGGGTAGCCTTCCCCTTCTCCAGGGGATCTTCCCAACCCAGGGATTGAACCCAGGTCTCCTGCAGGTGGATTCTTTACCAGCTGAGCCATAGGGAAGCCCTAGACAAACCTAGACAGTGTTTTTAAAAGAAGAGACATTACTTTGCTGACAAAGGTCCATCTAATCAAAGCTATGGTTTTTGCAGTCATGTATGGATGTGAGAGTTGGACCATAATCAAGGCTGAGCACTGAAGAATTGATGCTTTTGAACTGTGGTGTTGGAGAAGACTCTTAAGAATCCCTTTGATTACAAGGAGATCCAACCAGTACATCCTAAAGGAAATCAGTCCTGAATATTCATTGGAAGGACTGATGCTGAAGCTGTGGCTCCAATACTTTGGCCACCTGATGTGAAGAGCTGACTCATTAGAAAAGACCCTGATGCTGGGAAAGATCGAAGGCAGGAAGAGAAAAGGACAACAGAGGATGAGATGGCTGGATGGCATCACTGACTCACTGGACATGAGCTTGAGCAAACTCAGGGAGATGCTGAAGGACAGGGATGCCTGGCATGCTGCAGTATGTGGGGCTGCAAAGAGTCAGACGTGACTGAGCAACTGAACAACAATGCACTAGAGGAGGCACAGGCTTTGTCTCTGCCTCTGGTATGTGATCTCTCCCAGCAGGCTCCTGTTGGCCCATGATGCCCACCTTCCTCTAGGCAGCTTCCAAGCGCACCACACTTTGGGAAAATTCTCAGTCTGGTATCACATGTAGTCTCACCTTTGGACAGTTTTGACATCCTTAAGTATGACTTTCCAGAGAGTTCTATCAGTGCAGCACCTTTGCAAACCTCTCCCTCATCCAGTGGGCCCTGGGTGTACACTCTCCAACAGGTCCAAGGAATTTCAGCCCTGGGTGTGTGTGTGAGGTGGGCACCCTCATCCATCCTTGTTCCGCCCTTGGGTGCCCTGCCTCAGACCTGAAGATAGAGGCTGCTTCCTGTATCTACTCTTTCTGTTTTAGAGTTCTTTACCCCTTAGCAGCTAATTCCCCTATACTCCAACCACCTCTTATAGTTAATGAGGTTTTACATTAAGCTTTTCCTGTTCAAAAAAACGACTAAGAGATTTGTTTTTTTCAGTTTTCCTTTTGGTCACCATTTTGAACAACATGGGAAAAGGAAGAAGCAATCCACAAGCAGCATGACTTGCTACCCACATCATCCGAGTTTTGGTGTATGATCTGTGGCAAGACTCTGCACTCAGCTGACTCACTCTTTCAGATGGTGCCAATAATACAGGCCATCCGAGTGTCACTGTGACACCAGTGAGGGCCTCCTGGGTACACCCTGGTGCTGAGACCACAGAAGGAGGCCCGCTATACATGCCAAGAAGAAGAGGCAGGAGAATCTTTGTGGAGGGAGGGCATGTCTGATGAGAAGGTCCACAAGGAGATTATGAACAGAAGTTCTGGGGGAGGACTTGAAGGAGGGCCCAGCTTCACCAAGGAAGTCATGTACCTGAGTGGACCACATTTGAGCTGCATGGACACAGGGCCTTCAGGAGATGCTGGAGTGGACCTGTAAACACAGGCAGGAGGGATAACCCTCCCAAAGTCTGAGAAGCAGAGGCCTGGGGTTCTCCTTTACCCCGAGTCATGCAATGTAGATCAAATAAAAAGCACCGAGGAAGGCTAAAACAATAGAAAGCAAGCTGGACATGGCTAAAATGGAGGATGGCTAACACGGTCGGATTTGTGGTAGAATAGTTGTCTGTCCTCAGTCTTTCCCACAGGGGCTAGAAGGGCCAGAAGGCTCCATGAAGACTCATGTAAATGGAAGGGGAGGCAGCAGCACATTGAAATCTCATCCTTGAGGACATAGGTAAGGCCAGAGGCACTTTCACATCAACTGTGATCACATGCTAATATGCCGGAGGGCACACCCTCTGCCCACTCTTGATACTACCTCGTTAAGTTGGCAGAAAGAATCAGATAGCGTGTTCTGACTGCATCCTTCAGATGAGGAAACTGAAGCTCCAATGTATTCAACAACTTCTCAGCAGGGAAGTAGGCGGTAGAGATGAGAAACTGTGACTCACAAGCGCTCCTGGTGGCAGCAGGAGCAGACTGGGGAAGGGGGCCACCCACTGGCTGTTGTGGGGCCAGGAAAGCCAGCCTGACTCACTGAGACAGGCTTTAGGCGTGTGATGGATTTTCAAGATGATTCTCCAATATCAATCCCCAATTTCTATTTGTACTCTATCAGGACTTTACAAACATGAACAAAGTAGAAATTCAGACATAAACTCAAACGACTGGAACAGGGAGGTCACAGGAATGGATATCCAAGTGGCAATTACAGACACACGCAGATGCTCAGCCTGACTGCTTACCAAGGAGACGCACAGGACAACCTCGCTGACACACGGCTACACACCGACAGAATGGAGAGCACTGGGGAGGCCACCGCTGCTCAGGGCAGGGGGACAGCACAGCCACCCTGCAAACCAGGCCCTCAGCCACTCACACGTGCGCCAAAGGTCAATGGACCTGCACACGCAGCCAGCACACGCGTTCCACCACGGCGAGTGGGGCTGTGCTGGGAGCCGCACACTCAGGGGTAGACGCCCGTTCTGCACATTACACCATCAGAAAGGCGTTTAAAACAGGGTGAAGCACAAGGTAGAGACGCCTTGGGGGAGAAACCGGAAAGCAGAGAGAAAGTCTTTCCGAGCTCCTGTGAGGGGACGCCAGCTCCTGCCAGGTGGGTCCCGAGAGCCTCGGGTGGACCCAGTGCAGAGCAAGGAAGGCCGAAGGGCTGCTCAGAGTCACAGGGGGCAGGTCTGCCCTTTCCTTGAGTGACAGGCAGCATTCAAGTGGAAGAAAAAGCAAGCAGCAGCTGAGCGGAGGCATGTTTTGGTTTTCTGCTCTGCTCGACTGAATGAAGGTAGATGAGAAGATAAAGTCACCACAGTGGCTGACACCCACTTGCCACCCAGAGACAAAGCGGCATCATCAGTTTCACCTCCTGGTCTTGCACCAAAAGCTCTGAGAAGCGAGCAAGGTAGGGTTTCAAAGTGCCACAGGGCTGCCAACGCCCCTGGCCCAGGGCAGCTGCAGTCCTAGTGTTAAGGCCGCGTCTGAAAGGTGCCAAGTAACACATGTAAGTTCGGCTCAAGTGAATAAAACTGGGACTTTTAAAAACTGTCACCGTGAACACCAGGTATGTTAAAAGCACACGTACAGGGGTTTCACTGTGGAAGCAAAAAGCCATTACAGGCACATAACTGCACCCCTTCTGGGTCTTAGGAGGCAGGCTGTTTTCCGTTCTGATGCTCGGGGGTGGATGCTGCATGGTGAACCCTGATGCACCCCTGCTTCTAAGATCCACTCACATCGCTGTCCTTTTCGTGCAGAGCCGGCTCTTCACACAAGATCAGTGGAGCCTTTTCTCTTTATGCTACTCCTCAGCCCTCCCCCCACACAAGCCTCTTAATGGGGTACCAGAATCGCATCAGAGATGAGCTCCCTGCCTCACAGTCTTGGCACTAACAGCGACACAAATTGAGGCACGAAAGGACAAGCTTAGGAAGCTGGATGAAAACCACAGATGGTCCCCAAAGCCTTGATGTCAGTTGGCAAGAAATAAAAATTCCAATAGCTGTAAAGACCAAGACTTAGAGAAAAAATGGGGGGACTCTCTTGCCAGTATTTTGGACAGTGAATAAACCAGCTGCGGAAGATGGGAAAGGTGCCAGGAATATGAAGTGAAGGGGGTGGGGAGAGGGTGGTGGGAGCGCTCCAAGTCTGAGATGCACATAGCAATGAGATTTGGACATCCTTGGGAGCTCTCAAGGCAGTGAGCGTGGTGATTTAAGGAGTGAGCCGGGGAGAGGACGCTGTTTTGGTCAGAGCTTGGCTCAGGGCCGCCATCAGCTGTGCTTTGTAACAATCACCACCTCAGGCCATTCTGCAAAAACACGCTGACAGCTGCTGCCTGGACTTGAGCAAACCCCCGCTGTTCCTGCCTCTCTCGGGAAGCACCCAGGACTGCTGCGAAGCCGTCCCTGAGGCCGGTCCCTTCCCCTCCCGTTCACCTGGGTGGCTCTACGAAGGTGGGAAACCTGTAGAAAACTCCAGAGGACAAAGAGCGTGTCCCTTGTGCTCAGAACAGGAGATGGAGCCACACTGTTATCGTGAAGGGCCAAGCTGACTACCAAGGCGTAACTATTATAGGAGCAAAAACATATTGTTTCTCTCACTTGGAATAAACAAGGCTGGAGTATGTTTGGAGCTTGCTCTCGAGAGGGCTCTGAGCACCTCAGCTGTGACACTGCGTCACTGGGAGGGCAGGCTGGAAGGAGATGGCCCCTGGGTGCAGGGACAGCTGGACCCCACTCCTGGCTGTTCACAGCCCGTGGGCCTCCGTGACGCGAGGCGGCACAAGGGAAGGGGCCTTCCTGGTGATCCTCTTTTCTGGCTAATGATTCACAGCAACCCTTGTGTTTGGGGGGAAGACAAGATTAGGTGTGTGCTTTGCAGTACGAGAAGATTGAACAGCCGCTTCTTCTCAGCAAGCACGCACCCGGACAGTAAGGTACTCAAGCACACGTTAGGGAGGGCTGGTCTGCTGCGGGCACACGAGGATGGGGCCCCACAGCTCAAAGGCCAGCGGGGGAGGGAGCAGGAAAACAAGGGAGCAAATGCATATGAGTGATTATACATCGTGATACCTGTAAAGTGAGGGGAGGGTACGGAAGGAGCGTGCAGAGCAGGCACCCGCCTCCGGCACGGTGGTCAGGGAAGGAGGCCCAGGCAAGAGAAGATGCAAGGAGGGCAGAGGGAGCCGGGAGGAGGGAAGGGGCACTGACTGAGCGGTGGGGGTCGGGGCTGGTGTCTGAGCACAGAAAGGAGGGCTGAATAGGGAGGCACCTTCTACAAAGACAAACCTGCCCAGAGTCTACAGATGCAATCTTATCTGGGAAAAGGGTCTTGATGGGTGTCATCAGGATCGCTGAATCATGAGATCGCCCTGGCTTAGTGTGGGCCTAAACCCAATGGCCAGTGTCCTGGGAAGAGAAGAGGAGGTGAAGAGACACAGAGAGAAGACGCCTCTGTGAAGGCAGAGGTGCAGCGGTGTGTTTACGGGGCAGAGAAGGCTGGCAGCTGCCAGGGGAGGCGTGGGGTGGGCGAGGGGCCAGCGATGGCTTTTCCTTCAGACTTTCAAGAAGGAATCAACCCTGTTGACACTTTGATTTTAAACTCCTGGCTTCCAGAACTCGGAGAGGATGAATTTGTGTTGTTTGCAGACACCAAGTGTTGGTGCTTTATTATGGCAGCCACAGGAAATAATACCGGGGCCACGGTGAAGAGCATGGATTTCATTCTGAGTGCACTGCGGAGTGACCAGGAGGGCTGAAGCAAGAAGAGATTGTAATTGGCTTTACAAGAGAGGGGATGTCTCTGGCTTTCTGTGGAGAATGAGTCTGGGGAGGGGGAGCACAGGGGAAACAGGGAGGCTGATGCTGATGGTTTGAAAAGACCCTGAAACATTGCTGCTGGGTCCAAACCTGACTTGCCGCTGCAGGTTGTGTGACCTGGAGCAAGTCACCTAACTTCCCTACGATTCAGTGTTATTTAATACGTACAACGGGGATTAAAACAAGAATGCCTCTCCCTTATGGCAGCTTTAGGTGATTTACTACATGTGGCAAGTCACCTAACTTCCATAAGATTCAGTTTTTAACATGTACAATGGGGATAAAAAAAGAATGCCTCTCTCTTACGGCAGCTTTAGGTGATTTACTACGTGCAAATGCCTAGAAGGGAAGCTGGCACCTGGTGAGAGCCCGTGTGCCCTGTTCTTATCACAATCAGATGCGGAGGAGGAAGGGAAGGGACAAGGGGACACGCATCGACTTCGGGGCTTTGAACTCAAGTTATGCAACAGCTGGTGGTGCTATTTACTGACGGGGACGTGGGCTGGGAGGGGAATTAGGGGGAAGTGAGAAGGAAGTTTAGGAAGGGAGTTAGGTTTGAGGTGTCCAGGAGAAAAACCAAGGGACTGTGGTTGGTGGGACTAAGATAAAAACAGGGCACAAAGGGGCCCTCATCAGATGCCAGCTTCCCTGGACACTTGGGGGCAACACAAAATGCCCCTGGAGTGTCCCAGAGCAGAGAAAGCATCGGGGGTGGGGACAAGGCATGTGGGCACCTTAGCCAACATCATCTTCACAAAATACAAAATCTAGTTCCATGAAAGTTGTGCCTAACACAATTAATCAGCATTAATAACATCTTGGGCTTCCAGGTGGCGCTAGTGGTAAAGAATTTGCCTGCCAATGCAGGAGACTTAAGAGATACAGGTTCAGTCCCTGGGCTGGGAAGATCTGGAGGAGGGCACGGTAACCCACTCCAGTATTCTTGCCTGGAGAATCCCATGGACAGAGGAGCTTGGCGGGCTACAGTCCATGGGGTCATAAATAGTTGGAATGACTAAAGCAACTTAGCACGCATGCTCAAAATAGCATCTTATTCTTGCAACAGAGCCTTCACCTAAACGCAATTGTATTGTTGGGACATACAGTCCTTTCCGAGGTATTTAAAGAGTCAGATACTCCTCTACTATGATATTTATTTGGTGTCACCTGACCTGAGATGAAGTATGTAATGTGCCAAAGGACAGCAGTCTTTGATCAGGGCACCTGAGCTCCAGTCAGAAACATGGGACAACCATGACAGCCACAGCCTTTGCAAATTGTGCTCTGCAGTTGACAAAGCCTTTCCTTCTCTGAGCCTCAAAATAGCAAGGTAGGAGGCAGGGTATATGGTCTTGCCCCTGTTTTTCTCTTAGTGCTAACATCAAGAGGGGTCATGAATTAAATATAGACCATGTGGATCCCCATGGATTGCTCCAATTTTTAGATAAATAAGCCGGTAACAGCCACATGTTGCTATGAAAAGTGGCCCTGGGATTTGAAGTCTAGCTCCTCCTACTGGACCTACTATACCTACTATACTCTACTTCCTCTCATGGAGGAAACTGAGAAGCAGAGAAAGAAGGATCTGCCTTGAGGTCACAGGACCAATAACCAACCAAACCAGGCCCAAATCTCCATACCATGATTCCAAACCCAGAGCTCTCTTCTTCTGGGCCAGAGGTGGAACTATTTTAACATCATCACAGAGCAACGGAAAAACAGAAACCAGTATTAATTTCTCACCACTTAGCTAAATACCTCTTCTAATCATCTACCCACCTATGATGGCTAATTTTACATAACAACTTGACTGGCCATAGGGTGCCAAGATTGAAAACTATTCCTGGGAGTGTCTGTGAGTGTATTTCTGGGTGAGATGCGCATTTGGATCGGTGGATTCCTAGAGCAGATGCCCTCCCCAGTGTGGGTGGGCATCTCCCAGCCAACTGAGGGCCTGATGAGAACAAAAGCCCTCACTGAGCTGGTATGTTTACGTTCATCTTCTCCTGCCCCTGGAGTGATATTTACACATGTGCTCCCTGGTTCTCTGGCCTTCATACTGAATTACACCTGGGCCTCCAGCTTGCAGGTGGCAGATCAAGGGATTTCTCAGCCTCCAGGACCATGTGAGCTGATAATAAATCATATATATATGGCTATGGGTTCTGCCTCTCTGGAAAATCGTAACATACCACCTATGCTTTTAATTAAGAACTCACTTCTAAAAGTTTAAATACCCACCTACCATGCATCAGGTACTCTGCTAGGTGCTGGAAGGAGAAGTTTTAATAAGACACAATACGTAATGCCAATTCTCACGGCGCTACCAGAGAGTACAGCGTTCTCGGCATTGCCTCAACTGTGAGCACAAGTTTTCCTTTAATCCAGAGGTTTTCAGCCTTGGCTGGACATTGGAATCACCTGGAGAGATTCACACATCTGACTCCTTGGCCCCACCTCCAGACGTTGTGATTTGATTGGTCTGGGATATACCTTGGGTGTCAGAATTTTTAAATACAAGAAGGGTTTGCTAATCACTCATTACTGTGATTTAACTGATGATATAAACCATTTCCTTTTAGTCATAATTTATAACTTTCTCATTTTCAAAATTAATGTGATGTAGTTAATGGCACACAAGATATAAAACAGATTATTTAAAGAAACATTAAAAGTTGGAAATTTCAAGAGAAGAAACATGCCAAACCTGTGATAAAGGAATTGCCACAATTGAGGATAAGATCTAGCCCTGAGTTTTTCAGAGCAAATGTATAGAGGTGAACAAGGGTTATCATAGGTGAACAAAGTGTCATCATAGTCAATAAAAGGAAGCCTATGAGGGGGAAAAAAAAAAAAAACAACCCAAGATGTTATCTTCTGTCAGCTCTAACAGGACAGGTAAAAGATATTTGGATACACAAGAGCAGAACCCACAAAGGCTCTGTGACTTTTCAACAGCCAGGCTGCTCCCAGTTCAGCTCTTAGCCAATTTGAAAGTCAGCCCTGTTTTCCCGAAGGTCTGCCGGCTTCCCTGGGATGACCCTCGTCTAAGGCAGCCACAAAGCAGGCCAGGAGGGATTGTCATCCAGCTGTCTGGGGAAACGGTTCTGCCACGGCCCACGCAAGGGAGACGAGCCAGCTCCCCACAGGACTCACTGCCTCCCTGTCACAGAGAGAGCTCTGCTGAGCTGAGATGCCATTTGCGGTACACCCGCAAAAGCCTGGCGCCCGAGACCTTTGGTTCGAGTTCACTCTTCTTCAGCTCAAAGCCTCAGTGGGAGACAGACGCTGCTCTGATAAGGCAGCGGGAGCTGCGGTTTGCACACCCTGCTCCAGGCACCCTGGAGAAGGCTGGCGGGGGACTTACGGAGGGTTGTCACATTTCCTCTGCCGGAAGCGGGCTCCCGTCCCACACGTGCGGCTGCACATGCTCCAGGCGCCCCAGGGGCTCCAGTCTCCGTCCACGTGCTCCGGGATGGGTGTCTTGCTCACGCACTCCCCCGCGCGGCACCACTGAAACACAGCAGGGCGGCAAAGCTGCTCACTCACGGATGACGGAGGTCCACTCCAGGCGAGAAAACACCACGCCCCCCAAAGCCCCCAATTTTCATAATTTACACAAAAGCAGACTATTTCGGAGTGTGTATGTTTGCTAACTTTGGTAACATTCCTTCCGTATCCAACCTGACATTTCTAAGGCTCTGGGGTTAGGATTTTGCCCTACATGACATGATGTATCCTGGTGTAGGTTCTCAAAACTCCCAGAAGAAAAGGATGAATGCACATGGCTCACAGAGAGACTTCACCTTCTGCAAACTGTTTAGTTTGAGTCTTTCTGGAAGGCAGTATTTCCTGGCTCTGTAGTTCTGAACTTCAGATTTGGGACTGGTGCTGGGAGATGACACAGCTAGGGCCATGTGCGAGAACCATTGCTCTTTCTGAGGGTAAGGGAAAGCCAGTCCTCAAAAATAATTTCCCAAAGTGTGCAGCACAACCCCGGGGGCACAAGATGTGATTAAATAGTCGTGATCATAGCCCCTCTCTCAGTTCTTACAGTAAGACTAAAGAGAAAGCCTCAGACTGTGGTGGCCGGCCCTGACCACCTCTAACACTTCAGTCTCTCCTGTTAAAGAAGATCAGTGTGAGGGCTGGTGCACTTCACCTCTAGCACCGTTCTCATTAAAATCATCTTATGACAGCGATTTGTGCATGGCAAGTAATCCTGTTTTTCCATTTATGGTCTGCTGATATAAACATTTTAAGTAAATTCACTCATGTAACAAAAGGAGTTAATTTAATAAAAGTATTGAGTAAATGATTCTTGTATAAGAGGAAAGGAGAGAGGTGAATGTGTCCCTCCATGCCTGAAGTGGGCTCCAAGGCATTTCTAGGGTGGCCCGGGGCATGTCAGGGGCTCCTGAGTGCACTTTCCAGAAGAGGTGCCAATGTGCAGAGGACATGGGACTGGCTGCCTGCTATGGGCAGTGGGAAGCAGGGTTACCTTGTCTGCCCCACACTCTGTGCCATCCAGGGGAGGGTCCAGTTTGGTCTTGCAGGACGTATCTCCTTCCACCAGGCACCACAGTCCAGCGCACATCAGATGCTGCTGACAAGGGAAGGAACGTGACTGCCGAGAACTTTGCACTCAGGTCACAGCAGGGCCAGAGGCGGGGCCCCCTGACCGGTTTGGATTTGGGATATGAAACATGAGGGGAGGAGGAAAGGTCATGAATCTGCATGTCAAAAAAATAGATGCTTCATTTCAACTAGATCATTTAGCTCAACAAAATTCCGTGCATTTACTCCTAGGAGGGTGGGTCTCATGGGGGTTGAGCTCAGCAGTTCCTGAACTAGCTATTGAGGGCCTAGGAGGTGTCTGGCACAGGCTAGAGTCTGGAAGCTCTTAACAAGTAGACACATTCAATGTAGGAAGGTATTAATACAAGGCAGACTCCCACACGTCACACAGAGCACACGGGAAAAGAACTGCAGCAAGCAAGCCTCCTCAGGGCGGGCTGGCTCTGGAGCTGAGGCTGGTGCAGCAGCTGTGTGACCTCAGGAGACAGAGTCTAGCAGGCGATGTAGGCTCAGGGCCACCCTGGGCTTAAAGAGGCAAGCTTCAGTCCTCCCCAAGGTCACCTGCTTTCTAGCTCAGCTGAGCCACGTGTGATTTCTTATAGTACTGCACCTACAGAAATTTCTTACCATCCATGAATATACAATGAAAATAATTCTGTTGAAACAGGAAAAGGCATTTAAAAACACAGACTCCCATTTGTATTAATGGGAAACTCAGACACGAGAAAGTGCTCAGAAGGAGACAATGTACCAAAATAACTGAAGCAGGCGCAGGCCAGTGTCCTCCCCATCTGCCTTGGTCTCCCCTGGAGGACAATGTCTGCAGGACCTGCTGTCTCCCTGACTTCCCTGTTGTTAGGAGCTGTCCTCTGGCCAGGGAGCAACCTCGACCACAAGGGACGGAGGACACCCATCTCCTGGGTGAGAGGCTCCGAGGGTCCCAGGGGTGGCCTGTTGTCCACACATAGTGCACCTTGCCTGATTCCCCCCTCACTTCCCTGCACTCTCAAGGGCTTCCAGTGATCACTTCCCAGATAAACTCCTTGCACCCAAACCCTCGCCCTGTGGTCTGAAAATTGAGAACAGATGTACTGAAGGCTCTTGAAAGACACAGTACTTCCACGATGTCAGAGCCAATCAGGGCGACAAGGTCTGTGGGGAGTGGGAGAAGTCCCCTTCCAGGACCTGACCCAGGACCTGCAGGCACATCTTGGGCAGGGTGACGGTTAAGGGTCCCCTTGCGGGCTATTGAGGGTGTGGGGGCTCAGTACAGAGGCCGGCTGTTCCAAGTAATTGTGAACATCTGCTCAGAGGAGAGTGCAACTGTGCTGTCCAAAGTCAGAAAATGTTTAGATGTTGAAAGGACAGAAACAAAGGTGCAAAGGGAGGGAAAGCAGAGCCTCCAGGCTTGACAATGAGCTCAGAGCAGCCCATGGCCCTTTGTCATTTTTCAACTATGTCGGAGCTGCTCTGTGACCTTAAAGACACTGATGAGTTGAGTGAAATTTTGCACAGTGGGGTTCGGAAAAGCCCCCACATTCCCATGACTGTCTGCTCCTCAATGGAGCAGTAACAGGATGAGCGGCTGGAGCCCAGCACCGGCTGGTCCCATAAAGACTGATAGCATCTCGTTAAATATGTGATCTCGTGCACTTTGACCTGAGAGCTCTTCCAGAGGGTGGGGTCAGTGTGTGGACACGTGTTCATGAGACAAGGCGGGCCCAGGAGGTGAATTTATGGGGAAGGAGTGTTTGGGATTAGGAGACCTAACTGCCCCTTAGAAGAGAGAGGAAGACTGGTGCAAAGTGTTTATTACACAATTTATAGACAGTTTAAATCCCCAGGTTGGTAGGTGCCCAATATGCTACTGGAGATCGGTGGAGAAATAACTCCAGAAAGAATGAAGGGATGGAGCCAAAGAAAAAACAATACCCAGTTGTGGATGGGACTGGTGATAGAAGCAAGGTCCAATGCTGTAAAGAGCAATATTGCATAGGAACCTGGAATGTTAGGTCCATGAATCAAGGCAAATTGGAAGTGGTCAAACAGGACATGGAAAGAGTGAATGTCGACATTCTAGGAATCAGCAAACTAAAATGGACTGGAATGGGTGAATTTAACTCAGATGACCATTATATCTACTACTGTGGGCAGGAATCCCTTAGAAGAAATGGAGTAGCCATCATAGTCAACAAAAGAGTCCGAAATGCAGTACTTGGATGCAATCTCAAAAATGACAGAATGATCTCTGTTCATTTCCAAGGCAAACCATTCAATATCACAGTAATCCAAGCCTATGCCCCAACTAGTAACTCTGAAGAAGCCGAAGTTGAACAGTTCGATGAAGACCTATAAGACCGTTCAGAACTAACACCCAAAAAACATGTCCTTTTCATTATAGGGGACTGGAAGGCAAAAGTAGGAAGTCAAGAAACACCTGGAGTAACATGCAAATTTGGCCTTGGAGTACAGAATAAAGCAGGGCAAAGGCAAATAGAGTTCTGCCAAGAGAACACACTGGTCATAGCAAACACCCTCTTCCAACAACACAAGAGAAGACTCTACACATGGACATCACCAGATGGTCAACACTGAAATCAGACTGATTATATTCTTTGCAACCAAAGATGGAGAAGCTCTATACAGCCAGCAAAAACAAGACCTGGAGCTGACTGTGGCTCAGATCATGAACTCCTTATTGCCAAATTCAGACTTAAACTGAAGAAGGTAGGGATAACCACTAGACCATTCAGGTATGACCTAAATAAAATCCCTTATGAATATACAGTGGAAGTGAGAAATAGATTTAAGGGACTAGATCTGATAGACAGAGAGCCGAATGAACTATGGACGGAGGTTCGTGACATTGTACAAGAGACAGGGATCAAGAAAAAAGATCATGGAAAAGAAATGCAAAAAGGCAAAATGGTTGTCTGAGGAGGCCTCACAAATAGCTGTGAAATGAAGAGAAGCGAAAAGCAAAGGAGAAAAGGAAAGATATTCCCATTTGAATGCAGAGTTCCAAAGAATAGCCAGGAGAGATAAGAAAGCCTTCCTCAGCGATCAATGCAAAGAAATAGAGGAAAACAACAGGATGGGAAAGACTAGAGATCTCTTCAAGAAAATTAGAGATACCAAGGGAACATTTCATGCAAAGATGGGCTCAATAAAGGACAGAAATGGTATGGACCTAACAGAAGCAGAAGATATTAAGAAGAGGTGGCAAGAATACACAGAAGAATTGTACAAAAAAGATCTTCACGACCCAGATAATCACAATGGTGTGATCACTCACCTAGAGCCAGACATCCTGGAATGTGAAGTCAAGTGGGCCTTAGGAAGCATCACTATGAACAAAGCTAGTGGATGTGATGGAATTCCAGTTGAGCTATTTCAAATCCTGAAAGATGATGCTGTGAAAGTGCTATACTCAATATGTCAGCAAATTTGGAAAACTCAGCAATGGCCACAGGACTGGAAAAGGTCTGTTTTCATTCCAATCCCTAAGAAAGGCAATCCAAAAGAATGCTCAAACTACCGCACAATTGCACTCATCTCACATGCTAGTAAAGTAATGCTGAAAATTCTCCAAGCCAGGCTTCAGTAACACGTGAACCGTGAACTTCCAGATGTTCAAGCTGGTTTTAGAAAAGGCAGAGGAACCAGAGATCAAATTGCCAATATCCACTGGATCATCAAAAAAGCAAGAGAGTTCCAGAAAAACATCTATTTCTGCTTTATTGAGTACGCCAAGGCCTTTGACTGTGTGGATCACAATAAACTGTGGAAAATTCTGAAGGAGATGGGAATACCAGACCACCTGACCTGCCTCTTGAGAAACCTGTATGCAGGTCAGGAAGCAACAGTTAGAACTGGACATGGAACAACACACTGGTTCCAAATAGGAAAAGGAGTATGTCAAGGCTGTATATTGTCACCCTGCTTATTTAACTTATATGCAGAGTACATCATGAGAAATGCTGGGCTGGAAGAAGCACAAGCTGGAATCAAGATTGCCGGGAGAAATATCAATAGCCTTAGGTATGCAGATGACACCACCCTTATGGCAGAAAGTGAAGAGGAGCTAAAAAGTCTCTTGATGAAAGTGAAAGAGGAGATTGAAAAAGTTGGCTTAAAGCTTAACACTCAGAAAACTAAGATCATGGCATCTGGTCCAATCACCTTATGGGAAATAGATGGGGAGACAGTGGAAACAGTGTCAGACTTTATTTTTTTGGGCTCCAAAATCACTGCAGATGGTGACTGCAGCCATGAAATTAAAAGATGCTTACTCCTTGGAAGGAAAGTTATGACCAACCTAGACAGCATATTAAAAAGCAGAGACATTACTTTGCCAACAAAGGTCCATCTGGTCAAGGCTATGGTTTTTCCAGTGGTCATGTATGGATGTGAGAGTTGGACTGTGAAGAAAGCTGAGTGCCGAAAAATTGATGCTTTTGAACTGTGGTGTTGGAGAAGACTCTCGAGAGTCCCTTGGACTGCAAGGAGATCCAACCAGTCCATCCTAAAGGAGATCAGTCCTGGGTGTTCATTGGAAGGACTGATGCTGAAGCTGAAACTCCAATACTTTGGCCACCTCATGCGAAGAGTTGACTCATTGGAAAATACCCTGATGCTGGGAGGGACTGGGGGCAGGAGGAGAAGGGGAGGACAGAGGATGAGATGGCTGGATGGCATCACCGACTCGATGGACATGAGTTTGAGTAAACTCCGGGAGGCGGTGATGGACAGGGAGGCCTGGTGTGCTGCGATTCATGGGGTCGCAAAGGCTTGGACACAACTGTGCGACTGAACTGAACTGAACTGAATCTTAACTTTTCTAATCATCACAGTAAAAGGAGAATGAGGTCAGGCAAAGATTTCTTAAATAGAACACAAAAAGTACAAAATGTAAGGGAAAGAAACTGATGAATTTAATAACGATATTAAATATTAAAATGAGCTGGGGTGGGGAGATGTTTAAATAAAGAACCTGTGTTTATCAAAAGCAACTGTAAGAAAGTGAGAGATGTTTGCAATGGGAGAAAGATTTGTAAGGCACAGAACCAACAAAGATTTGTATCCAGAATATACATAAAACAGAAGCCAAAAACTCCCACTGATCAATCAAGAAAAAGGCCCAACAGAAAAATGAGCAGAAGATTTGAGTAAACATTTTATATAAAAGGATCTATACACATATAGGATGGACAGAAAACATAAAAGGATGCTCGATTCCATCAGTCATCAGAGAAAATCAAATTAAAGCCAAGCAGCTAAAAAACAAAAATAAAACAAACAAAAAAACCCAACGAGCTACTTCTTCACACCCACCAAAATAGCTAGAGTGAAAGAGTTGGAGACAACAAGTGTCAGCAAGGATGTGATGCAATAAGAACTCTTGTAAACTGATGATGAGATTCTTAGTTTCGTAACTTTGGAAAACTCTTTGGCAGTATTTACTAAAGCTGAAGAGAAGAAGATTCTAATACCCAGCAATTCTACTCTGAGATATGTATCAAACAGAACTGTGTGTGTATGTTCACCAAAAGCACTGTCAAGAATGTTCACGGCCACAGAATCTGCATTAGTTCCCAAGATGGAAACAACCCAAACATCTGTTAAGGCAGAACAGATAAATAATGGTCTATTAGAACAATGGGACACTATTAGATCTCATTAATATGAAGTTCAAAATGATTAAGAGAAAACTATAGTATTGGGAGTCAGGTTAAAAACAGCCAAGGAGGATGAGCAGGAAAAAAATGACTTTAGAGCTACAGCCTCTGAGCTCAGCTTGGCCACCAGCATTGCTGTGTGTCCCAGCCAAGCAATCACCCTCTGTGATTCCTTTTCACAGCTGGACAAATGGGGTGGACCACACAATGACTGTCACTGTGATGCCTTCTAGATGGACAGAAGGCATGCTTTACAAATGACAAAATGCTCTGACATCTGTGGTCCTGAGGCTCACAACAGCCCCGGGAGACAAGTATGACAGAACTTTCTCTATTTTTTCCCACTTTTCCCCTTCTTTTTCTCTTTTGAGTAGATGGGTTTATTATTCATAAGTCCTGCAATAATTAGTAGTAAGCATTAAGGGTTCACTCTGGGAGGCCAAGTCAAGATGCAGACAGAATACAGTTGATTTTCAATGTTGTGTTAGTTTCAGGTGTATAGTAGACTAATCAGTTATACATATATACTCTCTTTTAGATGCTTTTCCCATATAGATTGGACTTTCCCAATGGCTCAGTGGGGAATAATCAACCTGTAATGCAGGAGACACAGGAGCCATGGGTTCAATCCCTGTGTCGGGAAGATCCCTTGGAGGAGGAAATGACAACCCACTCCAGTATGCTTGCCTGGAAAATCCCATAGTCTGAGGATCCTGGTGGGCTACAGTCCAAAGAGGTCACAAAAACGTTGAACACGACTGAGCATAAGCACAGCCCATATAGATCATTACAGAGTATTGAGTAGAGTTCCCTGTGCTGTACACTAGGTCTTTATTAGTTACCTATTTTATATATAGGAGTGTGTATAAGTCTTTCCCAACTTGGCTGTCACCACTTTTGCCCCCTGGAAACCATAAGTTTGTTTTTTACATTTGTGACTCTATTTCTGTTATATAAATAAGTTCACTTGCACCATTTTTTTGGTGATGTCGCATGCGACATCATATGCAATGTCATATGCGACATCATATAAAGTGATGTCGCATGATATTCGTCTTTTTCTGACGTACTTCAGTCAGTATGACAACTCTAGGTCCATCCATGTTGCTGCAAATGGCATTATTATTTTTTTTTTTCTTAATGACTGAGTAGTATTCCATTGTATATAAGTTCCACATCTTCTTTATCCTTTCCTCTGCTGATGGACATTTAGGTTGCTTCCATGTCCTGGTTATTGAAAACAGTGCTGCAATAAACACTGGGGTGCAGGTATCTTTTCAAATTATGGTTTTCTCTAGATATATGCTCGGGAGTGGGACTGCTGGATCATTTGGTCATTCTACATTCAGTTTTTTAAGGAATCTCCAGATTGTTCTCCATTATGGTTATATCAGTTTACATTCCCACCAACAATGTAAGAAGGTTCCCTTTTCTCTACACTGTCCAGTATTTATTGCTTGTAGATTTTTTGACGATGATTTTCTGATCAGTGTGAGATGATACTTCACTGCAGTTTTGATTTGCATTTCTCTAATAATTAGTGATACATAATATGTTAGTTGCTCACTCATGTCCAACTCTTTGCGACCCCATGGACTGTACCCTGCCAGGCTCCTCTGTTCATGGAATTCTCCGGGCAAGAATACTGGAGTGGATTGGCATTCTCTTCTTCAGGGGATCTTCCTGACCCAGGAATCGAACCCAGGTCTCCTGCATTGCAGGCAGATTCTTTACCATCTGAGTCACCAGGGAAACCCAATAATTAGTGATGTTGAGCATCTTTTCATGTGCCTTTTGGCCATCTGTCTGTCTTTTTTGGCGAAATGTCTATTTAGATCTTCTGCCCTTTTTTTTGCTTGGGTTGTTTGTTTTTTTGATATTGAGCTGTGTGAGCTATTTGTATATTTCCCACTTTTCCAATGAAGAGGTAGATGTTTGCAGACTTTAAGGGCCCTGAGCTGGGTCAGAAACACAGGACTGGGAATTCACTTATCAAGATTTATATTCTCATTCTTGACCCATGTGGTGCCTATACAGGTGCATTCATTTCATAAAAACTAATCAAGCTCTAAACTTAGGGATTTGTCTGTATGCATATTATAATTCAATAAGACTATTACATAAATAAATAAATACTTAGACTGGTGATAGAAGGTTATCTGGACTTGTCACAAGGGAGAAGCAGGTAAATCAGAGCTTCACAAGGAAATACAAGGGAATACAAATAAACCATATGTGCTGGAAGTCATATCTCAAAGCTGGAAAGAGACTCTAAATGTTGAGCAGTCCTTGTAAGTTGGGACACACACACACACACACTCTTACTCTCTCTCTCTCTCTCTCTCTTCTCATAAGGAGAGTTCCTGCTAGGATGAAAGCAGCCCTGCTTATTCCTGATATGAACATCCTATAAATAGCTGGTCCAGGAATAACTCAGAGGTGAACAATAGTAGGTAAGAATCAGTACAGGATATAACTAAGATACTACAAATAAAAAAGGAAAAAACAGGAGGGAGAAAGCAGATGAAGAATACTCATCAGACAATATGATCATGGAATGGCTAAAATTAATGTCCAAGCATAGTACTATTAAAGTTTTAAAAACACAGTAGTTGTGTCTTTTTTTTTTTTTTTGCATTTGCAAAAAGTCAATACACAAGGACTTAGGAAAAAGATGGTCTTGTCAAAGGAGATAAAATATGAGCTATTAGAACTTGATCAAGAAATGTAAGAGAAAATAAAGTCAGATGACCAACGATGACTACATTGAAGGCAGCATGAAGAAGAGATATACCACTGAACACACAGGGAGGTACACAGAGTTAATGATTGAAAAAAAGTGAATATAATGAAATAGAAATGAACAAATAATTTAAAACAATTAAGAGGAAACAGCAGATATGGAAGACACATAAAGGAGAGCTGACATAAGCATAAGTGGGAGGCAGGGAGGAGGGGCTTTCTCTTTTCCACTTTTCCAATGAAGAGGCAGATGACTGTTGAGGTCAAGGACCCCAAACTGGGTCAGGAGCATGGGACTCCTAAAGAGTAGAACTAGAGTGATACAACAGGTAAGGTATTTGAATATAAATTCAAGATCTATCCTTAAATGAAACAAGATCTCAGTCTCAGATTGAAAGACAACGCTCTGTTTCAGGAAAAAAGGTTAAGAATGATGAATACAGAGGCAAGTCCTAATAAAGCTGATCTCAGAGATAAAGCAAAAATACATTTTAGGCAGCCAGAGACTCTTTCCCCACCCTCCCAAAGAGAAAGCAGTTCACAGATAATGGAGAAAGAAAGATCCTAGGCTAAATGCTCATTCCTCTGCAGCAGCATTCACTGCCAGAAGGCAGTAAAGCAATGCTTAGAGAAACACAAAGAAACAAATTCAACCCAAGAAATATCTAATAACTAAACCTCTGCTCAAGTATTTAGGTAACAGGAAAACATTTTTGAACATATAATGAGTTAAGTCCTCTTTTGGTAAAAATACTAGAGGGTGAACTTCACTCAACAAAGACATTAATGGAAAACTCATGATAAAAGGATTGGAAGTAAACATTGATAAAAGCATTGAAGGAAACCAATGGAGGACTGAAGCTGGAGAACAGAATGCAGATACAAACCCAGGTGAGGCAGGGAAAAAATGATAAAAACAGGCTGGAAAAGAAGGTACAGAGGGGTGGGGGCAATAGGAGATTGTCCATATCTCCCAATTTTGTCAACTTTTCTAGCTGGGGAAGGAGCAAAACATAACAGACAAACATAATAACTGAGATATAAGAATTTTAAGAGCTTCCCTAGTGGCTCAGTTGGTAAAAAAAAAAATCTACCTGCAATGCAGGAGACCTGGGTTTGATCCCCAAGTCAGGAATATCTCCTAGAGAAGGAAATGGCAACCCACTCTGGTACTCTTGCCTGGAGAATTCCATGGACAGAGGAGCTGGGCAGGCTATAGTCCGTAGGATTACCAAGAGTTGGACATGACTGTGTGACTTATAAGACTTATAAGTGAACTTATAAGAATTTTAAAGATAAAATGTTAACCACTAATAAAAATAGTTAAATTGAGTGGTGGAGGGAATGGAAAGGAGGTGGAAAGGCATGAAATCATCATGTTCATGGAGTGAGGAAACAGTAGAAACTCTAAAGAGAAGTGTGCCTGGGGCACCTGTGCTTCCAGCAAATGTCAGAACAGATACCCTGTGGGATGCAGGGCTGCTCCTCCACTATACAAACATAGGTATTGTAGTAAAACATAATTCTTACCGCTGAGCTCATCAGAAGTAAAAAGAACTATTCAAGGAAGCAAACACAGAATACACACACAATTGTATTTATACAGACAAACATACTCCAATCCGTGGTTATACATAGTTATAAACATATTCCAAACCATGGTAAGCACATACAAGGGGTGTGTTGCGCTGAGGCCCAGCTCTGATCTTCACACTAGACTTGGGAGAATAAGTTCTGAACTGGTGGCAAGGTCACAAGATCTACCTGAGATCCCCAGATTACACCAGGGAATCTGGAAGAGTATTAACCTAAAGTCCAAAAGGATTGGTGGCCTCTCCTGGTTTTGGCTGAGATAAATATAAATTCTCCCTGAAGGAAACAACTATTACTCAGGCTCTCAGACTTTCCTGGTTACCTTCAATAAAGGTAAACTCACAATCAAGCATAGAAACATGAGTGACAGTTGGCAGAAACAATAAGCAAAAGATTTAAGTTCTCAAAGTGTTTATATAATAGAATTATCAGATATTGAATATACAATCAGTTCAGTTCAGTAGCTCAGTCGTGTCCAACTCTTTGTGACCCCATGGACTGCAGCATGCCAGGCCTCCCTGTCCTTCATCAACTCCTGGAGCTTGCTCAGACTCATGTCCATGGAGTCGGTGATGGCATCCAACCCTCTCATCCTCTGTCATCTCCTTCTCCTCCTGCCTTCGATCTTTCCCAGCATCAGGGTCTTTTCCAATGAGTCAGTTCTTTGTATAAAGAATATACATTAACTCTCTATAAAATATCTTAAAAAATAGAAGATGAGATCACATAAACAAGCTAGCAGCAAGATACTGTTGAATATGATCAGGCAAATTCGGGGGGAAAACCTAGAAAGAACTTTTGAAAGTCAAATATATTAAGAAACTTGTAAGATCTACATAAAAAAGAAAACTTTAACATTCCCTTGAGGAGGGGCCAATTCCTTTACATCTTGAATGGATGTAAAGGAACACTATATATAAAATTATATATTTTCCCTAAGTTAATCTACAAAATAATGTAACAATTTAAAATACCAATGCAAGTTAGAACCTAAAAAGCAGATTCTAAAGACCATATGGAAAAACAAACAAGAAATAACAGCCAGTAAAATTTTGAAACAGCGTATGTTTAGTGTATTAAAATATTTTATAAAGTTGCAGTCATGTAAATATTAAGAAGCATATGATTACATTAGTAGAAGAGACTGGAAAATCCAGAAATATTTTTAAAATATAAGATACACAGAAATGTAAAGATAGTGTTTCAAATTTATGGGGAGAAATGAATTATTCAATAAATGGTATGAAGCACCTGAGCAGCTATCTGAAAGCAAAGTGAGGTTAGACCCCTACCTCACACCTTACACTAAATAAATGATCACTGGATTAGGATTTAAACATAAAAATTAAATAATAAAAATATGAGAAGTCATAAAAATTAAATTTATTTATAGTTTAGGAGTGGGAAAGACCTTTCTAAACATGGTTTAAACCCCAGAAGCCTTAAAAAGAGATTCATATATTTCGCTTTACACACACACACTTCTGCCTGACATAAAATAAGATAAAGTAAAACACAAACTGAAAAAAAAGACCATTTGCAACTCATATTTCAGCTACAGTGCCAATTTCCTTAATAATTAAAACTTCCAACAAATTACTTTTCAAAAATCAACAATCCAATATAAAAAAAGGTTTAAGAAAACAGTTCACAGAAAAGAGAACACACCTGACTTTTTAATATATGAAGAAATGCTCAAACTTATTATGAGAGAAATGCCTTTCAACTCGCAACAAGCTCATTTCTTGAATGCTCAGACTGACACAGCTCAGACAGCCTGGGAGAAGGTGTGGGGATCGGGTGGTCCTCAGAGAGCTCAGGCCAGGGAAGGGACCAGAGCTAAATTATCTTAACAGACAGCCAGGACATCACTTGCCATATTCTTTCCCACCCTTGTGAAGTCTTTCCTCCTCTTGTCCATGCCCCCCAGGAAGAGCCCATTGTGGTTCTAAGAGAGCTCTCACCTAACTGGTCCTGCGGGTGACAGGCCCAGGGGTCTCGCCTCCCACCCTCCACCTCTCCATCCTGAACTCCTGGGGAGCAGCAGCTGTGTCTGCCTCCTCATCCCATTAGCACACAACTGGCAGCACAGGGTACAGACCCAAAGACGATGTGCTGAGTGAGTGAACGAATGAATGAACAGATAAATTCACATGTCAAGCAATGCAAGGCTTCAGCAGAGAGAGAGAAAGGTGACACGTTCTAAGAATTTACCCAGCCCAGGCATCAGGCTAAGAGCTCTACCAGGATTCCTTATTACTACTCACACAACGCCATGAGACAGAAACTATCACTACTCACATTTTGCGATGAGGAAATAGAATGTGAGCTGCCCAAGCCGCAGGGCCAGGATCTGTCCTGACCCTAGAACACACTCTTATCCATCGGTTACACTGTCCATGGGTCCTCAATTTCCTCTCCCCACTTCCCGGGGTCTAGCATCTGTTAGCTTCCTGGCCACATTTAAGATTTGGTGAACATCTACTGAGAACATTTTGCTGGACAATCCTCAAGGTGCCTCATGACAAATAAGCCTGGGCAGAGCTTCCTTGGAATACCGTGGAAACACGCGGAAGACCTGAATGTCCCAGGAGAAGGACACTCCTGCTCATGCCTCCAAGGCTTTGTCCTTTTCTGCACCTGGTGGTGTCCCTCGTAAGCTATTCTGACCCTCTTCATGCACTGTTTGGGGAGCAGCTCTGGCTCAAAACAATACTGAATGGGGTGGTTATGTACAAACCCTCAGAAATGTGTTGCTGATAACACAAGCCAAAAGGGAGATAAAATGACATGCTAAAAGCTGGATGAAAAAAATTACTCATCCAAAATTTCCACACATACTACTTACGGTTTGAAGCCTTCCCCCAGGCCAGTGTGCCAGCCCCACTTCTGGAAGGCTGGTCACCTCTGTGTTCCCATAGTTGCAGAAGCTGTCACCTGGCTGGGGACATCTCGGGTGGGTACCACCAGGTGAGGGCAGGGCTGGGGCACCGGGCACTGAGCTGGCAAGGAGGGCACGTAAGAAGTGAAGGATAACACACAACTTGCAAAGTCTGGAGAGCACTTTGAGGAGGCAGTCCACTGCTTGCATTCAAACACTTCTGGAAAATTGGGGCCATCTGCTGCCAAAGTTCAACAGTTTTGAGAGAGGCGGCAGACGCTGGGCAGGAAGCTGAGACTGAGGCGGGCAAGACGGCTTTCAACCTGGCGCCCAGCCTGGCGTCCTACCACGGGGCCCTGTCTGTCTGAGAGCAGCAGGGCAAGACTCCTGTTCTGCCAGCCATCACCTGCGCCCTCAACCCCAGCCAGGTACGCTGGCATGAAAGGGGCAGGTTTCACTTAGATCAGCAGTTCCCAGATCAGGCTGAGCATAAGACTCCCCGGGGAAGCTGAATAAAAAGAAACAGCTGAAGACCATCCCCCAGCGATCCTAACAGCGAAGATCCCGAGTGGGGCCGCTCTTTCCTGCAGGATGCCAATGACCCAGCAGGGTTAGAAACAACCAGCACCAGAGAGAAGAATATTGCTGGTTGCAAGGTGGAATCCCGACACCCTGAGCTCGCTGGCCACCACAGGGATCTCTATCCATCAAGACAACCATGAGAATCTCCCAAGGACTTGGGGAAGGACAGAAATAGGCTTCCCAGTCTGGGCACTGGAAGCACACTAATAGAGAGATGCTGGACCCTGGAGAGCAGCTCCTTGATGTCACAGGCCCCCAGGATGAAAGGAGGAGTGGTGAGGACAGACGCAGGAAAGGACCAGCCAGTGAAACTATCAGCTAAACAACATCTCCTCTACCACTGACTCTAGGAAACAAGTTGATGGAAAAAAAACAATATAGCTAATGCTTATTGAGCATCTACTGTGTGCTAAGGGCTCTAGTTAATTTGTTACTTAACCCTCATAACAACCCTATGCTGTGTAAGTAGAATTATTTTTCTCATTTTGCAGATTAGAAAACTGAGGCATAGAGAGACTATAAGCATGACTGCAAAACTCATCTTCTTAACCACTGTGTGATATAGGCAGCAGCTCCACGCTGTGCTAAATGAAGGCCAAGAGAATTAAATGGAAAAGAGCAAAGGAGCAAACATTAGGTAGAAAAGAATGCACAAGACTCTCGAATGACACCATTCTAGACACTGTTGCCTTCTTGCAACAACTGGCTTACAACGTCCATGCTCAATATATAATTTTTAAATAGCAGAATATGCACATCTTCGTCCATTGTGCACACCATCACACGTTGGCACACCCCTGCTCAAGTCAACCAGTTAGGCCGCTGTGCATCACTTCCCGACACCTTCCTTTCCCTGTGGGGCAATCAGGCATGGACTTGGAGCAGTGGTGGTGGAATGTATTGCTGAAATACAGAAAAGGTGGAAGGATGCACCTTTCAACTGAGAACCTCTAGGAACCAGGTGAGGGGCGGGGACAGATAAATTCCTCTTTCATGTTGAAATGGGGTGAGGGCTTTGTGAGGCCATGATCATTAGCAGAACGATGCCCTAACTCCCCACTCTTCCTTTCAGCTGACAATCCTACTTCTGGCCTTCTCACCCTTGTTTCACCTGGCAGAATATCTGAGCTTAAGTAGCTTTAAGGTCTTGCTAAATAATGACTTTGCAAGTGACTTTGCTGACAGAGACAGGAGGAATTTGTAATCATAAAAAAAGATGGATTGGGATAATTGCATAAAGTTCATTTCCCCTTTCTAATAAATATTTACCATCCAATGTTTATAACTTTTATGTTTGGACTTTCTTGAAATGCTTTATTGAATTAAAAACATCACATTACCATTGGCTAAAAGAGGAGACAGCTATATTTGCCAATAACTTCTGCAACAAATGCCAGCTATTGATGCCAATTTTTTTTCTTTTGGTAGTTCATATTTCCACAGACAGCTTTGAGCCTTACAATACCCGCATTCTGCAGACAGACATGAAAGATGCAATGGTGATGGTGTGGGGATCTCCAGGGTCCTAGAAATGAAAATGGACTGTATTTTCATTTTTTCTTCATTCTCTGATGCAAACGTTTAAGAAAGCAGAAATATTTGAAGCCAGGCGGCTCCCAAAGAAACTGTAGCAATGTTTTTCCAAAGTTACCCTACACCCTTGGGGAAGGAAGTGGCTCTTAATTCTGATTGGTCTTAAAATGGCTATGAATTGTGAATGCGAAAAGAAGAACATACCATGGAAGTCCAATCAGAAGGATATTCTGTAGTGGAAATTCCACCTAAAGAAGAGGAACAGTCAAAGAAAGGCAGTTCATCCCTGCGTGGGTAAATTCTGACTGGTCACTGCCTAGCACTAAGCAACTGGCCTTGTGCTCTGAGGCACAGGGTGGAGCCTGTGAACCCTTCTTGGAATAATACCTGTCAGTGCATGATTATAAAATACACAAAGTTAGCAATCAAACAATTAAGTTCAAATGTAACTCAAAATACAAATTTGTGATATAGTAAGTGAAACATGTGTTTCCTTGTCAACACATTACATAAGAAGATCTGGCCCTAGATCTAGTAACCATTAAAATTTTGAAGCAGTCATGAGAATAAATGATACTTCCAAATAGCTGCTAGAACAGTCATGCAGTAGAAGAAGGATCTGTGATTCCTGATCACATGACGTCACAGGTACTGCTGAGACTCCTGTGGCTTATCACTGACTCTCATAATCAAAGGAAATACTCATTTTGGTTACATACTGGAGAAAAAAGATGTGATCTTTTCCCTATCCCTGTTTACAAATCCTCTGAAACCCATCAGCAGACCCTAGCTCAGAACCCCTGCATGCCCACAATAACGAAGGAGCGTCTATGAGAATGTGATCCCCTGAGCCCGTGGCCTCTACCTTCCACCAACGACAAGATGTTGTTCCTTATAAGAGGCAGCAGCAAAATAAGAACTGCCCACCGGTGGTCATGGTGGTTGGTACTCTTCTCAAAATATAATCTATCCAGTTTCTTTTCTCCTTATTTTTATGGTCTGCTCTCCAGAGAAAGAAAATGTTCAACGGTTGAAACACTGATGGGTTTCGCCGTTTGATTCTCCTGGCAGCGTCCACGCTGTTACACTTCATTATTATTTTCTTTTCTGTAATAGGCTTAAAGTTCTAGAAAATTTTAAGACAAAAGGTCCACACACATGCATTCACACACAGCCCACTTGCCTCATTAATGTTTCTGTGCTTTTCCAAGCCACCTCCTGAAGGCCCTGTGTAGGAATGCAAGCTACATCCCTTGCCAAGGAAGCCCTCCTCATGGACACGGCCTTCGGGGAGCCAGGACTTTAGGGAGTGTCCCCAACTGGCACGCATGAGTGGAGTTTTCAAGAGATCCCTCCACATGTTTGGAGTTGTAATGTCTTCACAATATTCATTCCCCTAAAACTCCTGGCTATGAGTGTTCTCTTTTTCACAGCATCTAGTAGGTGGTATTTTTTTTTTTTCCTATTAAAAGGGTGTAGAATTCTAAGGTGGCAAGCTTTTTTTTCTTTCAGTGCTTTAAAGATGCTTCCATGGTCTTTTATCACTTGCATTGTTTCTAATGAGAAATATGCTCTTTGAAGATCTTCTCTTCATCACCACTTTTAAGCAATTTGATTATGATGAGCTTTGGTCTGGATTCTTCATGATTCTTGGGATTCACTGAAATTCTTGGATCTGTGGGCTTGTGTTTTCACCAAATATGCAAAAATTTTCAGCCATTTTTCTTTATTTTATTTTGAATTGGAGGATAATTACCTTACAATATTATGATGCTTTCTGCCATACATCAACATGAATCAGCCATAGGTATACATATACTCCCTCCTTCTTAAACCTCCCTCTCAATCTCCCATCTAGGTTGTCACAGAGCACTGGCTTTGGGTTCCCTGTGTGTTAGTTGCTCAGTTGTGTCCGACTCTTTGCAACCCCATGGACTATAGCCCGCCAGGCTCCTCTGTCCATGGGATTCTCCAGGCCAGAATACTGGAGTGAATTGCCATTCCCTTCTCCAGCACATCTTCCCGACCTGGGTACTGAACCCAGGTCTCCTGCATTGCAGGCAGACTCTTTACCATTTGAGCTACAGGGAGGCCCTTGGGTTCCCTGTGCCGTACAGCAAATTACCAAGAGCTCTCTTCTTTATACATGGTAATGTATGTTTCAATGCTACTCTCCCAAACCATCCCACCTTCTCTTTCCCTCAAGGTGTCCAAAAGTCTTTTCTCTATGTCTGCATCTCCCTTGCGGCCTATAGATAGGTTCATCAGTACCATCTTTCTAGATTCCATATATATGCATTAATATATATTTGTCTTTCTCGTTCTAACTTCACTTTGTATAAGTGAAGGCTCTAGGTTCATCTACCTCATTAGAACTGACTCAAATGCATTCCTTTTTATACTCAAGTAATAATTCCATTGTGTATATGTACCACAACTTCTTTATCCATTCATCTCTTGATGGACATCTAGGTTGCCTCCACATCCTAGCTACTGTAAATAGTGCTGCAATGTACACTGAGGTACATGTGTCTTTTTCAGTTATTGTTTCCTCAGGGTATATGCCCAGTAGTGGGATTGTGGGGTCATATGTTAGTTTTATTCCTAGTTTTTTAAGGAATCTCCACACTGTTCTCCATAGAAGCTGCACCAATTTGCATTCCCACAAACAGTTCAAAACAGTTCCCTTTTCTCCACACCCTCTCCAGAATTTATTTGTGAACTTTTTAATGATGGCCATTCCAACCAGTGTGAGATGATACCTCACTGTAGTTTTGATTTGCATTTCTCTAATAATGAGGGCTGTTGAGTATCTTTTCATGTGTTTATTAGTCATCTGTTTGTTTTCTTTGGAGAAATGTCTGTGTAAGTCTTCTGCCCACTTTTTATTGGGTTGTTTGTCTTTCTGGTATTGAGCTGCATGAGCTTCTTTGTATATTTTGGAGATGAGTTTTTTTGTCAGTTGTTTCATTTGCTATTATTTTTGCCCATTCTGAGGGTTGTCTTTTCACTTTGCTTATGGTTTCCTTCGTTGTGCAAAAGCATTTAAGTTCAATTAGGTCACATGTGTTTATTTTTGTTTTTATTTCCATTATTCCAGGAAGTGGGTCATACAGGATCTTGTTTTGGCTTATGTCAAGGAGTGCTCTCCCTATGTTTTCCTCTAAGAGTTTTACAGGTTTGGTCTTACACTTAGGTCTTTAATCCATTTTGAGTTTATTTCTGTGTATGGTGTTAGGAAGTGTTCTAATTTCATCCTTTTACACAAAGCTGACCAGTTTTTGCAGTACCATTTATTGAAGAGACTGTCTTTTCTCCATTGTATATTTTTGCCTCCTTTGTCAAAGATAAGGTCCCCTTAGGTTCATGGATTTATCTCCAGGCTTTCTATTTTGTTCCATTGATCTATATTTCTATTTCTGTGCCAGTACCATACTATCTTGATGACTGTAGCTTTTTAGTAAAGTCTGAAGTCAGGAAGGTTGATTCATCCAGCTCCATTCTTCTTTCTCAAGATTGTTTTGGCTATTCAGGGTGTTTTGTGTTTCCATACAAACTGTAAAATTATTTGTTCTAGTCCTGTTAAAAAATGCCCTTGGTAGTTTGATAGGGATTGCACTGCATCTATAGATTGCTTGGGTAGTATATTCATTTTCACAATATTGATTCTTCCTATCTGACAAAACAGTATATCTCTCCATCTGTTTGTGTCAAGTTTAATTTCTTTCATCAGTGTATTATAGTTTTCTGCATGCAGGGCTTCTGCCTCTTTAGGTAAGCTTATTCCTAAATATTTTATTCTTTTTGTTGCAGTAATGAATGGGATCTTTTCCTTAATCTCTCTTTCTGATTTTTCACTGTTAGCATATAGGAATGCAAAGAATTTCTGTGTATTAATTTTATATCCTGTGACATTGCTATATTTATTGATTAGCACAGTAATTTTCTGGTGGCAGCTTTAGGGTTTTCTGTTTAAAGAATCATGTCACCTGCAAACAGTGAGAGCTTTACTTCTTTTTTTCCAATCTGGATTTCTTTTATTTTTCTTCTCCGATTGCTTTGGCTAGGACTTCCAAAACTATGTTAAATAATAGTGGTGAGAGTGTATATGCTTGTCTTATTCCTAATTTTAGAGGAAATGCTTTCAATTTTTTCACCATTGAGAATAATGTTTGCTATGGGTTTGTCATATGTGGCCTTTATTATGCTGAGGTATGTTCCTTCTATGCCTACTTTCTGGAGAGTTTTTATCTTAAATGGGTGTTGGATTTTGTCAAAAGTTTCCTCTGCATCTATTGAGATGATCACATGGTTTCTATATTTCAATTTAATATGGTGTATCATACTGACTGATTTGTATAAATTAAAGAATCCTTGCACCCCTGGGATAAAGCCCACTTTATTCATGATATATGATCTTTTTAATGTGTTGTTGGATTTTGTTTGCTAAATTTTGTTGGGGATTTTTGAATCTATGTTCATCAGTGACATTGGCCTGTAATCTTCTTTTTTTGTGTTGCATCGTTATCTGGGTTTGGTATCAGGGTGATGGTGGCCTCATAGAAAGAGCTGCAAGTTTTTCTTCCTCTGCAATTTTCTGGAAGAATTTGAGCAGGATAGTTATTAGCTTTTCTCTAAATTTTTGGTAGAATTCATCTGTGAAGTCATCTGTCCCTGGGCTTTTGTTTGTTGGGAGATTTCCACATTTTGATTTCCACGTTTATGATTGGTCTGTTCATATTTTCTTTCTTCCTGGTTCACTTTTGGAAAGTTAAATTTTGTAAGAATATGTCCATTACTTCTAGGTTGTCCATTTTATTGGCATATGGTTGTTCAAAGTAATCTCCTATGATCCTTTGTATTTCTGTGTTGTCTATTGTAACTTCTACTTTCTCATTTCTAGTTTTCTTGACTTGAGTCTTCTTCCTTTTTTCCTTGATGAGTCTATCTAATGGTTTGTAAAATTTATTTTCTCAAAGAAACAATTCTAAGTTCTATTAATCTCTGTTATTATCTCCATTTCTTTTTCATTTATTTCTACTCTGATATTTATGATTTTTCTTTTCCTAATTTTGTTTTTTTTTTTTTAAATTCTTCTTTTTATAGTTGCTTTAGATATAAGGTTAGGTTTTTTATTTGATGTCTCTTTTGTTTCTTGAGGTAGGCTTGTATTGCTATAAATTTCCCTTTAGCATTGCTTTCACTGTATCCCATATGTTTTGAGTTATCATGTTTTCATTGTCATTTGTTTCTAGGCATATTTTTATTTTCCTTTTGATTTCTTCAGTGATATGTTGGTTATTCAGAAGTGTTTTTCAGCCTCCATGCATGCTCAGTCACTCAGTTGTGTCTGACTCTTTGTGACCCCACAGACTGTAGCCCACCAGGCTCCAATGTCCATGGGATTACCCAGGCATTTGGGTTGCCATTTCATCCTCCAGGGGATCTTCTTGACTGAGGCACTGAACCTGAATCTTTTGCATCTCCTGCATTGGCAGAATTCTTTACCCCTAGCACCATTTGGGAAGCCCCACATGTATGTGTTTTTATATAGTATTTTTCTTTTTTCTGCAGTTGATGTCTAGTCTTACCATGTTGTGGTCAGAGAAGATGCTTGAAATGATTTCAATTTTTTTAATATACCAAGGCTTGATTTGTTTGTAGTGATGCTTCCTAAGGCCCACTGAACTTTGCACTCCAGGATGTCTGGCTCTAGGTGAGTGATCACACCATCATGGTTATCTGAGTCATTAAGATCTTTTTTGTATAGTTCTTCTGTGTCTTCTTGCCACCTCTTCTTAAAACCTTATGCTTCTCTTAGGTCCATATCTTTTCTGACCTTTATCGTGCTCTATTTTGCATGAAATGTTCCCTTGGTATCTCTAATTTTCTTGAAGAGATCTCTAGTCTTTCCCATTCTATTGTTTTCCTCTATTTCTTTGCACTGATCACTTAATAAGGCCTTCTTATTTCTCTTTGCTATTCTTTGAAACTCTGCATTCAGATGCATGTGTCTTTCCTTTTCTCCTTTGCTTTCTGTTTCTCTTCTTTTCTCAGCTACTTGTAAGCCCTCCTCAGTCAGTTGTTTTGCCTTTTTGCATTTCTTTTTCTTGGGGATGGTTTTGATCACCACCTCCTGTACAATGTTACAAACCTCCATGCATAGTTCTTCTGGCTCTCTATCAGATCTAATCCCTTGAATCTATTTGTCACTTGCACTGTATAATTGTAAGGGATTAGATTTAAGTCATACCTGGATGACCTAGTGGTTTTTCTACTTTCTTCAACTTACATCTACATTTTGCAATAAGGCGTTCATGATCTAAACCACAGTAAGCTCTCGGTCTTGTTTTTGCTGACTGTATAGAGCTTCTTCATCTTCGGCTGCAAAGAATATAATCAATCTGATTTCAGTATTGACCATCTGGTGATATTTATGTGTAGAGTCATCTCTTGTGTTGTTGGAAGAGGGTTTTGCTGTGACCAGTGCATTCTCTTGGCAAAATTCTGCAAGCCTTTGCCCTGCTTCATTGTGTACTCCAAGGTCAAAGTTGCCTGTTAACTCCAGGTATCTCTTGACTTCCTGTTTTTGCATTCTAGTCCCCTATGATGAAAAGAACATCTTTTTTTGGTGTTAGTTCTAGATGGTCTTGTAGGTCTTCACAAAACTGTTCAACTTCAGCTTCTTCAGCATTAGTGGTTGAGGCATAGACTTGGATTACTATGATACTGAATGGCTTGCCTTAGAAATGAACAGAGATCACTGTGTTGTTTTGAGATTACACCCAGGTACACCCAAGCATTTTGGACTCTTTTGTTGACCATGAGGGCTACTCCATTTCTTCCAAGGAATTCTTGCCCACAGTAGTAGATAAAATGGTCATATGAATTAAATTCGCCCATTCAAGTCCATTTTAGTTCACTGACTCCTAAAATGTCAATGTTCACTCTTGCCACCTCCTATTTGACCACTTACAATTTACCTTAATTCATGGACCTAAAATTTCAGGTTACTATGCAATATTGTTCTTTATAGTACCAGACTTTACTTTCCCCACCAGACACATCCATAACTGGGCGTGCTTTCTGCTTTGGCTCAGCCTCTTCATTCTAGCTGGAGGTGTTTCTCTGCTGTTCTCCAATATCTGCCTGCAATGTAGGAGACCTGGGTTCGATTTCCTGGGTTGGGAAGATCCCCTGGAGAAGGAACTGGCAACCCACTCCACTATTTTTGCCTAGAGAATCCCCATGGACAGAGGAGGCTGGCAGGCTACAGTCCATGGGGTCGCAAGAGTCAGACACAACTTAGTGACTCAACCAACACTACCACCACCACCACCCCCCTCCACCCAGGGGAGTTCATCTTTCAGTATCCTATCTTTTTGCCTTTTCATACTGTTCATGGGGTTCTCAAGGCAAGAATGCTGATGTGGTTTTCCATTTCCTTCTCCAGTGGACCATGTTTTGTCAGAACTCTCCATCATGACCCATCTGTCTTGGCATGGCTCATAGTTTCATTGAGTTAGATAAGGCTGTGATCCATATGATCAGTTTGGTTAGTTTCCTGTGACTGTAGCTTTCATGCTGTCTGATGGATGAGGGTAAGAAGCTTGTGGAAGTTTCCTGATGGGAGGGACTGGCTATGGGGAAACTGGGTATTGCTCTGGTGGGTGGGGCCATGCTCAGCAAATCTTTAATCCAACTTTCTGCTGATGCGTGAGGCTGTGTTCCTTCCCTGTAGTTTGACCCCTTCAGGCCAAACTATGGTAGGGGTAATTGAAAAGTCTTGAAAAGGCTTCATCTGTGATCCAAAATGTGATCTATCCTAGAGAATGTTCCATGTGCACTTAAGAAAAAAATGAAATCTATTGTTTTTGAATGAAATGCCCTGTAGATATCAATTAGGTCTAACTGATCCAATGCATCATTTAAAGCCTGTTTTTCCTTATTTTCTACCTGGATGATCTGTCCGTTGGTGTGGGTGGGATATTAAAGTCCCCCACTATTATTGTTTTATTGTTGATTTTCCCTTTGACAGATGTTAGCATTTGCCTTAGGTACTGAGGTGCTCATATGTTGGGTGCATATATAATTGTTATATATTCTTCTTGGATTGATCCTTTGATCATTATATAGTGTCCTTCTTTGTCTCTTGTAATGGTCTTTAAAGTATCTTTAATCTGATATGAGTATTGCTACTCCTGCTTTCTTTTGATTTCTATTTACATGGAATATCTTTTTCTAGCCCCTCACTTTCAGTCTGTAAGCGTTCCTAGGTCTGAGGTGGGTTTCTTCTGGACACATATATAGGGGTCTTGTCTTTGTATCCATTCAGCCAATCTGTGTCTTTTGGTTGGAGGGTTTAGCCAATTTACATTTAAGGTAATTATTGGTATCCTGTTACCATTTACTTTATTGTTTGGGGACTGTTTTTGTAGGCCTCTTCTTTTTGTGTTTCCAGCCTGCAGAAGTCCCTATAACATCTGTTGTAAAGCTGGTTTGGTGATGCTAAATTTTCTTAACTTTTGTTTGTTTGTAAAACTTGGTTTCTCCATCAATTTTGAATGAGATGTTTGCTGAGGACAGTAATCTTGGTTGTAGGTTTTTCCCTTTCATCATTTTAAGTACGTCCTGCCATTTCCTTCTGGCCTGTAGAGTTCTGTTGAAAGATCAGCCATTAGCCTTATAGGGACCCAGTTCTATGTTATTTGTTGCTTTTCCCTTGCTGCTTTTAACATTTGTTCTTTGTGTTTAATTTTTGTTAGTTTGATTAATATGTGTCTTGGCATGTTTCTCCTTGGGTTTATGTTGTATGGGACTGTCTGAACTTTGTGAGTTTGGGTGGCTATCTCCCTTCTCATTTTAGGGAAGTTGAAAACTTCCAACTATAACCTCCTTAAATATTTTCCCATGGCCTTTCCTTTTGTTTTCTTCTTCTGGGATTCCTATGATTCTAATGTTGTTATGTTTAATGCTGTCTGTTAAACAGTCTCTGAGACTGTCCTCATCACTTTTATTCTTTTTCTCTTTATTTTGCTCTGTTTCAGCTATTTCCACCATTCTATCTTCCATCTCACTTATCCATTCTTCTGCCTCAGTTACTCTACTGTTGGTTCCCTCCAGTATATTTTTAAACTCAGTTATTGCATTGTTCATTGTTGATGGTCTATTCTTTATTCAAGGTCCTTGTTAAATATTTCTTGCATCTTCTCAATCTGTGCCTCTAGTCTATTTATCCATGCCTCCATTTTATTTTCAAGATTTTGGACCATCTTTACTATCATTACTTTGAATTCCTTTTCAGGAAGATTGTCTACTTCCTCTTATTTCGTCTTAGGAGTTTTTACCATGTTCCTTCATTAGCTGGATGTTTCTCTGTCTTTTCATTGGGTTTAACTTACTGTGCTTGAGGTCTCCTTTCTGCAGTTTGGAAAGGTGTAGTTCCTCTTAATTGAGGAGTATGTTTCCCCTGGGCGGGGCTGAACCAATGCCTTGTGAAAGTTTCCTGCTTTGGGGGACTTGTGCCTGTGTTCTGGTGGATGGAGCTAGATCTTGTCTCTCTTAAAAGCAGTTCTGTGCCCAGTAGTGTGTTTAGGGATGTCTATGGATGGGTTCAGTATGGCTTTGGGCAGCCTGTCTGCTAACGTGCAGGGTTGTGCTCCTGTTTTGCTGAAGGGTTGGCATGGGGCATTCAGAACCAGAGCTTGCTGGCTTTTGGGTGGGGCTTGGTCTTAGTGTTGAAATGGAGGCCATTGTGAGGGTGTTTGTCTATTAATGTTCTACGGGGTCTCTAATGCTCTCTTGTGGTCCAAAGTCCTAGTGTGGAGTCTCCTACCTCTTGGCTTCAGGTATGACACCTTACTATAGCATCAAGATTTCACAGGCCACACAGCATAGAAGACATAATGGTGAAATACCTCTCATAATGGTGAACTTTCCTAGTGGCTCAGACAGTAAAGAATTTGCCTGCATTGTGGGAGATGTGGGTTTGATCCATGGGTCAGGAAGGTCCCCTGGAGAAGAGCATGACATCCCACTCCAGCATTCTTGCCTAGAGAATTCCATGAACAGAATTCCATGAATTCCATACAGTCTGGTGGGCTGCAGTCCATGGGTTCACAAAGAGTTGGACATGACTGAGTGACTAACACTTTCACCTCTCAACAGCCAAAATTCATTCCAAGAAAGTCACACACTTATATAAAGAAGGAAAGAGGGGAAAAGGAGAAAAAGAAAAAAAGACAAAGAGTCAAAAAAGAAGACAGCAATCAAGCCAATAATAAAACCTCTAAATGAAAATGGATGCTAAAAATTAATAGCCTCTCAAAGACACAAAATCAAAAGCAAAAGATCAAAAAGAAAATAAAAAAACATGGAAAAAGTTAAACTCTCAAAAATAAAAAAATCAAATAAAACATCTAAAACAAAAATCAAAAACATGGAATTTGTTTTAAAAATAAGGCTTTTTTCAAAGAAAAAGAGGAAAAAGTGGGCTATAAAAATAATAATTGAAGGAGCAGAATGAATTGAGGATAGTCTCAGAGACCTCTGGACAATATCAAACACACCAACATTCAAATTACAGGGGTCCCAGAAGAATGGAAAAAGAAAGGGTATGAAAAAATTTTTGAAGAGATTATACTTGAAAATTTCCCCAATGTGGAAAAGGAAATAGTCAATCAAGTCCAAGAGGTACAAAGAGTCCCATACAGGATAAACCCAAGGAGAAACATGCCAAGACACATACTAATCAAACTACCAAAGATTAAACACAAAGAAAGAATACTAAAAGCAGCAAGGGAGAAGCAACAAGTAACATACAAAGGAAACCCTAAACATTTAACATCTGACCTTTCAGCAGAAACTCTGCAGGCCAGAAAGGAACGGCAAGTTATATGTAAAGTACTGAAAGGGAAAAACCTAAAACCAAGATTACCCAGCAAGGATGTCATTCAAAATTGATGGAGAAATCAAAAGTTTTGCAGACAAGCAAAAGTTAAGAGAATTCAATACCATCAAACCAGCTTTTCAACAAATATTAAAGGGACTTATATAGTCAAAAAATACAAGAGAAGAAAACGATCTACAAAATCAAATCCCGAACAATTAAGAAAATGGCAATAGGAACATATATATCAATAACTACTTTAAATGTAAATGGATTAAATGCTCCAACTAAAAGACACAGATTAGCTGAATGGCTACAAAACAAGATCCATATATATGCTGTCTACAAGAAACCCAATTCAGATCTAATGACACATATAGACTGAAAGTGAGAGGATGGAAAAACACATATCATGCAAATGGGAAGCAAAAGAAAGCTGGAGCGGCAATCCTCATATCAGACAAAATAGGCCTGAAAATAAAGAATATTAGAAGAGATAAGGAAGGACACTAAATAAAGATCAGTGGATCAATCCAACAGGAAGACGGAACAATTGAAAATATCTATGCACCCAACATAGGAGCACCTCAATACATAAGACAAAAACTAACAGACATAAAAGGAGAAATTGACAGTAACACAACAACAGTAGGAGACTTTAACACCCCACTCACACCAATAGACAGATCATGAAAACAAAATTAATAAGGAAACACAAGCCTTAAATGATACATTCAATGCGATGGATCTCACTGATATCTTCAGGACATTCCATCCAAATGCAGAAAACTACACCTTCTTCTCAAGTGCATATGGAACATTCTCTAGGATAGATCACGTCTTTGGTCACAAATCAAACCTCAATAAATTTAAGAAAATTGAAACCATATCAAGCATCTTTTCCAACCAGACTAGACATTAATCACACACACACACACACACACACACACACACACACAAAACCACTGTAAAAAACACAAACACATGGAGATTAAACAATACATTTCTAAATAACCAACAGGTTACTGAAGAAATCAAAGGGGAAATAAAACAATTTCTAGAAACAAATGACAATGAAAACATAACTTAAAACCTATGGGATGCAGCAAAAGCAGTTCTAAGAGGGAAGTTTATAGCAATACAATCCTACCTCAAGAAACAAGAAAACATCGAATAAACAACACCTAATTTAACTGGAAAAAAAATAACAAAAAATCCCCCCAAATTAGGAGAAGGAAAGAAATCATAAGGATCAGAGCATTAATCAGTGAAAAAGAAATAAAAGAAACAATAGTAAAGATTAATAAAACTAAAAGCTGGTTCTTTGAGAAGATAAACAAAACTGACAAACCTTTAGCCAGACTCATCAAGAAAAAAAAAGAATCAAATCAAAATTAGAAATGAAAAAGGAGAGGTTACAATAGACAATGCAGAAATACAAAGGATTATAAGAGACTATTATGAACAACTATATGGCAATAAAATGGATACCCTGGAAGAAATGGACAGATTCTTAGAAAAGTTCATTCTTCCAAGACTGAACCAGGAAGAAGTAGAAATTATGAACAACCCAATTACAAGCACTGAAATTGAAGCTGTGATAAAAAAATCTCCCCAAAACAAAAGTCCAGGACCAGATGGCTTCACAGGAGAATTCTATCAAACATTCAGAGAAGAGTTAATGCCTATCCTTCTAAAACTCTTTCAAAAAATTGTACAGGAAGGAACACTTCCAAACTCATTCTATGAAGCCACCATCACCCCAATACCAAAACCAGATAAAGACAACACAAAAAAAGAAAAATACAGGCCAATATCACTGATGAACATAGATGCAAAAATCCTCAACAAAATTTTAGCAAACAGAATTCAAGAACACATTAAAAAGCTCATACACCATGATCAAGTTGGGTTTATCCCGAGAACACAAGGATTCTTCAATATATGCAAATCAATCAATGTGATATACCACAGTAACAAATTGAAAGATAAAAAACATGATAATGTCAACAGATGCAAGAAAAGCCTTTGACAAAATTCAGCACCCATTTATGATTAAAACTCTTCCAAAAATGGGCATAGAAGGAATCTACCTCAATATAGTAAAAGCCATATATGATAAGCCTATAGCAAACATTATTCTCAATGGTGAAAAATGAAAAGCATTCCCCCAAAGATCATGAAAAAGACAAGGGTGTCCACTTTCACCACTATTATTCATCACAGTTTTGGAAGTCCTAGCAATGGCAATCAGAGAAGAAAAAGAAATAAAAGGAATCCAGATCAGAAAGTAGAAGTAAAGCTCTCACTATTTGTAGATGACATGATACTGTACATAGTAAACCTTAAAGATACTATCAGAAAATTACTAGAGCTAATCAATGAATTTTTGGAATGAAAGTTATGACCAACCTAGACAGCATATTTAAAAGCAGAGACATTACTTTGCCAACAAAGGTCCGTCTAGTCAAGGCTATGAGTTTTCCAGTAGTCATGTATGGATGTGAGAGTTGGACGGTGAAGAAAGCTGAGTGCTGAAGAATTGATGCTTTTTAACTGTGGTGTTGGAGAAGACTCTTGAGAGTCCCTTGGACTGCAAGGAGATCCAACCAATCCATCCTAAAGGAGATCAGTCCTGGGTGTTCATTGGAAGGACTGATGATGAAGCTGAAACTCCAATACACTGGCCACCTCATGTGAAGAGTTGACTCATTGGTAAAGACTCTAATGCTGGGAAGGATTGGGGGCAGGAGGAGAAGGGGACGACAGAGGATGAGATAGCTGGATGGCATCACCGACTCGATGGACATGGGTTTGGGTGGACTCCGGGAGTTGGTGATGGACAGGGAGGCCTGGCATGCTGCGATTCATGGGGTCGCAAAGAGTCGGACATGACTGAGTGACTGAACTGAACTGAATCAATCAATTTAGCAAAGTCACATGATACAAAATCAATACACAGAAATCACTTGCATTTCTATATCCTAACAATGAAAAATCAGAAAAAGAAATTAAGGAATCAATCCCATTCACCATTGCAACAAAAAGAACAAAATATCTAGGAATAAACTTACCTAAGGTGAGAAAAGAACTATATACAGAAAATTATAAGACACTGATGAAAGAAATCAAAGATGACATAAAAGATAGAGAGATATCCCATGTTCCTGGGTAGGAAGAATCAATATTGTGAAAATGACTATACTACCAAATGCAATCTACAGATTCAATGTGATCCCTATCAAATTACCAATGGTATTTTTCATAGAACTAGAACAAAAAATTTCACAATTCATATGGAAACACAAAAGACTCCAAATTGCCAAAGCAGTCTTGAGAAAGAAGAATTCAGCTGGAGAAATCAAGCTTCCTGACTTCAGATTATACTACAAAGCTACAGTCATCAAGACAGTATGGTACTGGCACAAAAACAGAAATATAGACCAATGGAACAAGATAGAAAGCCCAGAAATAAACCCATGAACCTATGGGTACCTTATTCTTGACAAAGGAGACAAGAATATATATGGGGCAAAGACAGCCTCTTCAATAAATATTACTGGGAAAACTCAACAGTTACATGTAGAAGAATGAAATTAGAACACGTCCTAACACCATACACAAAAATAAACTCAAAATGGATTAAAGACCTAAATGTAAGACCAGAAACTATAAAACTCTTAGGGGAAAACATAGGCAGAACACTCGATGACATAAATCAAAGCAAGATCCTCTATGACCCACCTCCTAAAGCAATGGAAATAAAAACAAAAGTAAACAAGTGGGACCTGATTAAACTTAAAAGCTTTTGCACAGCAAAGGAAACTATAAGCAAGGTGAAAAGATAACCCTCAGAATGGGTAAAAATAATAGCAAATGAAACAACAGACAAAGGATTAATTTCCAAAATATATACGCAGCTCATACAACTCAATACCAGAAAAACAAACAACCCAATCAAACAGTGGGGAAAAGACCTAAATAGACATTTCTCCAAAGAAGACAAACAGATGGCTAACAAACACATGAAAAGATGCTCAACATCACTCATTATTAGAGAAATGCAAATCAAAACTACAATGAGGTATCACCTCACACTCAGAATCGCCATCATCAAAAAGTCTACAAACAATAAATGCTGGAGAGCATGTGGAGAAAACGGAATGCTCTTGCACTGTTGGTGGGAATGTAAATTGATACAGCCACTGTTGAAGACGATATGAAGATTCCTTAAAAAATCTAGGAATAAAACCACCATATAATCCAGTAATCCCACTCCTAAGCATATACCCTGAGGAAAGAAAAATTGAAAAAGACACAAGTATCCCATTGTTCACTGCAACACTATTTACAATAGCTAGAACATGGAGGCTACCTAGATGTTCATTGACAGATGAATGGATAAAGAAGTTGTGGTATATATACATAATGGAATATTACTCAGCCATAAAAAGGAATGCATTTGAGTCAGTTCTGATGTGGTGGATGAACCTAAAGCCTATTGTACAGAGGGAAGTGAGTCAGAAAGAGAAAGATAAATATAGTATTCTAATGCACATATACGGAATCTAGAAAAATGGTACTGAAGAATTTATTTACAGGCAGCAATGGAGAAACAGACATAGAGAATAGACTCATGGACATGGGGAGAGGGGAGGAGAGGGTAAGATGTATGGAAAGAATAACATGGAAACTTACATCACCATATGTAAAACAGATAGCCAATGGGAATTTGCTGTATGCCTCAGGAAACTCAAACAGGGGCTCTGTGTCAACCTAGAGGGGTGGCATGGGGAGGGAGATGGGAGGGAGGTTCAAAGGGGAGGGGATATATGTATACCTATGGCTGATTCATACTGAGGTTTGACAGAAAACAACAAAATTCTGTAAAGCAATTATCCTTCAATTAAAAAATAAATAAATTTTTAAAAATTGAAGGAGTAATAAAGAACCACATCAGGACAGTTTAAGAAGATAAAATATAAAGGGGGAAAAACAGGGGGGTGGAATATATAGAGAGTGGTAGTGAGAGGAATGTCCAAATAATTTCTCTGTTTTCCTGGTCCAGTTGATTTGCCTACTCAGAAAGTCCTCCAATATATCTAGGAAGATCTGTAGGAAGATCTGTGGACCTGTTTTGGGCGGTGTGGGGTCTGCTCAGACTTGGGTCTTGTCTTGGTCCAGTTTGTACTTGCTCTCAAAGTCTACAGCCACCCCTAAAGGACAGGCTCAGGCCAAATGCTGGAATCCAAACCGCTGCAGCTGTAAACTCTGGGATGGTCTCCCTTTCTTTCCTTTGCTCATGCAGCCCCTGGTGTTCTGCTTGGTTTGGGGCCCTCCTTTGCTTTCAAGCCTCTATTCCATGTCTGTTCACTGCCCAGACACGAGCAGGTGAAAGTAGCTGCTCATTCGGGCTCAGCGGCTTGGCTGTGCTGGGGAGGGAGTGTGTTGGTAGTGCTCACTGCGGTGGGGCTGCGCAGGGTGTCTCCCCAGTCTGAGGGGGGCATACGCTTCCCCAGGGAAGTCGGTCCTGAGTTGTGGGGGCCTTGGCAGAGCCAAGCCACTCAGGCACCCAGCAAGACGTTGGGGGCAACTCGCAGCTGCTCACAGCGTGGTGGTCGTTGCGACCTCTGGGACTGAGGCCATAGACGGCCCTTGCCTTCAGCCTCTGGCGCTGCGCCTGCCTGCTTGCCTCTGGGACCACAGACCACAGCCAGCTCGCCCTTCTCTGGCATCTGCCTGGGCAGGGTCCCTCTTTCTGTGACGGCGCAGAATCAAAGGGCAGCGTTGGAGCCTTCCCGTGGGAGCAATCCTTTGTTTCTGTGGTGGACGCAGAGCTCCCCCGGTCTGCCTCTGCTGTGCAGTGCCAGCCCCCAGAGTACCTCCCTGGCAGTTGGCCCGGGCCCTCTCCCTGAGGCCCGACCCCCGAAGCCTGGGCCTCCACACTTAGCCCCCAGTTACTGTGGGCAGGAGTGCTTGAGCCAGTTCCCAGGTGGCAAGTGCCGTTTGGTGCGACTCCTGTGGTGAATTTTCTCTGTTTTGCCTTTGGAGCAGCTGTCTTGCTGCACTGTCCTCCCATTAGCGGCTCCAAAGCTCCCCCCGACCCTGCCTGTGAGGGGGTTTTCCTAGTATGTGGAAATCTCCCCTCCTTCAGGACTTCCCTCCCCTGGGGCACAGGACCCCATCCCCAAATCCTTTGTCTCCCTTTTAGTCTCTATCTTGTGCCCTACCTCACCCCATGAGATTGGTTTGCCTTTCTGGAAGTCTGGAGTCCTCTGCCAGCATTCAGAAGATGTTCTGTGGGAGTTCTTCTACATGCAGGTGATTTTTTGATATATTTGTGGGGGAGGAGTTTGCCCTGCCCTACTCCTCCGCCATCTTGAAGGTCCTCCTTCTGTTATTTCTTTAAATATGATTTTAATCCTGTGTCACCTCCTTCAGAACATCAACTGCATATTTCTTAGGCCACCCGAAGTCCCACAGTTCTTTTTGTGTTCAGTCTTTTTTCTCTTTGTGTTTCACTTTGGGTAGTTTCAAATGCTTTGTCTTTAGCAGTCATCTCTTCTGCAATTTTCATTTGCGAGAAATCTCAAGCAGGGTATCTTTCAACTTAAATATTATAGTTTTCATTTCTAGAAGTCCCAGTAGGATCTTTTCCATATCTTCCATATCTCTACTTAACACATTCAGTCTTTCTTTGTGCTACATTCATGAACCTGGAATATGGTTATAATTATTGTTTTAATACGTTTCTCTACTAATTCTATAACCTGTGTCATTTCTAGGTCAGTTTTGATGGATTTTTCTACTCGTTATGGATGTATTTTCCTTCTCCTTTGAAGGCCTGGTGATTTTTTATTTGATGCTAGACATTGTGAATTTTATTTTACTAAGTGTTGGTTTTGTATTTCTATAAATGTTTCTGAGCTTTGTTCTACGGCTTGGCTAAGTTACTTGGAAACAACTTGATCCTTTCAGATTTCGCTTTAAAGGTTTCTTGGGTGCGAGCAGGCCAGCATTTAGTGTGGGGTTAGTTCTGCCACGCTGCTGATACAGCACCCTCTGTGTCCTCTACCTGATGCCCCTGTGCACCTCAGAGCCTGTTCCCTCTAATACCTTCAGAGGGCTCTTTTCTTGGCCTTGGGTAGTTTCTCACACACATGTGTTTCTCAGCACTAAGCTGAAGACTCCTGCAGATCCTGGGCAGACCTCTGAGGTTCTCTCTTTGTAACGTGGTTTCGTCTGTGGAACTCTGCTCTGGGAATCCTAGCTGCCCCAGCCTCCTAGGACTTCTGGCTCTGTTTCTCCAACTCATGAAGCCTGCTGCTTCACAGCCCACCCTCCCTGTGCCGCAGCCTGGAGACTGCCCAGGCAGTAAGCCAGGACAATCTCATTCATTTCATATCTCCCAAGGATCACGGTCCTTCCTTCCTTTATGGCCATTGTCTTGAAAATCATTATTTCATATATTTTGTCTGATTTCCTAATTGTTTCAGGTGGGAAGATAAATCTGGTCCCTGACACTCCATCTTGGCTAAAGGCAGATGTCAGGACGACAAATTTAAAAGCAATGTTGGGACCATAATCAGTTCATTACATGATATCCATTTCAATCCTCAAGGGCATTTAAGGATAATAATGGTTATAAATATCGATTTGGCTTTGGATTACAAGACCTTACTGGTTGGTGCTGAATGTCTCTGGAGTTTTACATAATGCTTAAATTTTCATGGCCCTGAGGAATTCAATATAGAGAAGTACTGATCCTAGAGATGTACACAGATAGATTAGTTCTGTGCTCCCCCCTCTACACATCCAAGATAGGAACCAGGGTTATCCAGGAAGGTAATAGCAACATATGTATCAGCTCAAAGGATTGGATGCTTACTTTGTGACAGACCCAGTTCTCAGTATCTTACATGTATTAACTCACCAGGAGTCTCATATTTTAACAATGATTTTCATTAATGCACAAAGAGAGATGGCCACTAAGAAGCAGGCTGCAGTTCTTCACTACCAGATTTACACTGTCCTGGGAGGAAGCCACAGGAAAGGTCCATATAAACCCCTGCAAGATATTTGATAGAGTCTAACATGTATGTTGGGGAACTAGATGGATAAATGTGGACTCGGGCTTAGAGAGCCAATTCACTATATGAGGAGGCCTGTAAGGGTTTCTTCCTCACCTGTGAGCTTGTCTACAGTTTCATCAGTGGTTGGGTTAACATAAGAACTTAAATTTACTGTTAGGTTCATGAACGGATCTCAGAACAACATATACTTATTGAACACCTACTATGTTCCAGGTACTGACCAAGGCATTTGTAAAATAATAGTGTGGAAAAGTAAGATTCTTGTCCTGGAAGGATTTAAAAGCTAGAAGAGGGAGATTATCAAAACAATAGAAAACAATAGTCACGGGGACATCACTGGTGGTCCAATGGTTAAGAATCCGCCCTGCAATGCAAGGGACGCAGGTTTAATCCCTTGTTGAGGAAGATCCCACATGCCACAGAGCAACTACGCCTGTGCACCAGACCTACTGAACCTGCACACCACAACCAGAGTTCTTTCCACCACATGGCATATCTAAGACCGGATGCAGCTAAATAAATAAATATTAAAAAGCAATAGTCATGTAAACAAGCAAATTATATAGCATGTTAAAAGGTAAGTTTATAAAAGAAATGTTTTCCCTTAGGGGATCAGGAGATCTGGGTACTGCAAAGGTGATGGGGGGAGTTACCAGATGGCAAATTTATATAGGGCAGTAGGCTTCCCTGAGAAGGTTACATCTGAGCAAACGAACTCAAAATGAGGGGCCCAGTCACATGGACAACTGAGAGAAGAGCGTCCAGGTAGAGGGAACAGCAGGAAGCACAGTGCATCCCCGCTGGGAGCAGGCTTTTCGGTTTGAGGGAGAGCAGGAAGGCAAGCAGAACCGGAACAGAGTAGATGAAAGGGAGATAACAAGGGGATGAGGATCAGGAGGAAGGTCGGGGCTCACCCCAGCACAGAGTCAGTTTTGCAGGAAGAAAGGAACAGTTCAACATGTGTGCCTATCACACTGAACATCAACTGAAACAGACCTACAAGTGCACAAACAAGCAAAACGCTGGTAAAGTGAGCCTGAGAGTCCCAGGGTGGTGCCCGGGGCTCTCCGACGATCTGCCCCAGCCGGGGGCAACATTCCCCAAGGCCTGGGTCCCAGCAGGCAACTGTCTGTCTCCTCCGCCAGCACATCTCTGGCATTAGTGTGACCTCTTTTCCAGTGTGAGAAGTTACTGCTTTCTAACTGGTAGAGTCATGCCAAAGGAGGCACCACCAGCCTTGTAAGCAGGACGATCAGCACGAGCTGAGGCTGACGCCCAGCCAGCTGAGCTCGCGGACGCACCTCCATGCCCCTAAGGAGTCGCTCCTGCTGAGACAGGCTAGGGCCTGGCACCTGGGCGCCTCTGCTGCAGTGCCTGCACCTGGAGGAACGTCTCCTCAAGTAACAAAATACAAAAAGTACAAGGGACTAAAAATAACCACGTATATGTGCAGCTGGAGCATATTGGTCAGCAAGACAGAGAACTGTTAAAGAAAAACCCAAAACAAAACCCAACTGCCACTTCTGAAGAGCCAGCAGCAAACACAGGGTGTTGAGAACAAAATCAGGGCACTGCTCATCCCCCTGCACTCAGCACCACCTAAGGGGTGGGCCAGTCACCTGAACCACCCCTCCAGCCCAACCCCTGGACACACTGCTCGCTCCACATAAGGAACCCTCAGGAAGCAAGCAAGCATGGGAACCTGTTAGTTGTTCCCCCTGCTGCAGCAGGGGCCCCAATAAATAAAGCCTTGCCTGAATTTCTTGTTTGGCCTCTGATCAATTTCTATTGATTAAAGAGGCCAAGAACTCTGGTCAGTAACACTGCTAGGATTTGGGGAGAAAAATGCCAACTTTGTTTTGGTATTGGTGGAATTCTCAGAGAAAAGGCAAGCAGGAAAGCATATTTCGTGGTTCTTGGTGAGCTGCAGGAATAAACGCTCAGGTGCACTGTAACTTACAAAGCAAAAAGATCTCACTTTATGTAGCCATATTTTGAGCTTCAAGAGAGAAGCTAAGCTGATCATGACTTGCTGCTCTCTCACTGTCCTCTTGGAGCAAAAAGATGCCAACAAAGAAAATAAAATACCAAGTCACCTTCCTCTCTTTTGGAATCTGTCTTTGAATAAACAGAGCCTGCCTTTTCTCCTATAGGAATAGTCACATCTGTGCTTGGTCTCTGGCCCATCCCTTTCTGGCTGAGTGACCTTGGTCCATCACCTAGCCTCTACTTTTTATCTGTTAAGTGGGGTTCAAAGCTCTTGCCCTTGAGGGGTACCGTCAGGGTTTCATGTGACAATGCAAGAAAGAGTCTAGCCTGGTGGATCATGAGCCTCCAGGAGTTGTACACCCTTCCTGTCATCACTGCTGACCCAACTGGTATGCAACAGTCTGGCTCCTAGAAGCCAGTATCTCAGGGCAGCCTGTGTCCAGCTCCCACCTGTCAATCCTGCTCGCCCGTGGGGCCAGTGCAGCCTGGTCTTCGGGGCAGGGCATACTCCACAGTGGGCAGAGTGGCCAAGGCATGTGCACTGACTCAGCTGGGTGCTTCCCTTTTCTCCCGCTTGGGTGCCCGGGCACTCCTACCCTTCTTGAATGCTCAGGGTCCTCCTCTAGCATACCATGCACACAGATCTCCTGCTGCCACCGCAGCACCAAAGGGCCATCTGAAACCTGCCCTCTCCAGGAGTTCTGTGCCAGCACGAACTTTAAGGGCAGGCCTCTTGGCCAGCATATGGTACATGAACAGTCAGGCCTTAACATCAAGGCAGATGGTGAGCGCTGGACACAGCGGCAGACCACTGGGGTTGATTAGATCCTGGGACTGGTCCCGTCTTCCCAGAGAGGTGTCCTTCAACCCAGCCGTGGCTGGATGTGAAACGGGAGGCAGCTTCCTGTTACCAGGGCCTGGAAGGGACCCTTGCTGACACCTCCACAGGGGAATGGGAGAAAAAGATTCTAGACAACTCTGCGGATAAACGCCCTTTGAGGAAACAGCAGGCAGGAGGCGCTGGTCTGGTCGTCAGGCACAGCCCTCTTCCACACCCTGAACAACGGCAGGCAGTGTCCCCCCTGCGGATTCCACCCAGACTTCCTGAACCAATTCACACACAGCCAGGAAATGCTCAAGAGGCAGCAGCCCGCCTCCCGGGGTCCAGGCTGACCTGCTGGGCTGGCCAGGATCCCGCCAGAGGTCTCATTCTGAAGGCACAGTCCCGGGCTATCTTGGAGTTGCTCCCATCCTGAGTTCTTGCTCTGGGCACCTGCCCAGCCCTGCAGGCTGCCTCCCTCAGACTAGATACTGCCCTGAGCTCCAGGCTGACTGCCGCTGGGTGGCTCCTGAGTCCCACTCATCCCGAGCTGGCCCTCCTGCCCCACAATGACTCTGGCTCTGCCCCTCTCCTGAGCCAGCTGCCAACTTCCGGCTGGACCGCAGGCTGCTCTGGCCTCTCCCAGGGACGGCAACACATCCTTCTTGGCGTATTTCCACCCACAGAAGGGGCCCTGCTATCTGCAGCATGGTCAGAAAGTGTGTGCTCTGGGGGTGAACAGACTTGAGTCAAATCCTTCCTCTACTTACTTCCTGGCCAAGCCATTCTGAATGATCAGTTCACCCCTTTCATCCCTGAGGCTTGGTGTTACCATCTGTACCCTGGGGAGAGTAACCTGGGGAGTCTGTGGTAATCGTTCACTGGGATCAGGCACGTTGGAAGCTTTAGGGCAAAACACGTGGGCACTGCTCGGAAAATGATAACATTTTAATGGGGTAATTAACACTATTATCATATAATCAATTTATCATTTGCTAAATGCTCTCCATATGACACCCTTCAACATCCAGTAGTTTTTAGCTCTTTTCTCTGTCTATGAGGATTTGGTATCAGACAACAATGCATCACCTCCAGGAGGAGCAGACTCATTAACTTTCTTCTCAGTGTCTTAATATTACCATGTCTTAATATTACAAAGAAAGAAAGACCTCTATATTAAAAAACAAAACAAAACAAGATATTAGGCTCTTAGTGTCAGCCGTAACTCTGAACCACCCCCTTGCAAAGCTGCCTGTGTAAGACAGTATGTGTGTGTGCATGTGTGACTCACACTGGGTGCTCCGTGCATGCATGTATGCATATACATGTATATGTGTGTGTGTGGACTGTAAATACCTGTATCCACCAACAGAAGCCAGATGCTCCTGCCCGAGCCAGCCCTCCCCTCCCGAGGCAGCTTACCTCCATGTTTCTGCAGAAGGTGGCATTGGTGCCAAAGAGGATCTGGCACTGCTCGTTGGCACTGTAGTGCATGCCTGGCAGCTTGTGGGGCAGGCGCACCGCGTGCTGGCTCCTGGGGTCTGTGACCAGCAAACAGGTGCTGACTTTCGACCTGAAACAGCCAAGCGGAGAGTTGGTTTGCAAAGGTACCTCCCAGGTTTTTGTTCTACTCTGCCAGTAACTAAGCAGCAGCACTCTCCAAGTCATTTATGGGGAGATGACCAAGCACCGGACACAGGACTACACCTTTGCTCTTTTCCAGATAGCTGAATGCAGATCTTTACTCGGGAGGCCATGAGAGCAGGGCAACAAGAAGTGGCCCGGGCACATCACCCACATAGCACTGTATTTTTCTTGGGGAGTCTGAGTGCTTTCTTGGATGAAAATGCTTTTGAAATAGATTGCTATGATATGTTCTCAGAATGAATCAAGAAAAAATTGGAGTTAGGGTTATTTTGCTTTTAAATAAATAAGCAAACAATCAAGCAGGCAAGCTTATTTCCAATTCTGCAGACTTTCTTAGGGGCGGGGTCTGTCAGGTTCTGGACACTGGCTAGTCCAGGTGCCCTACCTGGCCATGAAAGCTGGCTGGTGGCACGCCATGCAAAAGACTTGAGGATTTCAACCAGGACAGAAATGTTCCGAGATGTTGAGAACAGCTCTGACAAACAACTGGGGGGTGGTATGGCTGAGGCTCCTTTAGGAGTTAAATACTTAAATGCTTTTATTTTTCAATTCCTAAAACAAGGCAGATGGTAGGAAAAAGAAAACCCAGCCTCTTGCCAAGATTCTTGAAGAAAAGAGTTGCATGCACGCAATACACACAGGCTGACTATATTAAAACTAACAAGGCCATTTTTAAGCCCTTAGTTTCCCAGCTACAGGAAACATCATAAAAGAAGACCCAGGATGAGGACAGAAGCCAGAATGATCCCTTTGATCCTCCATCCTGAGTTCACTGAGCACTCCACTGTGTTACAGGACTATAAAGCTCTGTGTATAGCAGAGACTCACTGACCCTTTCCGTCTCCGTGGTGGGTACAGATGATGCAGTTAAGTGGTAAAGCAATTGGGGTCTGCCTGTCAAACCTATAAGTTCAGCCCTGAGGTCCTGACACTAAGGGACGCACATAGTACTTGAGTACAGACTCTATTTGACAGAGGTCTGACATCAGATAGCTAATTCTTCCACTGAAATCTGAGAACGGAGTAAGGCAGACACATTCTGGAAAGAAAGTGGTTCTGAGATAAACCCGTCCTAGCCCCACATGTGAGGAAGGTAAAGCAAGCCCTCCTCCCAGCAAATGGACTTCCATCCAGGGAAGCAGCCTGAGCTTTGGGGAAGCATCCAGTTCTACAGCAGCCAGGGGTGCCACTAGGGTGGTGCCCACTCTTGGTCAAAATGATGAAGAGAAGTGAAATAAAACCTTGACAAGATATGGTCACTGCATGACATTTCCATTGATAAAATTTGTGACCAGCAGCGGGTTGGCCAACGTCATACCAGACACATGCCTGGAAGGAAGTCTCTCCAGCTGAACTGGAGGAGATTCACTTCTGCTCCTACTGGCTGATACCCCGACTACTGTGCTATAGGAAGTATTGTAGCACGTTCTACTGTACTGATGGTACAGAATGATTTGAGGACTTACTTGAGGAAGTTCTCGAGGTCATCTCGACTGCAGGAGGACCAGGAGAGGTCGCTGGGGCTCCGGCCTTTCACCCACTCTCCCGACATGATGTGGGACCTGCCAGCGCAGGAGGAGTGGTCATCGTCGTGGTTCATCCCCAAGCTGCCCGAGGGAGAGGGGGAGAGGGCGCTCATTACAGGCTTCTCATCTCCTGGCCCGGACGCCAGCACCCTGTGCCCACCTAGATCACAGCTCAGTCACACACAGTAGCACAGGAGACGCCTGCTTCCCTGCCATTCTCAGAGCAGACCGCGAGTCACGAGCTTAAAGAGAAAGAGTGAGGGTGATGACTCGCTTACTCAGTGAGCGGAAACTAATCGACCATGTAACCAACAGCATTCACCTAACAAATGAATGATAAATGAGTGAACCAATTATATTAAATGCAATATTAGAGTTCTTCTGATGGTTAGACTTGCTTTTCCACACTAACATATCCCAGTGTAATGCTTCAGTATCTCACTGCCTGCAGAGAAGTCACTATGCTAAGGGCTGGTGCCAGCCAAGACTCTGACTTATGAAAACTCATGAACACTCATGGCTTTTGATTCACATCACTATACCTGGGTCCACCAAGATCAGACCTATCTCCTTCCCCACCCAGTTGTACCTGGAAGAAAACAGGATGCTGATGTAGATGAGGGAGGCTAACTGTAAAGTAAGCGGAACAATGGTCTCAGTTCACAAACAGGCTGGCAGTGAGGGGAAGCTGAGGAACAGAACACTGGTGATCAGATGGCCCACCGTCTGCTGACCCGTGACCTCCAGGCCAGAGAGTGCGTAAGGGTTGCTCACTCTTTGTCAACAGCCCCCTGGAAAACACATACATGCTCCTTCCTTCAAACATATTTAAGAGAGGTTTCTCAAGGGCCAGAAACGGCCTAGAAAGAGAAGATACATTGGGCATAATAAGCCATCAAATCAGCCTGGGAGAGGAGACAGACCCAAACAGAGCTGACTACGCCAAGAGGTTGTAAACGCGCCTCTGCAGCCTTATTTCTCCCAGTTCTCCTCACATGCCTCCAACCATCTTTCGTCAGTTCTTCTGTGTTCTCACTCCACTCGGTTCTCTCACCACTCGGTGTTCCTGTACAGAGAGGCTACCTTGGCCACCCCCACATGAAACTGGGGAGCTGACCCCGCTCCCATCGCTGGAACAACAGGGCCTGGCACCCGAGCTCCTGCTCCAGGTGAGCAGGGCCCCCTCTGGTCACCCAGCAGGTCCGTTCCTATAGTTGAGGGCATGCATACCAAAGGTAAACTGAATTTATACTCAAAGATATTTATAATACTTGTTATTTCAATCAATACATGTGGTTACATGTTATGTTAACCAGCGTAATATGAGCATAAAAGTAAAGTTTTCATGAAAAGCAATTTAGCTAGAAGCTAAACTAGGCTGCTGCCAAGCTGGGTGTGGGCAAGACAACAGTAAAAGTTGAGGAAAAAATCATAAAAATCTGCCCTTAGACTGTATCACAAGGGTCTTTCAAGGTCTGCTGAATCTAAAAAAAGAAAAGAAAAGAAAAAAAAGACACTGAACTCAAGCTCATCACACTATAGTTGTGGTTTCTGTGAGGAAGGTGATGGGAAGCCCCAGTCAGCTTCCCTCAGAGAAAAGGCTTTCGCTCCCACCACAAAATTGGTGACAAAATGAATGTTTTCATTACTTAAGTCAAAACAAAATGGCCAAATGTTTAAGAACCTAAGTATAATTTCTTTGCATTTCCCCTTCTGACCCAGTTTTTCCGTTAATGGCTCAGCTGACCAACCACTACCCTGCTATCCTGTCAGACAGGAAGGTTTCTGCGGTGCCGCCTACACATTGGCACCCCCTTCCCCTCAGTCCAGGCCTCTCCTGCCAAACCTCTCCCTGAAAAATGACTGCTCCTGGGATTTCCCATGGGCTCTTCCACCCCACCAGGTGCCCTCAGCACAGCTTTCCATCCCAGCCTGTCCACCCACGACTGACAAAGAGCAAGTACTCTATAAATATTTATCAAATGGATTAACTATTTGATGCAGGAGAAAACATCAAAAAATTGGAGGATCCACATCCACAGTAGCTGTGCTGGTCTAGGGCAGCGGCCTGCTCAACAAAACAATGAAAACCATCTCTGGGTAGATGCAATCTTGTTTTCCTGCCTCAATGCCAAGAATCCATCCAATTACAGTTAAGTAGAGAGCCTAGAAATTATCAGATACATCTGACCAATAAGGATAATTTTCCAATGGTATTACTCAGGTTTTTACTTTCTTTTTCCTGCTTGTTATCTGTGGCTCAACTGATAAAGAATCTGCCTGCAATGCGGGAGACCTGTGTTCGATCCCTGGGTTGGGAACATCCCCTGGAGAATGGAAAGACTACCCACTCCAGGATTCTGGCCTGGAGAATTCCATGGACTGTGTAGTCCATGGGGTTGCAAAGAGTCAGACACGACTGAGCAACTTTCACTTCACTTTTCATACCTTTATCTATACACACACACACATATATATATCCATCTCTTTGTTTCAGGAAAGAGAGGAACTGACTGCAAAAGATATTAAGTCACCTTAAATTTGATTTAGGGTTTGATATGATATCTATAAATAAAACAAGTGATAGAACTTTCAAATGGGTAGATCTGAAAATGTTGATGGCTTCCAGGGAACTCTGGTGTAGAGGTTACAGAAATAGAAGGTCTCATGAAAAAAGTGGCTCCGAATTCCATCACTAAGGACAAAGTGTGAGCACAGAATGTGGAGCAGGTCAAACTGTGTCATTGCCCCCCTGGAGAATCCAATCCCAGGGAGACTCAACCCGGGATCCTAACCCCCCTCCCACATCCCAAGCTGGGACATCCTGAGCGGCCCCCAGACGCTCCTTGCCGTTTGGGAAACCACAGTCGGAAGACAGCCAAGCCCTGGCAGAATGGCTTTGCCACGTATGGAGGAATGTTTCACTTGTGACTTACTTCCAACTTTCTTCCCCGTGGTCAAGCTGCTTGTAAAATCAAAGAGGTTCTTTTGCCCATATGCCAGACTCCACTGGCCAGAGAGCCTGGTCTCTCTGGAGACAAAACTATGTCCACCAAAGCGCTCAGAAAAGCTGACTGTGCTCTTGACACCTGTATGCCCACAGGGCGTTGTGTTAGTGGTTCATGGTGCCAGCCCCCAGAGAGGGACTTCCCTAAGGAATGTTCTAGTCAGCAGGATCAGCGAGGAGTGCCGTTCTCAGGTTTCTGGAGCTTGCCTCGAATACAGATGGTGCTGGATCTGGTTTAAAATGTTCAAATGCTAAGTAAGAGCTTCACAAACTTACAGTCTGAGGAACTCACATTTAGGTGGGAGTTTTGAAATTTGAGGTCTACATAAACTACAGTTTAGGCTATTTTTAGTTCAAGTTAAAGATCACTTGACTGAAGAAATTTCATGTTATTTTAGGTTGATGTCTGTGGTAACATTGTATTTAACAGAACATGTAGCATTAAGCACACACAGCAACTTTAACCCTAAGTGACTGAGATTAAGGACACAGATGGGTCTCATGGCACATGTGGTCCAGATTTATCAAACACAATGACTTCATGGCCTTGAGTAGACTTTATCTTAAGACAAAAGAACACGGTGCTTCCAAATCTGCTTCAGGAAATCCAATATATACCATGTGGGAATTCTGAAAGGCAACGCACCCCCCTTGCTAGCTTCACTGAAATCCTGGAAGGTGCAGGACATACTAGGTGTTCTGGGGCTGGTACCCATGCCATTGTGGAAACTTCGGTTTTACCTGGTTCAGAGCCTGTCTCGAGGACGCTTGGGTGTTTTGATGTCAGGTTTGTGACCTGGGCTGCCTCCCTTTATAGTACTCTAGGCTGGGTTTGTGAAATAAGTGCTTGGGCGGAATGAAAGACCCCAAAAAGGTTCCCATGAAGGCAGTCTCTCCAGGGAAGGGGTTGAGGCTGGCTTGAGTCCTGCTTCAACTGTCCCCAGGGAACACTGCCTGCTTGTCCCTTTTCAATAAATGTTTACTATTTGAAATAACAGGAAAGGCCCACAGCAGTTTCCAGGAGATCATTACTGTTGATTAATAAAATAATAATAAACACCTCCAACATTACTCTAGAAGGGAAATTCTTTACTACCACTACCTATGTGCCAAGAACCAGACTGCCCTCAACCTAAAGCTACTCAGAAACTTTACCTTCAAGGATTAAAAGTCACCAGGGGTACCAGGCTGCACTCATTTATACAGGTTGAACAATAGGGTTGATTGTCATGATCATCAATAACCCCATTTATAGGGAACACAGCATCCATATTCTCTCACCTCAGAGAAGTTGTTTTTATTTTTATATAGGAAACTGAGCTCATCAACTTGCAGGGACTCAGGAACACTGCAACTACTAGAGTAGACCTAGGGCCTCCACCCTAGGTCCCCAGAATACAAATAAGCTCCAAACACCATGGAGTTCTGAATCACTAATGGATAAAGAATAACCAAAATAATGTTAGTGTTAAGTGCATTTTGCTAAAAAGGATAACAGCATAGTAGGTGAAAATGGATAACGAACATCAGGGCATACAGTACATATCTCTCTTAGATAACCAGAGTACAGAAATCAAAAAACACTCATGTTCTTGGGTTTACATAGATGGGATTTTGATGTCAGTTATGTGAGTCATGTCTGACTTTCCCTCAAAGTAGTCTTGCCTAGGATTTGCATGTGTGAGTGTATAAACATATACCTACACACACAAGATCCATTTCAAATGGGCTTTAAACTTTTAATTCAGGTAATTGGGATGAAATAAAAAGAGAAAGAAAAAGGAAACAAAGCACAGGCGATTCTATCCCCTACTCGGGTTAATGAGTGTGCATGTGTGTGTACAAGTGCAAGCATGCATGTGACCACGCACCCTTGGGAGGACAGAAGAGAGTCGGCCATCTGCCCTTCTCTCAGGGTCTGGAGGCCTCTCTCTGTGAGAACAGCATCACTCTGAGGGTGACTCTGACGCTTCACGAAACAAATTTTTCACCCAACAAGGGCACAAGGTGTGGAGTCTTGATGCATGAAGTTCAAATTTTGTTTGATGCTCAGAGAAACAGCTGTCACTTCCAACAGTGTTGGGGAGACTGGGGTGATGAACTTTAGACAGGCTGTGTCTGGTGTCTTGACGTGGCGCTTCCAAAGTGATTTTCAAAGATAGTTCTGATGAACTATTTTCACCTTTCATCCTTATTTTAGAACCTAACTGCACAACATGCAGCAACACAGGGCTATTATTTTATCTGAGTGCTTTTAATTTACATCACCGCTATGTCTCTACAGCCTCCGGATAGAACAGGGAAAGGAGTGACCATGTCATTTCCCTCCTTCTTGATGAGCACCTTTTGGGGCTACACAACTGGAGTCATCTGCTTGAGGTCACATGCCAGGTTAATCTCAAAACCACTGCTCTGGGCCCCGTGAACAACAGCAGACACCATGCCTCTCCAGGCCGAGGCTTCCCCTGTTCAAACTCCTTTTCTCCCCATGTGCCCGCCCTGACTCTGCTTGAACATCTACATTCATGCTCTGATTTTCTAATAGTTTTGATGAAAATACATAAATAGTCAAAGAGGATGGTATGAAACCCCCCTTTTCACATATAACTGGAGTGCTGTATTTGAAAGGGCCTGGCTTGGTGTCAGACTGACCTGGGTGAAAATTCCAGCTCTGCCTTGAGAGTCTGCATCCTGGTCTATGACTGAATAGGGCTCATGGTACTTAATGTCATTCATTCACTATTCAACAAATAGGCTCAAATGCTATGACTAGACACTGTGCCAGGGGCTGGTGCAGGCCAGGCGCCTGCATCCATGGAGTTTACATTCTGAAGAAATGGAGATGAGGGTGATACGGGCCAGCAGACACTAAAGAGCCTGGCGAGCAGTGGGCTCTGCAGGACAGGAGGGTCTTGCTGCTTCTAAGCACATGCCCGAGTGAAGGAAGGCTGGCCGCACCCAAGCTGAAAACTCAGGTGCCCTCAGAGAGCTCCGAGTTAAGGAGGGAGCTGAGAGAGGCCACAAACAAGGGGCGGGAGGATCATGGCCAACGGAACAGTATCTTCCCGATCCTATGCCTTTAAATTCCATTTCTCTTCTGCAACAAGCTAACTGAATAGAACCGCCTGCTCTAGCCAGTGTGGCCCGGCACTCAGAGAATGGGACCCTGGACAGAGGCTTCACAGAAGCCATAGCAGTCCAGCTGTTCTTGGCAGGCGGTCACCCCGTCCAGACGGCTGGGAGGACAGTCACGGTCCACACCACGCACTGCCTTCAGAGGAAGAGGCTGCTGGCGATGGCCTGTGGCATAGCCCCCGGTCCTGTCTCCCAGCAGCGGGCCATACTCCTGTTCAGCTACCAGTGCATCCAGCAGCTGGGGCTGGTGAAGACTTGAGGGACACAGGCCCTGGGGCTGCAGCTGGGTCCTCTCAGCAAGAAGCTGTCTTGGCCCAAACAGCTCCTACTGGCTCACCAGCCCCTAGACAAATGTGGTCGGGACAGTGAGACGGTTGCGTCCTCCTCTGCTCCACTGGCTCCCAGAGCAGGCTGGGCCCATGGCAGGGCTCAGTTAATAGCTGTGCAATGATACAGGCACAAGCGCCTAGGTCAGCACAGCAGCTTACCAGCACACAGAGCACAGACTACCCTTGACGCCCCCTCCCCCACAGTCTCATTGGCATGAGGGGAGGGCCCCCAGCATGAACACACGAAAAACCAGCAGCACCTCCTCGGGGGGCTCCTGGCCTCCACCCGTGACACCTCCACTGCTCAGAGCATTCCAACAGCCCATCCAGAGCCAATGAATGCAAATGTCTGTGTTGTCACTTTCATAGACTTGAAATCAAATGACAACTGCAAATTTTACCAAAAAAAAAAACAAACCCATACAGCCAAGTTGGTTTCTGACCTGGGAAAATATTCTATAGACATGTGGAGGGGGTGTCTGAAGCTATTTCCAGGTTGAAATTCCAAAGAAGTTTAGAATGATGGCTACCCTGACAAAATAAGGATACAGCCTCCTAAGGTGAGTGACTATTTCACAGGGGACAATACTGATTCAGATGAAAAGGGTACAGAGTATAAAGAAAAAACTGCCTCTATGAAGGCATAAGAAATAAGTCAATTCTCCTTCTCTCCTTTCTTTAGTCTTTTTGGAGAACTTTACTCTTCCATGTGATTTTGGTTTATCAAGTTTCATAAGAAGTCCTTTTAGTTTGGGATTCATCCAGCCTGGCATCTTGCATGATATAATCTGCATAGAAATTAAATAAGCAGGGTGACAATACACAGCCTTGTCTCACTCCTTTCCCAATTGTGAAGTAGTCAGTGGTTCCATGCCCCGTTCTAATTGCTGTTTCTTGCCCCGCATACAGGTTTCTCAGGAGACAGGTAAAGTGGTCTGGTACTTCCACCTCTTTAAGACTTTTCCACAGTCTATTGTGATCCACATGGTCAAAGACTTCACTGCAGTCAATGAAGCAGAGAATGTTTTTCTGGAACTCCATGCTTTCTCCACGACCCAACGAATGTCGGCAATTTGATCTCTGGTTCATCTTTGAAACCCAGCTTGTACATCTGGAATTTCTCAGTTCATGTACTGCTGAAGCCTAGCCTGAAGGACTTTTGAGCATATTTTCAAGCATATGTTGCTGTTCATTTGCTCAGTTGTGTTAGACTCTTTACAACCCCATGGCCTGCAGCACGCCAGGCTTCCCTGTCCTCCACTATCTCCTGGAGTTTGCTCAAATTCATGTCCATTGAGTCGGTGATGCCATCCAACCATCTCATCCTCTATCACAGGTAGATAATACCTGCCCTCAATTTTTCCCAACATCAGGGTCTTTTCTAGTGAGTCACCTCTTTGCATCAGGTGTCCAAAATATTGGAGCTTCAGCTTGAGCAACAGTCCTTCCAATCAATCAGGGTTGATTTCCTTTAAGGTTGACTAGTTTCATCTCCTTGCTGTTCAAGGGACTCTCAGGAGTCTTCTCTAACACCACAGTTCGAAAACATCACTCTTTGGCACTCAGCCTCCTTTATAGTCCAACTCTTAAATCCATACATGGCTGCTTGAAAAGCCATAGCTTTGACCATAAGGACCTTTGTTGCCATGTTTTAATACACTGTCTAGGTTTGTCAAAGCTTTTCTTCCAAGGAGCAAGTGTCCTTGAATTTCATGGCTGCAGTTACTGTCCTAAGTGACTTTGGAGCCCAAGAAAATAAAGTTCTGTCACTGCCTTCATTTTTCCCCCATCTATTTGCCATGAAGTGATGGGATTGGATGCCATGATCTTAGTTTTTGAATGCTGAGTTTTAAGCCAGCTACTTCACTCTCCTCTTTCACCTTCATCAAGAGGCGCTTTAGTTCCTCTTGCTTTCTGCCATTAACCCTAATTCTTGCTTTCTGCCATTAACCCTAGTGAGATTATTGCTAATTCTCCCATCAGTCTTGATTCCAGCTTGTGCTTCATCCAGCCTGGCATTTTGCATGATGTACTATGTACAGAAGTTAAATAAACAGGGTGAAAATATATAGCCTTGATGTACTCCTTTCCCAATTTTGAACCAGTCCACTGTCCCATGTCCAGTTCTAACTGTTGCTTCTTGACCTGCATACAGGTTTCTCAGGAGGCAGGTCAGGTGGTCTGGTATTCACATATCTTGAAGAATTTTCCACAGTCTGTTGTGATTCACACAGTCAAAGGCTTTAGCATAGTCAAAGAAGCAGCCATAGATGTTTTTCTGGAATACCCTTGCTTTTGCTGTGATCCAACAGGTGTTGGCAATTTAATCTCTGGTTCCTTTGCCTTTTCAAAATCCAGCTTGAACATCTGGGAGTTCTCAGTTCATGCATCGCTGAAGCCTAACTTGGAGAATTTTGAGTGTTACCTTGCTAGCATGTGATATGAGAGCAATTGTGCGGTAGTTTGAGCATTCTTTCCCATTGCCCTTCTTTGGGGTTGAAACAAAAACTGACCTTTCCCAGTCCTGTGGCCACTGCTGAGTTTTCCAAATTTGCTGGCATATTAAGTGCAGCACTTTAACAGCATCATCTTCTAGGATTTGAAATAGCTCAGCTGAAATTCCATCACCTCCACTAGCTTTGTTTGTAGTAAAGCTTCCTAAGGCCCACTTGATTTCACATTCCAGAATGTCTGGCTCTAGGTGAGTGACCACACCATTGTGGTTATCTGGGTCATTAAGACCTTTTTTGTATAGTTCTTCTGTGTATTCTTGCCACCTCTTCTTAATATCTTCTGCTTCTGTTAGGTCCATACCATTTCTGTCCTTTATTGTGTCCATCTTTGCATGAAATGTTCCCTTGGTATCTCTAATTTTCTTGAAGAGATCTCTAGTCTTTCCCATTCTGTTGTTTTCCTCTATTTCTTTGCAATGTTCACTTAAGAAGGCTTTCTTATTTCTCTTTGGTATTCTTTGGAACTCTGCATTCAGATGGGTATATCTTTTTCTCCTTTGCCTTTCGCTTCTCTTCTTTGCCCAGTTATTTGTGAGGCCTCCTCAGATAATCATTTTGCTTTGTTGCATTTCTTTTTCTTGGGGATAGTTTTGGTTACCGTCTCCTATGCAGTGTTGCAAACCTACATCAACAGTTCTTCTGGCACTGTGTCTATCAGATCTAACTCCTTGAATCTATTTGCTAGCACATGAAATGAGTGCAACGGAACAGTAGTTTGGCCATTCTTTGGCATTGCCCTTCATTGGGATTGGAATGCAAATTGACCTTTTCCAGTCCTGTGGCCACTGCTGAGTTTTCCAAATTTGCTGACATATCAAGTGTACAAACTGAAATCAAGATTTCTGGGAGATTTACCAACAAACTCAGATATGCAGATGATACTACACTGCCACTACAATTTCAGAAAGTGAAGAGGAACTAAAGAGCCTCTTGATGAAGGTGAAAGAGGAGAGTGAAAAAGCTGGCTTGAAATTCAACGTTAAAAAAACTAAGATCATGGCATCTAGTCCCATCACTTCATGGCAAATAGAAGGGGAAATAGTAGAAACAGCGATAGATTTTATTGGGTGGGGGCTCCAAAATCACTACAGATGGTGACTGCAGCCATGAAATTAAAAGATGCTTGCTCCTTGGAAGGAAAGCTGTGGCAAACCTAGACAGTGTATTACAAAGCAGAGATATCACTTCACTAATAAAGGTACACAAAGTTAAAGCTATGGTTTTTCCAGTAGATGTGAGAGTTGGACCATAAAGAAGGCTGAGCGCTGAAGAATAGATGCTTTCAAACTGTGCTGCTGTAGAAGACTCTTGAGAATCCCTCGGACAGCAAGGAGATCAAACCAGTCAATCCTAAAGGAAATCAACCCTAAATATTCATTGGAAGGACTGTTGCTGAAGCTGAAGCTCCCATACTTTGGCCGCCTAATGTGAAGAGCCAACTCACTGAAAAAGACCCTGATGCTGGGAAAGATTGAAGGCACAAGGCAAAGGGAGCGGTGGGGGATGAGATGGTTGGATGGCGTCACCGACTCAGTGGACACGAATTTGCGCAAACTCCAGGAGATAGTGGAGGACAGAGGAGCCTCTGTAAGAGGTCGCAAAGAGCCAGACATGACTTAGAGACTGAACAATCACAACGTTTTAGTTTAGAATTGTAGTGATTACTTTGGAGAGAAACAGCACCACTGTAGTTTTTAATCTTGCCATCCAGGGACATGCGGGCACCTTTTCATTTTTTCAGGCTTTTTTGAATGCCCTTTGGAAAAGTTTTATAGTTTGTATCATCATGGTCTTCCTTTTTTCTTTTTGTTATCAGCATCATTCCTGGGTATTCCACATCTTTGGTTGAAGTTGTGAGCAAGGTCTGCTTTTTATTCTTCCACAACTGATGACTGCTTATGTATAAGAAAACCATGGATAACTGTATGTCTTGTGACTTGCAATCTGATGAATACTCACTGCTTCAAACAGTTTGTCAGATGATTCCCTTACAAAAGGTACTTAGCCACTACATTTTGTAGTTAACCACTACTGCTTTGCTTCTTCCCTTTCAAGCTTTATACCTCATTTCTTACCTTATGAATTTTGATGGACTTCCAAACAATGCAAAAAGTTAGAACATGGGGACCTTTATCCTAGTCCAAAAACTAATGGAAATACTACTAATATTCACACATCGGATACATCAGTTATAGACTGCTCACAGGTAGGTAAACTTGGTCAGCTTAAGGGCACTTTCTTCTAAATAATCATTTTCAGAGGCCTTCCTTCTACTATCTCAAAGTAAACACTAAAGACAGTCTAACACAGTAGACAGAGTGATGCTCCAAAAAGACAGAGGCCATGGTTGATATTAAAGACCTGCTCCAGTTATTTGGGGGAGCTGAGGCAAAGTTCCTAACTCAATAGGACTGTTTTCCTAGCTGGGAAGTGAGGGGCTTGAACCAGGGATTCAAGGGGTTTTCCAGTTCAAAATGGAATCATTTTGTGATTCTTGATCTAGAAGACTAAGCACAATGTAAGGCAGAGCTGCTACTCTTTTTTTCCAGTAAGAGCTGGGTGGGCCCTATTGTATACCGGCACTTTCAGGGTACCAGGGAGACAGCACCGAGGGGCACACACAGCCCTGCCTGCTGGAAACCCACACTCTGGCAGGGATCACAGACAAGTCTGCAAGAACTGTGATGATTCGCAGTCCCTGTGTGACTATCCAATATGGCAGCCACTGGCCACATGTGGCCTATGAATGTTAGGAATGTCCTAGTATGGCTGGAGAACTGAAACTCTGATTTTATTTAATTTTCATTGAGATAAATTTAAAGGCCCACTTGTGGCTAACTGCTACCACACTGAACTGTACAGACAAGAATCCACCTCAGTGACCCTGAGTACCACCATCGTGCCAGGAGCTGCCAATGTCATCACTTTGGTGCGAGAGTATATGCAGGCCCACAAAGTACTTACAGGCTTACAGATATTGAGAGAAATAAGACAACCCAATGACACTACTGGAGAAGACTCAGTGCCAGGTGCAGACATCAGAAGCTGAAAGTGATGGGGATTTAGAGAAGGGAGCCATGCTGACTCATACTGACTCTTTGTATGACTTCATGCCTATTTTTCCTCTAAAATGGTTGTGCTGACGGTGCCATTTGTGCTAAGCCCTCAAATCGCAGAACTGTGATGTGATGGATTAGAAGAGAAGAACCTAGAGATCTACAAAGGCTTTACAGAACACCCAGGATAATGAAGGAATATCAGTCTAAATTGCTTTAGACCACAATGTCTGAAAAGAGGGATTCTCTAAATGACCTCCCACAGAGTCCTCTAATGTGCAATTAAATCTGGGACATTCTCAGTTGCAAATGAATTTTGTCAAGAATGGCATAAGATCACAAGCCTTCACCCACTAATTGAAAAAGTGAACGGTGGATTGTAACAGGGCAAAACAAAGGAGGTTATTTCTAATGCTAAACAGTTCTTCGAGACTCTCCTTAGCTTCTTAAAGAAAGATAATTTATTGAAGAAACTATTTTTATCTCAGAAGAAGACTTCACAAAAACACTACGCTCTTCTCAAATCCACCACTGACATGATGAATGTCGTCCTGGCCCCACATCCCTGGTGTGGCCTGCTCTGGGCCTGGAGTGCAGAAAGGGCCCAGGAAAGGGCCCACGTGACCTGCTGAAGGTGAGAGTGCTGTGAAACCCATGAAGATGCTACAACAGCAGCAGTCAGGCTCAGCTTCCCTCCCAAATGGCATGGTGGTTCACTGGCATCCCTTCAGTTCAGTTCAGTTCAGCTGCTCAGTTGTGTCTGACTCTTTGCGACCCCATGAACCACAGCACACCAGGCCTCCCTGTCCATCACCAACTCCCGGAGTTTACTCAAACTCATGTCCATCGAGTCAGTGATGCCATCCAACCAACTCATCCTCTGCTGTCCCCTTCTCCTCCTGCCCTCAATCTTTCCCAGCATCAGGGTCTTTTCCAATGAGTCAGCTCTTCGCATCATGTGGCCAAAGTATTGGAGTTTCAGCTACAACATCAGTCCTTCCAATGAACACCCAGGACTGATCTCCTTCAGGACGGACTGGTTGGATCTCCTTGCAGTCCAAGGGACTCTCAAGAGTCTTCTGCAACACCACAGTTCAAAAGCATCAATTCTTCAGCGCTCAGCTTTCTTCACAGTCCAACTCTCACATCCACACATGACCATTGGAAAAACCATAGCCTTGACTAGAGGGACCTTTGTTGGCAAAGTAATGTCTCTGCTTTTTAATATGCTGCCTAGGTTGGTCATAACTTTTCTTCCAGGGAGTAAGTGTCTTTTAATTTCATGGCTGCAGTCACCCCTAGTCTCCTTCAAGCCTGCAGTGGGCCTTCCCTTAGGCCTGGCTGCACTAGACGGAGGCCAGTGTGGAGCATGGGGCAGGTTCCAGGGACTCAGGTCTGAGCCTGGGGCTCCACTCGCCCCTCCTAGTCTGCCAATGGCATCCCGCAGGGCTGGGGGGACCAACTCTGAATTTTGGTTTCAGGGCGGCTCTCTGGCTTGCCAAGTAAGAACACAGCAAGGGAGCTGAAGAGTACAAAGCATGTGTGCTCCCAAGGTACACATGCAGTGTGCTCCCAAGGTCCTATCCAAGAAAGTCTGCCTAAACAGAGGGCTGGCACTTATTTTTTGAAGGAAACTAGGAGATGGGGTGAGAGTCAGAAGAATATGCCTTCTGCTTCTTAGCCTGCAGTGTAATTTGTCAAAAGGCGCTGTGGGCACCAGACTGAACAGGGCAGGAAACAGAAAGATGGCTGAAAGGTCCCAAAGAAGTAAGTCTCGGACCTATCTTTACAGAAATGTTTTCTTTTTACTGAGTTTCATGTGGTCTATAGATAGCTCTAACTTGGACTTCCATTAAAAGAGCCCCATGACACCAATGTTAAACGGACAAAAACCAAAAAAAAAAATAAAATAAAATAAAATAAAAGAAGTAAGTCTCGGTTATCCCCCACCTCCGGATGTCAAGACAGAACTTTCTGTGCATTGCAGACAGGAGAACGCTGTGTAAACAGGGAGGGATTTCTCAGTTTCAGGGCCATCTACGGTCCCCATGAGTCCTCTGTACTGCCCCCTGTGGAATGCTTCAGAAGGTCAAGGTCGAAGCCCCTGGGCCTCTGGGGCCCACACAGCAGAGCGCTACAGTGAGGCGGAGAAGGGCCCCTGCCATGTCCTGGGGCCCTGGGTTAGCTGTCTACAGTGGAGACAGCTACATCAACAATGCATTTCGCTCAGGAACTGCTAACAAATGTACAGTACAGTGGTGGTTCAAGAATTTTGCAAAGGAGACGAGAGCCTTGAAGATGAGGAATGCAGTGGCCAGCCGCTGGAAGGTGACAGTGACCAAATGAGAGGATCATGGAAGTTGATCCTCTTACAACTACACGAGAAGTTGCTGAAGAACTCGGTGTCGGCCACCTTAGGGTTGTTCAGCATTTGAAGCAAATTGGAAAGGTGAAAAAGCTTGGTAAGTGGGTGCCTCATGAGCTGGCTGCAAATCAAAAAAATTGTCATTTTGAAGTGGCATCTTCTCTTATTCTACACAACAAACCATTTCTTGACTAGATTGTGACATATGACGAAAAGTGGATTTTATACAACAACCAGCAGTGACCAGTTCAGTATTTGAACTGAGAAGAAGCTCCAAAGCACTTTCTAAAGTTAAACTTGCACCCAAAAAAGGTCATGATCACTGTTTAATGCTCAGCTGCCCATCTAACCCACTACAACTTTCTGAATTCTGGTGAAACTACTACATCTGAGAAGTGTACTCAGCGGATCGATGAGATGCGCCAAAAACTGCAATGCCTACAGCTGACATTGACCAACAACAAGGGCCTAATTCTTCATGACAATGTCCAACTGCATGTCGCACAACCAATGCTTCAAAAGTTGAATGAATTGGGCTACAAAGTTTTGCCTCTTCTGCCATATTCACCTGACCCTTGCTAACAGACTACCATTTCTTCAAGCATCTCGACAACTTTTTGCAGGGAAAATGCTTTCACAACCAGCAGCAGGCAGAAAATGCTTTCCAAGAGTTCATCAAAACCCAAAGCACAGATTTTTATGCTACGGGAATAAACAAACTTATGTCTCGTTGGCAAAAATGTGTTGATTTTAATGGCTCCTATTTTGATTAATAAAGTTATGTTGGAGACTAGTTGTAATGATTTTGAATTTATGGTCCAAAACCACAATTACTTTTTCACCAACCTAATAGCATTATTCCTACCCTCCCACCTCCCATCTATACCTGAGGCTCAGGGGGTGAGAGTAGGAGAGGAAGACAGACGTACCCGGGTCCCTGAGATGCTGGTAGGTGCAGTGAGGTCTGGGAATAATGCCTGGAGTGTGGGGTCAGGGTTGGGAACCCTGAAGTGCTCTATGATATTCACCCTGCCTCTCTTTTTTGGTATTGAAAAAAATTTGCACATTAAAAACAAATTGCCAGGGAATTGATGCTCAGGATATTAATTCCTTTTCCAGTGGAGACTCAGACTCTAAAGAACCATAGGAGTTTAACCACTTCAAGGGCTCTTGAAGCCCCCTCTGTCTGTGTCTATGTGGAATCTGGAGCCCAGAGAGAGGGGACCACCCAATACTTCACAGCCAGTTGCAACATGTCTTCCCAGAACCAAGGGTCTCCCTTGTTCTGGTCTGAAATCAGATTTCTGGTCCACCTCACCAGTTCTGCCTTTGTCCAACCCAGCCACCCTGTGAATACGGACTGGGCCAGAGTCTAGGGGCTTAAACTGGGAATCATTCAAAGATCATCTACAGACTTCAGGATGAAATTTGGTTTGGTTGTGGAAAACCTCATAGTTAGCCTTCAAAATAACCATCTTTTAAAAGTACTAACTTAAAAGAAATGCTCTAAATTCATTGGTTTTATATAGACCTTCCTCCACCTTCCCCCCACCCCCTTCCCCGCCCCAAAGAAAGGGAAGGACAGTGAGTGTTTGTTTCCTTTTTAACAGTTGATATCCCTTAACTAGACAACATTCTTTTCAGTCCCAGCTAGACTTAGCAACTTTGACTGCTTAGAAGTGCAGATGTAATAAGCTTTCCACTAACAAACAATAACAACTGCCTGATCTCTCAGCGAGGGATTTTCTTAGCCAACAGGAGGAGCCCTGGTGTGGAGTAGCTAAAACAAGTGTCTGGCAGAAATTCAAAGAGAGAAAGGAGTATAAACTGAAACCTGAGCCCCCCTCCCCCAGAGTAGCTCCCTAGGCCCCCTTTCACTCCCCTACCCCCGGACTTGGAGGCAATCTCTGTCCCCAGTTCCTCCAGGGGCTGGTGTTTTAATGGGTGTTGGAAAGCAGCCCCCAGCACTTTCTACCCCTTCAAAGGTGGTGCCGGGAGAGGATTAGCTGACTGCAGGGGGGACCTGCTGCTGAGAGAACCTGCAGCTTCTCAAAGTTCAAAGGCCTCTCAGGGACATCAAAGGGCACAGGATGCCCCAGACAGAAGACCAGAGAAGGACAGGCCGCTTCCTGCCCCTAATGACCCTCACTCCCTTCCTTTCCTGAAACCACACATCAAGCAGGGGCTTTATGGCCTCATTACTAGGACCAGCCTTTTCCTCTCTGACTGGGGTAGGGTGGGGTGCGGGGGTGGGGTGTGCACTCCACCCCACCTCCCAGCTGTGAAATGCACGCCACGGGGTCAGCAGGCCTGAGCGGGTGCTGCCCTCAGTGACCCGGGCTCCAGACCCTCTATCCCAGGGCCTTTGCCTGCCCACTACCTCCGAGTGGACACCCCTTCCCACCCTCCCTGCGGGCCAAAATCCTCCCCTTCCCGTAAGGCCCAGATTGCAGGTCACCTTCTCAGCAGCCTCGGCCCTTCCCAGCAAAGAGGGACCCCTCTTAAGGTCATGGCCTTTCTTTCAAGGCGTCCTTGGGGGTAGAATTTGCCATTTTTTACACCTCAACAGCTCAGAGCCTCCCCGCAGACAGGCCCAGCACTAGCCACACAGAAGGTGTTGATGAGTATCCGTAAACTGATAGAACTGCCTGCACCAAAGCCGATCAGCTGGGCAGTATCTAGGACTTCCTCTTGAAAGGATTCACTCCATGGCTACAGTCTCTCTGCCTGTCATGCAGGGAGCAGGGTGAGCTGGGAGCCTCATGGCAGAACCCCGGGAGCCCTCCTCTGAGCAGTGGTCTCACAAGCAAGCAGCCCCCCCCCATCAAAACAAAAGGGGCTCTGTCATCCCTCCCTTGACCTGGAGCATGTTATGTCCTGCCTAAACGACACACTAAAGAGACAGGACAGAATTTCAAAGGCAAATTCTAGAATCTTAAAAACAGGAGGGATGTCACTCAGTTCCTGTAAATCACTGGTTCTCATCCTGTAAATTTCCTGGAGAAGAAACCCCGAGGCCTGGCTCTCACCACCAGAGGTTCTCATTTCATTGGTACAAGGCATGACCCCAAGCATCTGGATGTTTGAAAGCTCCCAGGTGATTCTAAAGTCCATTAAAGCCTGAGAACTGCTGCTATAGTGTTGACCACTGGTTCTTGGACTTCAGCACCAGCTAGAGACCCCCAGTGCACCATGAAAACCCAGACAGCTGGGCTCTGCCCCAGAGTTTCGGACTTGGTCAGTCTAAGGGGTGGGGGTCAATGGTGGGATGACAATTCACCTTTCGATTAAGTTCCCTAGAAATGCTAAAGCTGCCGGTCCAAGGACCACACCTGAGAGCCGCTGCTGATGGTCGTCCTAGTAACCATCCCACCTTGACTACGGATGAGAGCTTCCTGGGAAACTTTGAACATAATTCCTGGAGACCACAGCACACCAGGTAAATCAGGATTTCTAGGGGAGAGGCCAGACACTTGTATTGTATAGGGGCTCCCAGGAGTGTGTAATGTAGCTCCTGGGCTAAGACAGTACCTCTAGAAACAGGCCACCCTCAGCGGGAGCCAGTGGCCAGCTCTTCCAAGCTGCGACGGGCCTTCATGCACACACGATCTGGCCTGCCTTCTGAGTACTGACCGAGCCCCTCCCTTCACGACGTGCCACAGTTCAAGTATTTGAGCTCACATTTTTGTCCCCCTCTGTTTTTCTTTCCTTCTGCCCACAAATTTCAGGGAGAAGTCCAAGTTCAGAACAAATGGCAGGAGTTCTCATCACGTTTTCAGCCAAGCAAAAGATTAGGACAATTACATCCCGGTTAGTCAAAGTCAAAGTCCTGACACTGTTCTTTATTTCTGCCCAGATTCCCAATTTAGGGGCGAGACCAGGGAGCACACTAGTGTCTGTAGCTTCTGGACACAGACAAAGTACATGACCCAAATGTTTCATCTGCAAATCCTAAGGAGCAAATTTCAGGCACAGTAATCACCCTGTTGCTAAATTATTAAACGGTAGTTTATGTGGCTCTCTGAAGTATCCTGGGAACTGAATATACAGACTCACGGGTCTCTAACCCAAGGGTTTGCTCTTCAAATTTCTAAGTTGAAACGTTGAGACTTTGGGGGTTTTGTCACTACCATTTCTTTTTCCTTTTTTTTTTTTTTTAGGCCTTACTTAAGCAATACTTTTTATCTTAAAAAAATCTTCACTTCCCCTGGTATAAATTATAGCTTCTTGCAATAATCACTACTGCTTAACTGGCATTCAATTTACAGGATAAAAATATATTCTTTTGGCCGTCTAAATGACTGTGTACACAACTTGTCCTCAAACCCACTCTGAATTTTGGCTCAGAGCAACCATCATGTTAAGAGGATGGAATGTGGTTTCAAGTAATGCCAGAAGTATTGCATAAGCGATAATTGATATTTTTACTAGCGGCGACTTTGTAGTTGATAATGGGTTATTAAAACAGGAAAAGAGGCCCTCCCCACAGGATCCCATCTGAAAGGTACAAGGAAGAGGTGTTCCAGACAAAATGCTTCTCAGTGTCAATAAAGGGTGGTTCCAGCAGGCCCTCATCTTCCAGAATGTGTGGCCCCTGGCAGAAAGCAGCAGGGAAGAACACCTTGAGCTCCAGGGTCTCCTCGGCCTCCACCAGGGAGCTGTGACCCCTCCCCATGGCCCCCCCACCCCGCTTCCCCCGCCCCCCTGACCACAGGCGACCCGGCTCTGGTGGGTGGGACTCTGCTGCGTTTTGGAGTAAAAGAGGAGCCAGAAATAGCAAGGGTACCAAGTGCCCCGTCATCCTATTCCTTTTAAAAAATAATCCTGATCCTGGCCTTTATTTAAATGTCTGCTTTCAGCCTGTGTTTACAGAAGAGATTAGTGTCCCATCTGGCTGCCCTGACAGACAGCCTAGCTGGTCTGAGCCGTGGGCTGTCAAAGGTGCAGCTGGCTGCATCACTTGGGCCACACCCACCACCAAGGCGTGTCCTCCAGGGGGGACTCAGGGTGACCTCAGTGAACGGAAGGCAGCAGAGGGCTCACGTATGACAAACACCGCAGGCTGAGCCCTCCTCCACCTGGAGATCTTCAGGAGAACGCTCATTCTTTAGGAAAAGGAACCAATACTCTAATTCCTCACGCAGGACCCTGAGGCCAGGGTCATAGCGGACCTGCAGGGGTCGGGAGCACCGGGCACTATGGGGACTCAAGACCTCAGGGTCACCTCCCCTTTGGGTCACTTTTGCCCCCTGAGCTCAGCCGGTGAGACCACCGGCTCCCTCTGAGAGCTTTCCACCTTGTGTCGGCACGATCCTACCCCCCACTCCACCCCAGAGGAGGGCAAGACTTCACATGCTTGCTTCTCTTCTTCACCCTCCAGCCCAAACACGGACTCATTCTTGTCAAAGTCACAGGCATATAAATATTTTTCTCAGCCAAAGAGTTTCTTTTTAAAGTGCTAGAATGAAGACAGCAGGAGCGGGGGGGTGGAGAGAGCGAGCGCTGAAGGCAGAGGAAATGGGGACAGGCTGGCCTGATGTGCTAAGCGTTCCTGCAACAAGGCTGTACTGTCCTTCAACGGGACGACAGGACCGAGCCCGGACAACAGCCTGCCCTGAGACTCATCTTCCAGGCCCTGCTGCCCGGGGCCTGAGGTTAAACAAAGGCAAACAGACCCACGGAGGTGTGGCCTTGCTCTGCTTCCACACTGTCATTTCTTTCTGCGTCACCCTAAACGTCTGTGACTGTCACATGCACGGGGGCTTCCTCGGAGCCGTATCTGCCAGTTTCTTAGGAGCCAGTCAGGTCCCTGGGGCCAGCGGACCACACTCTCTCACTTCCCATTTCCCCCACTTCATCGGCCACGTTCCCCTAGGGCACCATTGCCCATCAGCACAGATGCATCCAAACCGCAAAGGACCCTCTTCAGGCGGGAGGAAGACAAATGTGAAAACGGAACGACTACAAGGAGCAAAGGTTTCCCAAGGCCCACTCATCCTGACCTGCTTCTGAAACAGGGGAGAGAGCTCTTGAGAAGCGTGCACACACCGAAGTCACGTCACCATTCCCCCCAAACCCCCTGCCTTTTCTCCCTCATTACAGGGAAGACTCATGGAGAGGGCACCAAAGCAGAACCCACTCAGGCTCCTTTTCAAAATGAGGTGAGTGTGCTAAGGATGGGGAAGCTCTGCCTTTTCTGTGATTCTAGACTCATCAGCCAGGAACTGGTCCCCGAAGGGGAAGGAGAGCTGATGCTGGCAGTGCATAAACAACAGTGGTCATTATCAATGGTGAAATGAGATGATGGATGCAAAGCGCCTCGAACAGTGCCCAGCCAGGGGGCAAGCACTGTTCCTGCAGCTGTGCCAATGATGACCAGGATCACTGCTCACGGGAGGGAAGACAGGTCCTCAAACTGGGCTGTGTGTTCAAATCATCTAAGAAAGTTTAGAAAATTTTGGATGTCTGGATCCCACCAGAAGAAACCCTGATTCTATTGCTATGAGGTGTGGCCTAGATACCTGCATTTCCAGAAGACCTTCAAGGCATTCTCTCTCTTATTTCAAACTTTTAATTTAGAAATAACTACAGATGTATAGGAGTTGAAAAGAAAATACAGAGGTGGGGTTCTGCACCTCCACACATTCCCCAATGGTAACGTCTTGCATAATAACTACAGTGCAGAATCAAAATCAGGGAGTGAACATTGATGCAACCTGTAGTGCTTCTTCAGATCTCATATACACACTCTCAGTGTGTGGTTCTAGGCAATTTCTTCACACACGCTGCTACCTATAAGCCATAATCACAGCACAATCAGGAAGTCATGGCATCACCAATAGACTACCCTTCCATGGCCACCCTCCACCCCACCCCTTAAACCCTGACCACCACTAATCTGTCCCCTATCTCTATGTTCTTCCCGGTGGCTCAGATGGGGGAAGGCAGGAGAGTCAGGTTTAATCTCTCGGTTGGGAAGATCCCCTGTAGAAGAAAATGGCAACCCGCTCCAGTATTCTTGCCTGGAGAATTCCATGGACAGAGGTACAGTCCTGCTGCTGCTGCTAAGTTGCTTCAGTTGTGTCTGACTCTGTGCGACCCCATAGACGGAAGCCCACCAGGCTTTGCTGTCCCTGGGATTCTCCAGGCAAGAACACTGGAGTGGGTTGCCATTTCCTTCTCCAGTGCATGAAAGTGAAAAGGGAAAGGGAAATTGCTCAGTCGTGTCCAACTCTTTGCGACCCCATGGACTGCAGCCTACCAGGCTCCTCTATCCATGAGATTTTCCAGGCAAGAGTACTGGAGTGGGGTGCCATTGCCTTCTCTGGAGGTACAGTCCAGGAGGTCACAAAGAGTCAGATACGACTAACCCTTTCATCTCTATGTTACACCATGAATGTTATATAAATGGAATCAGGCAGTATGCATCATTTTAGGACTGGCTTTTTTCCACTCAGTATCATTCCCGTGGCTGTGTTCATAATCTGTTCATTTTTTTTACTGCAGAATAGTATTCCATGGTATGGATGTATCGGCTTGTCTAACTATTCACCCACTGAAAGACATCTGGGTAGTTTCAAGCTTTTGGCTGTTACAACCAAAAGCTGCTATAAACATTCATGTAGAAGTTTCTATGTAAAAATAAGGTTTTATTTCTCTTGGATAAATGCCCAGGAGTACAACCACTGGGTCTTAGTTTTAAAAGGAACTGCTAGATCATTTTCCAGAGCGGCCATACCACTTTACTTCCCCACCAGCAACACATGAGCAACCTGGTTCCTCTGCATCCGGGTCAGTGTTTGGCTGGATTGCCAGCCGTCTGGTGAGTGAACCCTCGGTACCTGAAAACAGTGCTGTCTGGGCTCCTGCTCATTAACTGTGGCGACATCTGTGGGGCGGAAGGCACTCCCATTGGCTGCCTGGTATCACCAGGCCACCCTCTGCCAGGAGGGGTGTGGGAATGGGAAGCTGCTGGGCTGGGGCTCCTTGAGCCACTGGGATGAGGATGAGGAGGCACAGGCCTTGGCTGCTGCCTGCTGTGCGCTGGCTGAGGGGCTGGAGCTGGGCTTCACCATGCAGCGGCCAGCAGCTCAGCCAGCCCAACACATCCTGTGTATGGAAGGGGGTCTCCTTGGCCTCTGCCTTCCCCAGCCCATCGCGCAAGGAGCAGGCTGTTCTTGGGTTTTATGTTTGTATCTGTTGATGGCTCCAGGCCACAGACCTGTAGGCCCCAAGTCCAGACACATGGGAGGTAAAAAGAAAGCCTTGGCACTCAGCATGCTGTCGCTTCTCAGGTCCTCAGGATCCCAGCCAATCTGCCCTCTTCTTCCCAGCTTTCATAGCCCTTTTATTATTGAATAATTCTCTGTTGAATAATTCTCAAGGTATATTTGGTTGCATTTAAAGGAGAGGAGCAGGGAAAAGCTGAGTTTACACCAGCTCAGGCCAGGACCAGAGCCAGCACTGGCTCCTTGAATCCGCCAAACCATGCTATGGAGGAGGGAAAGTCAGTGTGCCCATTATACAGATGGGAAAGTTGAAGGCATAGGAAGATTAACTCAATCAACCTGTGGCAAAGCTGCCTTCAGGATTTTCTCCCTGAAAACCTGAATTAAAGCTGCAGGCCTGGGCTACACACTTGGGCAGAACCTCGGATGCCTGCGTCCTAGGGCACAGCATGGGCCCTGCCTTTCCCTTGCGCCGCTTGACAGCCACTGGCTGCACAGATGCCAAGGTACCTGTTCTCAGTCAGAGCTCCTCCCTCCCTGGACTGTTACCACCTTCTCTCTGTGACCTCTAGACCAGGCCTGCCTGACCCCCGTCACAGTGGCTTCCCGTGGGAGGCTCTGCACCCTGCCCACTGTGTCCCTGGCTCACTGCCCTCAGCCCCCCATGCATCCCCCTTCCTCTGGCTACTATGCAATCTCTTCCCTCAAGGCCCATTCCCACCCTCCTGCCTCCTCTCTGAGGACCCTCAACGTGGCCCTTTTATGGGGCTGACTGTCCTGCACGTCATATGCCACAATAAATGGTCTGCTACGTACAATCCTACTTCCAAACGCAGCATCACTTTATATTATGATAATCCTGGTTCTATCACCTACAAGCTCCAGGGCTGGTGTGTTTCAGTTTCCTCACCTGTAGAACGGAGAGAATGACAGTACTTACGCCACAGGGTGGTGAGGAGGACTGAATGAACTAATGACTGTAAGACACTGAAAACCAGCCTGTATAATAAACCCGTGAGAGGGACTACTGTTCAACACGGGTGTATCTCTGCTGCCAGTTCTGCCTTAGGGTCTGGACACTACCAAGATCCTGGCCTAGTTTGTCCTTTATGTTGTGTGGGGGTCAGGATCAACAAGGGGGGGGTTTGATATGAGCTCAGAGATCAGCTCAACTCTCCTCATCCTCCAAGAATCTCTCCTTCAACCCCCAGGCTGCAAGGAACCAGCTCTGTGCAAATTCTCCATGTCTTAAGCATGCTGGTTTTACTCTGCTATCGGGGGCTGTGCAGAGACCGCTTGTGCCTGGCAGCCTCTAATGGGCCCCCAACTACTTGTGGCCCCCAGCCCTACTCTTCAACACAGAGACACTCAGCTCCTCCAGCTGTTTCCTTCATCATCCCCTTCCCTTTCACATGGGCATAATCCTGCCTCCTGTGGTCCCTTTTAAAACAGGCTTCCCAATACTGAATGCAAGACTCTGATGTCACTTAACCTCTGAAGGGCAGAGCAGAGCCACCACTGCCTTCTTCATTTCTGGAGATGAGGCGCCTGCTAACAGGGCCTAAGAATGCATCTGTTTTAATGAGTATGCAGCTAACCATGAAAGTGAAAGTGAAATCGCTCAGTTGTGTCCCACTCTTTGTGACCCCATGGACTGTAGCCTATGAGGTTCCTCCATCCATGGAATTTTTCAGGCGAGAGTACTGGAGTGGGTTGCCATTTCCTTCTCAAGGGGATCTTCCCGACCCAGGGATCGAACCTGGGTCTCCCGCATTGTAGGCAGATGCTTTTACCGTCTGAGCCAGCAGGGAAGCTCACCAGCTTACTGTAACCCCTTATATACAGGAAATCAGTTTCATCTCTTGTGCCAACCTTACTCTACAGGCTGCTGCAGAGTTAGAGAGGATTATGAGTTGGAACGCAGTGGAAAAGGGTCCTGGGATCAATTAGTAATGCCTGTCAATGGAGTACAATGCGGAAGTAAAGACACACGTGTTTACTGGCAGGGACTGAAATCTTTTTACACATGCTGCCATTAAGCCATGTTTCCACCATCCTGTGCATTACATCTGCTTCATCTGGGGCTTAACTCATATTAAATACCATCTGGAAAGCTGCAAGGCATATGGTTAGTGCACAGATTTCAACACTGACAAAGGGCTGGAAACCTGACTCTGCCACTTACCGGTGGACTGTCCCTGGATCTCTCTATAAAATGCAAATAATAATATCAGAGGATTGGAGGTGAAAATGAAATGCAATCATGAATTGCAGCATTTGGCCCACTTTTCTAGGTGGTCAATAACTTCATATTTTCTGAATGTTTGCACACCATTCTCCCTTCCGTCTTTGTGCCATCTCAGTGTCTGATGGGCATGCATCCTCTCTCAACATGCATGCAACTCATGATGGAAATGTTAAATCAGTGAGCCCCAGGGCAGCCAGAAGCCTCTCTCTCAGGTAGATATTTCTCTTCTAAAAACCATGCTTTGGTTCAAGTTCAAGTTCTAAGTTCATTTAACTGCAGCAGTATCCAGCCCATGGTTCCACATATTTCCCATCATGACTGTCAAGAGTTTTGCAGAAACCTGGGCGAAATTTACATTTTATATTCTCTGCTTCCACATGATCTGTTGGGGATGACTTGTCTGGAGGTTCTCGGCTTACTTCTAGGATTGCCTCTTTTAAACGTGAGCACTCACAAATGACGTTTGATGAGTCATTCTGGAATCTTTCTTCCAAACAATATTAATATCCCCAGTCTAAAATGTATGCCATTTGTCTCATTCCCCTCTTGCATGACAGCATTTACCTATTTTAGTCTTTAGCACCCCTGCTTTCCCTCATTGCTGGTGCTCTCATTTGCAAACAACTCTCCTCAGCCTGAGCCAAGAGAGCCTGAATCATGTGAAGCACCTTCACCTCCTCCATTACTGGCCGTTGAGCTCTTTCACCTCCTCCATTATCTGGTCTTCAGCTCCTGCTGAACAGCATGTAGTGTAAAACCTCTAAAGAAGCTCATGAACACTGGGTGGGACTTGCTGGGCAGTTCCGTCATGATGAGCATGCCCAGTGATAAAGGCAACTGAGTTACCAAAGCCAGTCCCTTGCGGTATGGCTCTTCAAAACACAGAGTACCCTTGGCCTTCAAAAGGGATGTCTTTACAGCCCTCCACAAATCTGCCAATTTGGAAGTAGGATCACTTTGGGGGACTTTTTAACTTTCTTTCCACTTTGGTAACCAGCCCCCATCATTTTCTCTCCTGGGACATTTTTCACAAGGAAACAATTTTTGTAATCACCTGGCAGGACTTGTTATATGCACAACAGACCAGAGAATAAGAAGTTCTGAAGACCAATGCCAGGCATTGCTAGGCTTAAAACCCCAGGGCAGATGGGCCTCTGGGCCAATGTGATTCAACTCATGATGCAGCTAGAAGTGACCAAGGGCCTGGATTTCAGGACTTACTCTAAACTCTCATATTTCAGGCATTTCCACACAGCATTTGGGGGCTGCACTTGTCTTCCAGACTTTGGATAATATCAGCAAATGTGGAAAGAGAAAAATAACATCTTTGACATTAGATACAAAAAACAATTAAGAAGCTGATTTGCCCATTGCGTGATTCTAACAACAGGGCAACGCCAGGATGGACTCTGCACACGCAGGTCACTGGCAGCGAGGTTGGGAAGAAGCCACACTTAGGAAAAGCACTGACTCTCCCACAACAGCTACTGCCTCCAAACTGAGAATGGAAACTGAAAGGGAGACTGGAGGGGGAAAGACAGGAATGCCAGCATCTCAAGGCCTTAGGTCAAGGGCCTCTGCTGCCCTTTGGGGATGTCAAAGACCACCGCGTTGGAGGCTTCTCGGGAGTGTCTGACATTTTTGTTCAGTGTTTCAGTCCTGTTGCTTCCTTCCATCTTCTTCATGGAAATATCTCATCTCACAGGCAAACCAAATTCTGCTTGATCAGTGTGTTCCTAAACAGGTCTGTTGACATCCATGAGTTTGACATTCTGGTGTTTAGCCCAAAATTTATCAGATTTTATGAGACATCACGTTAAATCTTTACACTAGAGTGGGGTCACTTTTAACCAGTAGGATATACCAACCATGACAAGGAAAGCTGGTTTCTAAGTTACAGAGGAAGTGGAATGGAAACCCAGTATCAACTTTGGAAGTCTGGTAAAGACCCATTGGAAGCTGCTGGCATCGTAAGGATGGTAAATGAAGCACAGGTAAAATGGGACCACCGAAAAGATTCCAAAGTCAAGGCAATAAAGTTGCTCTAAAAACTCCCCAATAGATCAAAATTTTAAAAATGAAAAAAAAAACTTTCAACTCCATGTAAAGAACTCTATGTTTATATGTGTACACACACACACACAAACACACACACAGGAGTGAGCACTGCTCTGAGATGGGGTCTCAAAGTATCATGTGCAAAGGAATCAAAGGAATCACCCAGCTGGGCTTGGACCCTGCATTCCTAACAGGTTCCCAGGTGACACGATGCTACTGCTCCTGGGACCACTCTGAAGAACAAGGCGGGGTGCAGCTGCAGTGAGTGTGTTTCTTCTCCCTTCTGTCCCACACCCGGGGCTGCCTCGCTCTTCCTCACCAGATTCTGAACAGGGCATTGGAAGGGGTGCTCCAGGTGGCGGCAGCCAAGTCAATAAGAACAGACCAGGCTGGGGTGGGGTGAGGTCGGGGGGCAGGAAAGAGATGGGTCCTGGGGCCTGCTCTGCTGAGTGAGCCAAGCTCCACGTGGGCCAGGCAGCCGGCCGCCAACCGCCCATGTCTTCACGGTCACTCTCTCCACGCCCCTCCTTGGCGGAAGCAGAGCACAGGTCACAGAGGTTCATCCCGGGGCTCCCCCAGCACAGACTACTGGCGCAGTCAACCCCAGTCTGCTTAGGCGTCCTTTACCCAGGAAGCACGTGTTCCTGCCTGGAAGACGCCTCTGACCGAAAAACAAGCTGCTGAGCAGGTTATCAGTGGGTGAGTCGTCGGCCCTCAGTGTCTGCAGCCGCCCTGCGGCAGGGGTCCTGCTGGGCCCGCCGGGTCCCTGGTGTGAGAGACACTAACAAGTCTGACTTGGAAAGCCACTGCTGTTTCTCTGACCCCTTCTTGTTAACAACCTACCTGGTTATGAGCTGGGGAAGCCGTGGCCCTCATACAGGTGCAGGTTCACCCCTGATAACACTTCAGTCCCCCAGGTCACAGGGCCCAGCTTCTCCAGGGGCTGTCAGCCCAGCTCAGCACCAGCCTCTCTGGGGACTCCGCTGACCCCAAGATTTTTCCCAGCTCTGTTCAGAACTGACCAAAGCGCCTTCTTCCCATTCTCTTTTCGCTCCTGATGACAGTGTTAGTGAATCACCAGGCTCACTTCACGGCGGCCCCTTCAAACACCACAGAAACACAGCTGTGCCTGAGACGAGGCCTCTGTCAGGCATCCAGTGACCCCAGGGAATGTTACAACCTGCCACGTTCTATATCCTTCCACTTATTCATATTTTCTCTGAGAGGCCATCCCCAGACCCTCACGCAGGCCCCTGACAGCTACAGGGCTCTGTTCTGAAATCAGGAACAAAATCCATGATTTCCGGCTCCCCTGGCCCCTTCAAGCTCCTCTGCTGGTCCTGTCTGCCGCCGCCATCATCTGGCAAAACAACCACCTCCAGGCTAGGTGGGAGCGTGCCCTCGGTGCTTAAAACTGGACACGGAGAGCAGGGCCCTTCCCAGAACCGCCACTGACTGGGCTGGTGGCAAAGTTCCCAGGGGCCAAGAGAACGTGCAGCTGCCCTCAGGCCTTTGGAATTTTCCATCAGCAGCGGGCAGTGGATGAACAAGGGTTTCAGGCATGAAACCAAATACCTTGGGAGAATGCGGGCATGTGTGAACCACAACAAAACACCACAAGCTGTGCGGCTTATCGACAACAGAAATTTCTTTCTCACAGTAGGAGACACTGGAAGCCCAAGGTCGGGGGCCCAGCATGGTGGGGTCCTGGGGGCCCTTTCCTGGGTCGCAGAGGCTGCTTTCTTGTTTTCTCGTACGGCAGAAAGAGCTAGCCAGCTCTCTGGCTTCTTCTTTGAAGGGTACCAATCCCATTCGTGTGGGCTCCACCCTCTTGAACTAATTACTGCTCAGAGGCCCCACCTCCACCGTACCATCACCAGAGGGGTGAGATCTCAACATAGGAGTTTGAGGGACACAAACACTCCGTCCGTAACAGAGCACTCCTCCGTCTCTGGAGAAGTTTGCAGCTGGGACGCCCCACCGCCTCCCACAGTGCTTACACGGCCCCGGTCAGGTAAGCAGCAGCTGTGTTTCCTAGCAAATGTGGGTAAGCCCAGTACCAGAAGAGCCTCTTGGGGAGCGCGTGGCTTCAGCATGGGGTCGGTTCAGCTGTATGAAGGGCACCTCACCGGGCCCGAGGCTCTGGTCTGAGGCTCTGTTTGGTCACTCGGAACCCTGGAAAGGGAAGCCGTCTGCAAAATGAGGCTGAGATGACTTTGGACATCCCTTCCAGCTCCGAGAACCATGAGAAAAGCCACTTATGGGGAGCTGCCAGAAGCTCTGGTGTTTCTAACAAGAAAATTGGATCTCGTCTAATTCCTGGAGTAGTCTGTAACGTAAGGAAGTTCTGAGGGGATTTCAAAATTTGGTTCTTCAGCCAAACCCAATTCACACCTCACATCCCCCTTCCCGCCCCACCATCTCCTCAAACACTGTCTCAGATGACATGATTTCAGGTAAGGAAATTCACCAATAATTAAACGCAAAGAAATCCTGGGATGGAGACAAACACTCCCACATCTTGTGTAACCTTCCCTATCAGAGAAACGGAACTCTGGGAGCAGCAGACGCCCAGATCCAGCTGGATTTCCCATCATGGCGATAACATCCAGCCAATAGCTGCTCGGCCTAGCCACTCAGGATGCAGGTGGGAACACATGTGTCTGCTTGCTGAAGCGCTTTTAATGGCTTTCCCTTTGTCTGTCTTCCCTCCCAGGCCTGGCCTGGGCAGATCTGGCAAGACTGCAATCAAGGTCCTCTTAAGAACAGTGGCTCTGGGCTATCCAGTCAAGTGGAAGAAGGGTCCTCTCCTCACATTCAATCCGAGTCAAGGGTAAGACTCCGAAGGAAATGATGATAACTTCCCTGCAACTCTTCCTAATGCCGGGCAATGAGAAATCACTCCCTAAGGCAGAGAAGTCATTTAAACGGGGCCCCAGAGACAAAGTTCCTTACTGCGCTGGACCCTGTACTTCCCATTCAAAACCATCCATTTGGGAAGGGCCCAAAGGAAATTCTGCTTTTTTTTCAGTTTGGGATGGGAAAAGAAGGGGAAGGAATGGCAGAGCTGTTAGGAAGGAGTCACTCAGGGCAACGCGGAGCGGGGCTGAGAACTGCTGTGCTGGCTGCAGACCCCACGGTGGCTGCCCCCCAGCCCTCCAGAAGCCACAGGTCATTCTAGCTCATCCAATCATCCAAGACACCGGGAGAAGGGTGGCTTGTAAATTAATGTCAAAGAGCTTAGAATTTTCAGCGGCACATTTTTTAAAATAATAAGAGAAGTAAATGAGGTTTGATGTGACTCTGGAATTTGGATAAGACAGCCGAGTCAAGGATGATCATACAGCAACTTTAATCCAGGGGCCAAGCGCTGAGGAAATGGTACTCAGAAATTGTTCCAAGCACCTCCACGTGAATCCTGAGAGCCCTGAGCACCACCGGCACCACCAGTTAAGGTTCCTTCTAGGAGAGGGGGCTGCACAGGGCTATAGCAGCTGAGTAGGGATGGAGGGTGAGACCCAGGGATTCAGGGAGAAATCCCTCTGAAAACCTAGGGTTGGGACTTGCCTGACCTAGAATCAGCCCTTCCTGCAGACCTCCTTGGGGGTCTGTTCTGTTCTGCAAGAAAGGCTGACCCACACATGAACATAGCCATCCCGAATTCCAACTGGAACAAAAGCACACTTGTCCTACTCCTGGGATTTCTAAACAGTTATAACATTTGCAGAAATCCTCTCTCCACTACACCTTCCATGTGATGTCTGTGCTGTGCCCGCTGAGTTGAGCACCCAGGCAGAGGATTTGGCAGGCTGACTGGCAATCCTCGGGGGCTACCTGCCTGCTCACATGCCCCCCACCCCCCATGTGCATGCCTTGGACCCCCTGCTCTGCACAGGCAGTCTGTTCCCCTCTTCACGCATCTGGATAAAGGCTTTCCTTCCTGCCTGCCTAGGACTGAGACAATTCCTTTCAGTTTGAATTGTGTCGACTCCAGTTTTGAGAACAGTTCTCCTAGAACAGCTGTCCCCTCCCCTCTCCTCAGCTCCCCAGGCAGCCAACCACCCTCTGCCCATAAACCGCCATCTTTGGGAACTGAACACAGTCTGCTTCCAGGCCGCACCTCAGGCAAGTGTGTCCCCAGGCACACGACAACAGGACACCCTCCCACATCCGCTGCCCTGAACTCATTTGCTCAGTCACATTCTAGCTGGAAACATCAGAGTGCCTGGCTCTAGCTTTCGACTGGTGTCTCTACTGGAGGCCACCAAGCTTCACCTGGGACCTGCCTGGGTGGGCCATGGGTCCACTTCTTACCTCAGGCAGGGGGCCCCCCACCTGGCCTCTGTGTTCATTGGACTAAGCAGGGGAGCAGAGTCCCCCCTCTGGGTGACATCAGCCAGGGCAGGGCTTCCGCCAGCTCCAGGGGGTGAGGGGCACTCGTGTGGATCTGGGGACCCAGTTGTGCATTCATGCACTCACGCACTGCTGGGCCGGGGTCCATCTAGGACTGACGGTGCGTCTGCGGGTACACAAGAGTCATCACACACAGCTCCTGATTGCCAGGGCCTTTGTATCGCTCAACCTCAGCCCTGCGTTTCTCTCCAGGTGGGAGCGTCAGGCCCCTGTGGGCTGCCTTCCCCCTCCTTCTGCTCCTTCCTTCCATTTCCAGGTCTCCCAGGAGTCGTCAGCTGCGATAAGACAGGACTACCCCTGACTGCAGTGGCTTCTTTCAGGAGGGCTGTGCCTTTCCTCATCTGACTCGCCAGCTATGAGCATGACTACTGGGCTTCCCTGGTAGCTCAAGTGGTGAAGAATCTGCCTGCAATGCAGGAGCCACAGGTGACACAGGTTCGATCCCTGGGTCAAGAAGGTCCCCTGGAGGAGGACATGGCAACCCACCCCAGTATTCTTGCCTGGAGAATCCCATGGACAGAGGAGCGTGGTGGGCTACAGTCCATTCGGTCACAGAGTTGGACACGACTGAAGTGACTTAGCATGCACGCACCTGGTGCAGGGCTAGGCGAGTGGTGAAAAAGCATGGAATTCAGGGTGACCTCGCGAGGGGCAAGCTGGAGCCAGGAGCACATCCAGCATCACGGCTCAACCCTGAGGGTGACCTGGGAGGACAGGACCAGGGAGCGAGAGGTGGAGCAGGCAGGTGGATGAGGCTGGAAGCAATGACACAGGGTCTCAGACATCAGGCCGGCAGCAGCCCCGCCCTGGTGCACCTATTGTCTCCTGGAGAGCTTTCCAGGCGTCCCTCCCCCGGAGCGGGTGGTTTTAACTGATCCAGCCTGTTAACACTTGGCCACGGGCACTTCCAAGAGCCTCAGGGGCTCCTCTCCTGCAGCAGAGCCCATATGTCACCTCTGCTGGGTTCCCAAGTTCCCATGAAGGCAGCATTTTTCAGAGGCCACAGGCAGAGCCAGCTGACCAGAGCAGAGGTAGATTCCAGAATGGAAAGACCCAAGAAAGGGCATCTGGAAGTCAGAAAAGACCCCAGAAAGAGCAGGTGGGGAGAGGCCTGGCCCAGAACAGCCTGCACATGGGCCGTGACCCTGGGGCCTGTCTGGAGCACCTTCTTCAGATTTCTGCAGGTTGGAGGGGTCACGTGGTTTGGTCTGACTCTCTAAGCAGGCACTGATGTGGCTCAGGCTTATCTAACAGAGCCTCCTAAATCCGACAGAAGCAGAGATTTATTTTCTGCAAGGGAAGGTCTTTGTTTTTCTGAGTGGGTAGCCAAGTAGACCATGAGTCCCTCTCTGCTCTCCTCACCCCACCTGGAAGCCCTGTTTAGACACTTCCCAGCTGCTGCCTTACCCGATTGTGTGCACGCTGCGTGCATGCTTCCTGGGTTTCCCCTGTCCCCAAATGACCAGCTGAGACTTGGTTCTGTGCCCTCCTGGCCTCCAACTGCACTAGGAAGCGTTCTTCTCAATCAAACGTCTCCCCTGGGCCTTATCATGCCACATTAGACTGACCTTTCCCCAAACAAAAGGCACTCTAACCAACTTTCATGGAAACATTTTCTTTCTAACACTAAACGTTCCAAATCATAGCAAACAACAGCCTCTAAAGATAATGTTATACTAACATCACTACCAATGCTCCCCTTGATCATTAGGGTGTCACTTGATTTTGTTTTTCATTTTTTTCATGGGCAGTCAGCATGGACATGAGCTTCTGAAGAGAGTTCTTCCCATGAGCAATCAGGGCTGCATTTGGCCTCAAAGAACAAATGCTTGGAGCTCTCCCTCTTTCTCTCTAAAGTCAAATAGTGATGAACAACTTGGACACTGAGGTTCACCGCAAGTCATCCTGGTTCCTTAAGGGAAAGACGTGGACAGAGCTGTCCCAGCCGGCTGGTCTGCTCCATGTCACTGATTCTGTCATAACCAACAACAGTTGGAAACACGCCCTCTAAAGTGAAAGGTCTACCACAGACACCCTCTCCTGCTCAAGACCATCGCTTTCTCGTGGCCACCACAAGCTCAAGAAGGCACAAAACCAGCCTCATTTTCAGCTGGGTTTCTCAAGTTACCACAAGACAGGGAGACAGCTGCTTTCCAAAGCTCGCACAAGGCGAACCAAAAGATGGGGATAGCTGCCTTTCATGGGCAAGAAGGCATCTAAGGTCATGCTGTTGCTGTTAGTCGTTCAGTCGTCTCCGACTCTCTGTGACCCATGGACCGCAGCACGCCAGGCTTCCCTGTCCCTCACCATCTCCCAGAGCTTGCTCAAACTCATGTCCACTGAATCAATGATGTTATCCAACCATCTCATCCTCTGTTGTCCACTTCTCCTCCTGCTTTCAATCTTTCCCACCACCAGTGTCTTTCCCAATGAGTCGGCTCTTCACATCAAGCTCATTAAAAAGCCCCAAAGCTGCCATCAATCGGAACAGCGGCTGACAGACCCAGCTCGTCCTCTAGGCAGGAACACAGGACAGCCTCTTCCCAGGCTGCCCCCTACGACTGCCATCAGGAAATGCAGATCCTTCACTTTCTGTCTAAAGTCAAGGCCGGAGTCTTTTCTGCCCTACCTCTTTACCAGGGCAGATCACCAGAAAACTGCCAGTCTCCAGGACAGCACTTGAATTTCCTAGGGAAACCCCTCTGAGGACACACTGGCTTCCTTTAGGGAGCTGACCATGCCATTTTTGCCCTCTCTGCATTGGCTGCTGGCAAACTGAAGGCACCTTGGATTTTTGCACATATAGCAAGTTCTCTTCTTTATATATAACATATATTTCTATAATTTGAATTCTTATTTTAATGGCCCTGTTGCATGGGTATATTATCATATGTGTGTGTGTACGTGCTAAGTTGCTTCAGTCCTGTCCGACTCTTTGTGACCCCATGGACTGTAGCCCGCCAGGCTCCTCTGTCCATGCGATTCTCCAGGCAAGAATACTGGAGTGGGTTGCCATGCCCTCCTCCGGGGGATCTTCCAGACCCAGGGATCGAACCCGAGTCTCCTACATTCCAGGTGGATCCTTCACCACTGAGCCACCTGGGAAGTCCATATTATCATACTAGTGATCCGAAATCATTTTAGGCAGAAACTAGAAATTGTCTTTAAAGTACCATTAAGTTTCCTAATCTATAAAGTAAAAGCTAGTAAAACTGCCTCATAGGATGGATTCAATAACACAGTGAATACATAGCATCTAACAGTACCTGGTACACAGTAGGTGCTCTATGAGATCTGATGTGATTTAAGCATCATCACTTCATTTTTAATTTATGTCCAAAGCAGCATTATTGATGTTACCAAGTCAAAAATTTTTCATTTAATTTACAATTTAGAACTTATTTTACTGCAAATTGGATTGGAGCCAGTTCAAGGCACCAAATGAATTATTTTTGAACTACAATAACTGAAATAAAACCATGCATACAAAAGAGAGAGGAAGAAAAATACCAGCACTACAATGAGTTAAATATTAAAAGTGAGCCTTACATTTAACTTTGTGTTTTCTGAAATCCAAAGCAGAAATGAAATCACGTTAACTTATCTGATGCTCATCATCTGATAAATGGCCTGTGCAGCTCCTATGGAAAGTGACTTTTCTCCTAACACTGGCATCTGAGGGTAAGTGTTCACACTGCTCCTCACAGGAGGTATACTGGGTACGGAGCAGAAGGGCCACACCCATGCATGCCTGCACGCAAAGGCACACACATTCATCCTTCAGAAGAGACGCTTTGCTTTTCAGTATTAAATAGTTAGGGCCTGGTGGGTGAGCTCTCCGGAGATTTCCCATGGGTACACAGAGGGGTGTTCTTTATTGTTTTCTAAAACTCTCACCAAGAAATTTTGTTCGAGAGCACGGGCCAGTGGATCAGATCACTGAGAATACCACCCATCCTATTGTCAGTTTACACACATTTAAAAAAACATGGATTTAGATTATTCCTTTCCATCCCAAAGAATGGACCAGTTTCCAGGTTCGCATCTGTAAAACAGCCTGTCCAGCGGCTTTCCCGAGAGTGCAGGCTGGCCTCCACCTTCCCACTCCACACAGCCTCCCCGACCCCTCTGAGCCGGATGACCAGAGGGGTCTGTGACAGGGAGACCGACTTCATCCACGGAGGGTCTGCTTCTCAATGCTTGTGAATAATCAGAGATAACAGACTTCTCTGTGAAAACCATGATTGCCCAACCAGGGGCAGGACCAAATGCTAGCAGGATTTATTGGCTTTGATGAACAAAAAGGTGTTTGTTTTTGCTGGTAATTAGAGTTCAGTAGCAAGCTATAAAGAGTTCTCTGAGAATTCTCAACAGACTGTAGCTAAAGGCTACTGGATTATGACTGAATCTAATCATTCATCTGCAGACCTCCCGAGTTAAGATGCCAGTATTTGATAAAGCACAACCACACAGACCACCGGAGAGGAATGTTCTTAATGTCCAAGGAGAAAAGGCGGCCTGCGTGTGCTCACGTGTGGGGGTGACTGCTGCCATGGGATGCAGCAGTTCTCATAAATATATCTCTTCAAAGGTCCACACACCCTGCGTGTTGGGCAATGTTTCGGCAACTCTGTACTCTCACAACTGTCAGAGAGTGGGTTCCCAGGTCCTACGAAGGGCTGGGTGGGGCATTTGACAGAGAGAAGTGGTTTGCAAAGCCATACGCATTTGCACTTTTCTTTCAGCACCCACTGTTGAATGTGGGGCTTTTTGTTGTTTTTTTTTTCTTAACAAATCTGAGATATGAATACAAATTTGACTACAATTAATTTAAAGTTATTTTCTAGTAGTATAGGCAAAAGAGGACGAGCAAGGTGCTGTCATCAATATTTTAAAATACTGTCGATTGAAGTTTGACAGAAAACAACAAAATTCTGTAAAGCAATTATCCTTCAATAAAAAAATAAATTAAAAAAATACTGTCAAGATGGAATAAATGTGTGCTGAGAGATAACTGCTCATCTTGCTTGTCTTGGCCAATAACTTGTTATTTTCTCCTTAATCCCAGAAAATACGCCTAAGATTATTTTCATTTACTCTACTCACATCATGATAACCAAGAGGAACAGAAAAGTCAACAACAAACTCTCCCACAGGAGTGAAAAAAATTAAAATGAGACCAGATAAACAAAACAAGGTAAAAAAAAAAAATCAAGCCCCAGATATGGCTAAGACGAGGGGACAGCAACTGCTTTTGTAGTCCTTACCCATTGCCTCTACTCTTGAGAAGCTTAAGTTCACATTTAGGATTCCAGGCATCTTACTATCTAGGGCACTAGGAAAACTTGACAATATATATATTTTCCCCAAGAACTAGATTTCCATTTAATTTTGTTCTCTTCAGTCCAATATAAATTTTCCCATTGTTTTGCATGTTTGGGCCTCCTCAGTTTATTTATTTAAAGTTCTTAAGCAGTCATCTCACAACGTTTCCTTCAGAGAAACATAAAACAGACAGCTACTCCAGGAGGAAGAACAAGCCCTCGGGCCGCAGGTTGAGAGTCAGCTGGCCTCCTGCCGCCTGAGGCTCCCTGCAAGTGATCTCAGCCTGGGCCAGCCTCTCAACCCCCAGCCCTGCTGTCTCCTCATCTGAAACACCAGCAGGCAGCCTCAGATTCTGTCCACACCGTCTTTGGGCTCTAGGGTTCTGTGGTTCTTTCTTCCTCAAGGGGAGAATTGCCAATGGACAAAGGGCGTAACTGATGATTCTTTAAGACACTGACGTTCTACTTTCAGAAAGTTGGACTTTGAAACTGGCTGGAAAAAAAAAATTCAACCGCACGAAGATAATCCCACTATCTGAATATATTTAGAGTGAATCAAAATCGTGCTGATCTGGGAAAGGGGATGCAACTCACGACAACACTAAGACCTCTTCCTTTTACAGTGTGTGCTTCAAGAACAGACCAACCTCAAATGAGCATTTCCACTCTCAGAGTCTGTTCAGTGATCTCCTGGATTCCCTGAAGGACTGGGACTCAGGCTTGCCCAGGGCCCTACTCAAGAGGAAGCAAAGGCACCCAGTAACACTGTTTTGGAACTTCCAGAATCTGAGTGAAAATAATATGTATTCAGAAAAGCATTTAAAGAGGCAGAACAATCCAGAGTCTGATACTTACTTGTGGCCCAGCTCATGAGCGATGGTAAAGGCCAAATTGAGGCCATTGTCTTCGGCAAGCACACATTTCCTCTTAGCACTGCACACACCTCCTAAGTAAGCAATTCCTGCAGCAGAGACACAAAACACATCCTCTTCAGAACATGCGAGGTCCTGACCTCGCAGGGCAAATCCACACGGTCAACATCACACACCATCGAGAGGGGCAAGCGGGGGCGAGGATGACCACGGACTGGGCCTGTCACTCCAGAGCTCATGGAGACTGGCTGGTCGGTGTGGGATGCTTCTGTATTTGTCTAATGATAATAATAACCACCACAAGCATCTCTCGAGCATTTAACACATATCAGGCTGAGCAGTTGGCACATCTTTTCTAACAAAGTCCTCATTAGCCAGAATGGAGGCAACAGGGAAACTGCGGTTCAGAGAGGAAAGGTAACTTTCCCAAGGTCCCCTGGACTGGCACCTGGAGCTGGAGGCTGAGGCAGCCAACGTCAGCATCCAGGGCCAGGGTCAGGCGAGGCCAGCAAGGCGAGATGCCCAGCGTGCAAGGTTCAAGGACAGGACCCCGAGGGGGCGAGCAGGCCCCTTCAGACTCCGTGCCCCGGGCCTCCGCGTCCCTCGTCCCAGGCCCAGCCCCGCCAGGGTTAATGCTCTCAGAGGGTGAGCCAGAGCAGGGCCAGGGCTCACTCAGAGCAGGCCAAGGACAGCGGGAAGGTTCAGGAAAATGTCTCAGGAGCCCCTCGGAGGAGGAGACCGGGTCCTGGGAGGAGTGAAAGACACCAGAAGAGTAAGGGCCGGGAGGCCATCTGGGAAGATGGATCCCGCGGTCCGATGGCTCATCCCCGCACACACGTGAGGGACCCCAGGACCTGCCCTGAGACGGGAAGACTGTGGCAGCGCAACTAGGGGAACCAGACTCAGGAGGACACCGTGAGTAAGGGGCTGAGGACAGAGGATGGGAAGGGGCTGGGTTGTGGTGGGCGATGGGGTGAGGACAGAGGATGGGAGAGGGCTGGCCTGTGGGGGCGATGGGGTGAGGGCAGAGGATGGAGGGGGCGGCCTGTGGGGGTGATGGGGTGAGGACAGAGGGAGGAGGCGGCCTGTGGGGCAATGGGGTGAGGACAGAGGATGGAGGGGGCGGCCTGTGGGGGCGATGTGGTGAGGGCAGAGGATGGGAAGGGGCTGGGTTGTGGGGGCGATGGGGTGAGGACAGAGGATGGCAGGGGGTCAGCCTGTGGGGAAGATGGGGTGAGGACAGAGGATGGGAGGGGGTCGGCCTGTGGGGAAGATGGGGTGAGGACAGAGGATGGAGGGGGCGGCCTGTGGGGGCAATGGGGTGAGGACAGAGGATGGGAGGGGGTCGGCCTGTGGGGGTGATACAGTGAGGACAGAGGATGGGAAGGGGCCGGCCTGTGGGAGAGATGGGGTGAGGACAGAGGATGGGAGGCGGTCGGCCTGTGGGGTGATGGGGTGAGGACAGAGGATGGGAGGGGGGGATGGGGTGAGGACAGAGGATGGAGGGGGTGGCCTGTGGGGGAGATGGGGTGAGGACAGAGGATGGGAGGGCCCGGCCGTGGGGGCAATGGGGTGAGGCAGAGGACGGAGGGGGCGGCCTGTGGGGGTGATGGGGTGAGGGCAGAGGATGGAGGGGGGGTGCCTGTGGGGGCGATGTGATGAGGACAGAGGATGGGAAGGGGCTGGGTTGTCAGGGCGATGGGGTGAGGACAGAGGATGGGAGGGGGCCGGCCTGTGGGGAAGATGGGGTGAGGACAGAGGATGGGAGGGGGCCGGCCTGTGGGGGCGATGCAGTGAGGACAGAGGATGGGAAGGGGCCAGCCTGTGGGAGAGATGGGGTGAGGACAGAGGATGGGAGGGGGCGATGTGATGAGTACAGAGGATGGGAGGGGGCAATGGGGTGAGGACAGAGGATGGAGGGGGCGGCCTGTGGGGGCGATGTGGTGAGGACAGAGGATGGGAGGGGGCAATGGAGTGAGGACAGAGGATGGGAGGGGGCAATGGGGTGAGGACAGAGGATGGGAGGGGGCGGCCTGCGGGGTGATGGGGTGAGGACAGAGGATGGGAGGGGGTGATGGGGTGAGGACAGAGGATGGAGGGGGCGGCCTGTGGGGGCGATGGGGGTGTTCCAGGGGAGCAAAGCTGTTCTGCTACAGAGGCCCAGGAAAAGGAGAGGGCCTTGGATGGACTGGGCACAGCTGTAGGTCACGGGCATCAGCCGTGCATGGCTGCTCGTCTCCGGGGTGACAGCACCTGTGGCGGCTCTGCACACTCCTTCGCAGCTCTGAACCTTGGAAGGACATCCCCGTGGTCCTGTCCAAGGACCCTCAGCACGGGGCCTGGGACGGGACTTGAGTGCTGGTGGCGGCTGACTCCCCACTGTGTCCTGTGACATGAATGAGGGGCTGGGGGCCCGGGGTGGGTTGGCGGGTCACAGGCCTGGGCGGGCCCAGTGTGGCCCTTGCTGTGGGCTCACAGGGGTGCAGAGCGGGCAGTGGCTACAGCCAGGCGCGCACGGACCGGTGGCGCTGGTGACCAGGGCCTCTGCCCGCCGGCCCGCCCCTGGGAAGGGCTGTGGCCACACGCGGCTCCCTCAAAGCGCTCAAGGAGTCTTGGGAGCGAAGGGAGGCCCTGCAGGCACAGGGGCCAGGCGGGAAGGAGCTGGCAGAGACAGTAAGTAGGGGGATTTAGTAATTAAAAATGAACCTCCCTCCCCACTCCCAAAGAACTAAACCTACATCCTGTTTGTTGACATCAAGACTAAGCTGGGGCAGACCTCCGGCACACACAGGGCCCCGTCACGACCCCTGCGAGGACCAGCTCAGCACAGGAGCTGGGCACCAGAGCACACACCTGCTTTTATTTGGAAACATGCCTGGCCAGGGTTGAAGTTTTTGTTTTGTTTTCCATAAGAAAAGAAAAGAAAGGAAATGCTCTTTGGCCTCAAGATGTGTTTTCTGCATGCGGGCATCTTAATGCAGACTACAGGAAGGAAGAAAATGACAACCAGAAAGGACATGATCTGCCTTTGCGGTGCCTTCAAGGTCATTACTCTGGTTTTGTTTTAAAAATGCTTTGTGGGCTGCTGCAAAAAGTCTGGCAGTGAGCGGGGCGGAAAGCTTCCACACGGCACTGACGGCATCCGCGTGCCACACACACGCACACACTCAAACATACCCCTGGTCTGCCCAGCCTCCTGGGTCAGTGAATCAATCGGAAACAATCAGACGTGCTCGCCCCAAGGAGTCGTCTGGTGAAGGGGAAGGACAGACATCCAGGGCCAGCTGTGCTGAGCTTGCTGTCCCGGGACCGCCCGCTGAACCAGCAGACTTCAAATACCACAGAAGTACGCCCCGGCCCCGCCTGCACTCAGCACCGGAATGGGGCATTGTGAACTTCCACTCTGGGCAACACGCAAGGCTGGGGAACTACTAAGGGGAAGGCCTCTCAATTATCGCATTTTAGTTTCTCCAAGGTGCAGATGACTTTTTTTTTTAAATTAGAAAATGAAGCCTTGGTTTATAAGAGATGCTCCCAGACAATGGTGGATTAAGGTCTAGTGTTTTTAGTGATTTATTCCAATTGTGAACTGCCTGGTCATAAAACCAAGCAAGGCAAAACACCTCAACAAAAACAGCCCAAAAATGGAGCACTGAAACTTGCAAGTTTATGAGCAATGCTGGGGGAAATGCTTAGAACTCGAAAACCAAAGCCTGGAGAGAAGCCCAGGTTGCTGTAAAAGCTCTGTAGGGAACAGATGGTAGTTAAGCTGGGAGCTGTGGGGTAAACACAGCCCACCACTGTTCCATGTTTCCTGGGAACAGCAGTGTAGAGAGCAGGCTGTGATGGAGACACGGAGACACCCTGTTACCTCCGCAAAGGCACCAACTTGAACACCCCACTGGATCCCACCTCAGCACTTGTCAAGAAACGAGGGAAACCCAGTTTTCTCAGCATTGATGTTGTTTTTTAAAGTAAAAAATGAAGTCTGTAAACATAAGTTCTGCTAATGCCCATGCTGAAACTGGAAGCAGAGGGACCTTCTTGTGGAACTGGAATTCCCCACAGACAGCAAGGATTTCTCAGACCCCAGAGTGGTGCTTTCAATGGTTTCGGCCTTCCATGATTTAAAATTCTCCACCAGAGAAATCAGAGTAGAATTTAGTTTTGAAATCTTAAAAAACATCAATTCCACATGTTTGCAGAGCTCCTTGGAACAAAAGCGAAGCAGAAAGGCAACTGGCATTTATTAGGGTTCTCCTCACAGGCTAGGTCAGCTCTGCATGCATGGTCCTCCCTTATCTGGAAGGTGTTACTGGCCCCACTTTACAGGCAGGGGAGGGAAGGTTCAGCATCCAGTTACATGGCTGGTCAGGGCTCAGACTTGGGTACAAACGCAGGGCTCTCTTTCTCCAGCGCCCACGCCCCCCCAGGCAAACCCTGGGCACCCCACACCAAAGTTTTGACAACCAGCAACAACGATAAGCTTGAAGGATTTAAAAGATTTTCATAAATCTTAATGTGCACTTATGCTGAAATGTGGGTGGGATACAGTAAAGGTTTCACATGTTCAAGTCCAAATTCTTTAATCCTAAAGATGAAAAGACTTGAGGGATATATGCGGTCATATTAACAGTAGCAGAGTTACCTCTAGGACATGGTTAAATCATTACAGATCTTTATACTTTTTTCCTTTTGGCTTAAACCTAGTACAATGAATATATACTATGAAAATTAAAGGTATTGGTTATATTTCATTTATTCAAGGTGACATACAACAGGCAGAGGTGAGAGACTAACAAACCAACAACAACAAGAAAAACTATCCGGATTTTGATTCTGAGTGTACAGCCCTGAAGGCAGTAGATATGAAGCAAGTTTACAGTCAACACATAATTTGGTGTGTGCTTGTATCCTAAGGGCAACTCACTCCATTTCTATGAAAGCCTTGGCACAGATTAGGAAAAGCAATATACATTTTGGAAAGTCTGAAATCCTGGAGTTACAGATGAAGGGCTGTAAAGTGTTTTCCTGACGCCTGGAGAAGTGTATCTTGTTCATCACAAAGCAGATCACATCCACCAGAGCCTCCCAACCCAGTTTCTCAGGCAAATCAACTCAGTGTGGACACACACTTCTCCATTCCTTTTCTTGGTAGGAGCACAAGCTTGAGGAGCAAATTGGGTGAGATGGTTTAATTTCTTTTTCAGTGGAAAACTGTGTGGTGTAAGCACATAATTCTTAGACTTAGAGTTGACCATATGATCTTTTCTAGATTTAAAGAGTAAACAACACCCAATTGTATAAATTCTGGTTTATCCAGCAAATTGTCTATGTAAACAGTTTACAGCTGCTGGCCCTGTTGCCCATTACTCAGACCTTCTTGGGCTCTGCCTCTGAGAGAGATGGTCAACTTTCTCCCACCAGCCGCTCCAGAAATCAACACCATCATGATTATCCCTGGCATACCATGCTGCCAATTATGAGATCGCAATTTACATCTATTCTCTCGGCAATCACAGCAGTACAGATTGAGTTTCATGCTCAGGCTTGTCAACAAGTCCTTGCGCTCTTGGAAACTCACTAAGTGGCTGGAGGTATGATGTGAATTTGTGAACGGCATTAGGAGCAAATGTCTTAGAACCCAGGATGTGACCGATGAAAAGTAACTATGGTCTATTCTTATTACTCACGGTTACTTGGATTCTAAAGGGAAGCTCTGAACCCTGAATTCTGGAATAGAGAACAACTGGTCCTAGGGGAAATACAGGGTTTGGTTCCTGTGAGCCTCTGATCACATTTTGTCAACTGACACACAACTTTGTTTTATGTGTGTTTCTGCTTAAAGACACCTATTCAATACGTATCATTGATTCATCAACATTGAACTCAGTGCCAGCAGTCTGTAACTCAAGGCTGAACAAAGTTCATCTAGTGTTTTCCTTGCAAGGCATGTGGCAACCTGGAGCTCTGAAACACTAATCAGCACTTCAGCACTATCCTTGGAGGCCACTTGAAAGAGCAAAATCACCACCAAAAGCAGAAAAGCGCGAACAACAAGGTGCCAGACAGACCTCAGAAAGGACACTTGCTCACAGCATGGGAGCTGCAACGAGAAAGGAAAACACGGCCTTGTCTGACCTCTCCTGGGAACATGCCTGTTGGGTGACTCAAGTATTTCACCATTCTCCATGTATCTGCAAATGACCACAGAAGTACTGCAAGTACCGATTTGGGAGTTTCAAATAAATTTTAATGAGTAGATGAATTCACAAATGCAGACTCTATGAACGAGGAAAATTGGCTGCATTCTCCAAAACCATGTCTTTTATCAGGCACAATGAAGTTCTTATCAGTCGCAGTAAGGAAAATCACTTCTCATTTACATTTCCAAATATGCTGCTTATATTTCCTAACTCTATCCTATTCGGTTAACTGACTCAGGCCCTTCTCTGTAATTCTGCTTCTGCAATCTCTGAGATCAGTGGTTCACAGGGTCATTGTAAGTCACTGACCCCCTAAAGGTTTCTGCACAAAGTGGACAGAGCCCCATATATGCTGAAGAACAGGCATAGCTTCTAATAAATCAGGAAAGAAGGTTCATGGTAAGTGTCTGGAGAGGTGGCAAGGGCAGGAGAGGGAACCACTTGGGACTGAGGGACACTGCTTTCCAGCCCAGCCCTGCCCATGGCTTTCTGCCCTGGCACAGGGCCCCCATGTCCCAGGGGGCACAGCAGGACAGCCTGTCCCAGACTCAGCCCTGTGTTAGCAATTCCCCCACAAGTAGGAATCCCCATCTCCCTGCTCTTCTGGGTCCCTTGGGGTCAGGCACAGTGGAAGGAAGATGAGTTAATAAGGTCTTTATCCCTACACCATGGATGGGGGTGGGAGGCAATGGCTTAAAAAGCGGCACTGGTTCCCTCCTTAAACATGAGCACTGCAGAAGTTGCCACTGCAATACAAAACTGTCCATGGCAAACATCTATCTAACCTGGAAGCACTGATGAACTAAAAACCCAGCAGCTCACAAAGGTCAAATGAAGCAGTAAACAGACAAAGTGTGAAGGGCTCACATGCCTGATTTTGAAACAATACCAAGTTAGAGTAATCAAAGCAGTGTGCTACATACATAGACATTCAGATCAACTGAACAGAACTGAGAATCCAGAAATAAATCTTCACATTTACAGTCAACTGACTTTTGACAAAGGTGCCAAGACCATCCAATGAAGGAAAGAAGAGTCCTTTTCAACAGATGGTGATGAGACAAATAGATACCCAATGTCAGAACCCCTTCCTTCGATCATACACAAAAATGAACTCCAAACGGATTGCAGACCTAAATGTAACAGCTAAAATGATAAATCTCCCAGAAGAAAACAGAAGTAAATCTCTGATCAGAGAGGAAGGCAAAGCCTTCTCAGATGTGACACCAAAAGCATGAGTGGGGATAAAAAAATCCCACGCCAGTGTGTTTACCAATGCAGACATGGTCTCCTTGGGGTCCGCTCCTCCCACAAAGGAGAATGTCTGGGTGGGGGCTGGGAGTGAGGTGGGGAGAGGAGGCATTCCCAGCCAAGCCGGGAATGTGCTGACACCTCCCCAAGGAAGCTGTCCAGCCGCGCTGCCTACATTATGGCTTCCTGCTAAGTGGGACCGTCCCAGCAGCCTCTGGGCTACAGGCTAGCTCATGCGGCCGTGTCAAATCCACGTGAGCTGTGCTTTGTGTGTGCATGGGCAGGGTGTGTGTGTGTGCGTGTGTGCGCATGCATGCATGGGTGTGTGTGTGTGCACATGCACGCATGGGTGTGTGTGTGTGTGTGCACATGCATGCATGGGCGGGTGTGTGTGTGTGTTTGTGTGTGCATGGGTGTGTGTGTGTGTGTGCATGGGCAGGTGTGTGTGTGTGTGCATGGGCATGTGTGTGTGTGTGTGTGTACCTGGGCAGGTGTGTGTGTGTGTGTACATGGGCAGGTGTGTGTGTGTATGGGCGGGGGTGTGTGCATGGGTGGGGGTGTGTGTGTACATGGGCGGGTGTGTGTGTGTGCGCGTGCACACATGGGTGTGTGTGTGTACATGGGTGTGTGTGTGTGCGTGCACACATGGGTGTGTGTGTGTACATGGGCGGGTGTGTGTGTGTGCGTGCACACATGGGTGTGTGTGTGTACATGGGTATGTGTGTGTACATGGGTGGGTGTGGTGTGTGTGTGTGTGTGTGTCTTGATTACGGTCAGAACCAGAAAAGACAATGTGCGCTGGGTCGCACCCCAGCTTAGGACAAACATGCCCTCAGTCTGGGCATCCCAGGCATCTCCAGGATCTAGGGCTTTAGGAAGAGACACCACCCCTAGTGAGGGAAGCACACAGCAAGACCCCCAGAGGACTCGAGGGTTGCTGGGCTAGAGCCGAGACTCCCACAAGATAAGAGAGTGAAATGTAAACGGAGGAGTCAATTCTTGCCGGGTTCACAAACTGGAACTGAAAAATTTATCCAAAAGGTTTGCGGCACTCTGTGGAAACCGAAACCTATTGGGAGATGGGGAGGGAAGAGGAAACTGTTGACATTCAACAGCCCACATCCAGTTTGAGCCAGGTGAGCAGAGACGCCGTGCAGGCTTCCTATGCTCCAGCAAGACGGTGCTTGTGTCTGGGAAGAGGATCCCCAGGGAGCAGACAGGGCTCCTCCAAAAGCTCAAGAGGCCTCTCCTTGGAGCGAGCACAGAGGCTCAGGGGCTTCTGCCTCAGGCCCAGACCCCCACCAGAAGGGCCCCAGAAAGTTCACCTCAGGACGTCAAAGGAAGGAGGTCTGTGCCGAGATCCCGAGACTCTCTCATTTCGACAAATACTTCGCGCAGTGTTTCCTGACTGCCTGAATGTTACAGCATCAGGCCAGGCACAAGAACCGAAGATGAACCAAAGGACTGCAGGCCATGGGAAACAGTCCCAAGAACACCATTCCAGCAAGAAGACAGGGAGGCAGGTGGAAAGGTGAGCAGACATTTAAAAGTCAAGCTCAGGGCCCGACAGGTGGGCGCTGGGGTCTCTAAGGGACAATCGTCCCAGTGTCCTGTGTCCAGGTCTGGGCTCCCGGGACAGCAGACAACGGAGACTGCAGATGGAGCTGGCTCTGGGTCCCCTGCTCCGCCATGCAGCCTCAGCCCCCTGCTTGGGGTGACCGGTCACAGCAGAGGACCCTCCCCACCCCTGCAGAACCACGCCCTCCTCACTCTCGCCTTCGGTCACATTTCTGGACGCCCTGGCCACGCTGGCTCCGCCGGCAGGAGTCTGCTGGCAGCACTGTGAGTGCAGCAGGGATGCAGGCCTTTAAGCTTCATTTCAAAGACATCCAAAGCCTTGTGTGTGCTCCCCGAGCACCACAGAGAGAAACAGACTCTGCCAAGCCTGCTTGGTGTCTGCACCTCGGCAAGCTCTCCTGGGTGTGCACATGGACACATGTGGGTTTGTGTGTGGGCACACATGAGTGTGCCTGGATGCGGTTCTGGGCAGGCACCACCAGACAACATTCCTGAAAGGCGGCAGTGTGAGGTAGATGCCCACGATCCTGTAGTAAGGAACCCTGGTGGATTTTAGGAGTTTTACTACATTCCCATTGGCTCACCAACCTCACCATTTAGCATCTGTTTTTGTCAATAATTCCAGGGACCTTTAGCAGTCCTCCTTCCACAGCTTTGAGACTCCTCCACCCTCCTTTCTCACCATCATGCTTCCCCTCCCTGGGGGTGAGGATGCCCTCTCTTTCCCTAGGGAAAGTTGGGGTTTAGGGGGCAGGGGTCAAGATGTGCTTTCCTTAAAAACATCTCGGTCCTGTGGGATGTGGAAAATGACACAACCAAGGCTTCCACAGGGCCAGATATCCCAAAGGAGTACCTAAGAGTGGATGTGAAGTGTTCCCTGCAGAAATTCAAGTGCTACCGGGAAGAGGGCACACTCCTGACCTAGCCTGCTCATGGTCAAATGCACCCTGAGTCCTAATCTCCCTCAACAGTCCTGTCTGAACTAAATGTGCGAGAGCAGCGGCAGGCAGGGCGTGAGGCAAGACCACCACATCGGGATGGCAGCTGAGCTGGACGAAGGTGTGGTGGCTGGGAGCTGGGGGGAAAGGACTCCCTGGGGCAGCGCCCAGTGCAGGGCCTCCACCTGGCTGAGGGAGTGCTTGCCAGAGGGCAGGCACACAGATGCCCACGTTATACAGACCCACCACGTGACAGAAGCGGCTTCCCCAGAGGGAGAGGATGCCAAGGGGCACAAGCGAGTCTGCCCAGGGGCTGGCGCTCTCTGATCACCAGACCTGGGTTCCAGCCACACCAAGCGCTCACTTTCAAATACTCACTGAGCAGCACATCTAGATGTGCTTGTTTTCATTGAATTTGAAAAATAGAAGAGGTGCTCACACAAGTGAAAAAGGAGAGTATGGACCTGATTTAATGATGGGAAACTGGTCAAGATTACTGGCCAGTTCAGATGATACTTTGTCTTGTCCCAGGAGCTAACATATAACCTGGTAACTACAGTTGATAAGACTGTATGATATAATCGAAATTGGTTTAGAGAGTATAACTTAAATGTTTTCACCTGCTCCCCCCAAAAAGTATGTTAATAAACTCCATGGGTGTGGGGGGGAATTCTTTTCACAAATTACCAAGTGGTACACTTTAAATATCTTAAATTTTTATTTGTTAGTGATACCTCAATAACACAGGGAGAGAAGACAAGTTATTTTAAGAGAATTCAAGGGTCTTAGGTTGATGAAGTCATAGTGCTATTAATTAGTTAATTAAAATGGTATTAATGAGTTAAGGTTTGCTTTTATCTGTATCCCCAGACTTGACCTGTTTACCTGTATTTCTTGGACCATATGAGGTGGCCTTATAAGTCTCTTTTACTGTCTCCCATTCTTCCAAGGACCCTTGCAATGGTATGTTCTTGAAACTTGCCTGAAGCAGCCTTGACAACAGCTTCCCTTCCTCTCATACTAATAACTGTATTTGTACAGAAGAATAAAATACAAGGCCATACGTAGAAATGCTTGCCAGGTTAGCAAAGAGAAGCTTTTTCAGAATAATTAAGAAACCACGTCTCTTGCTAAATGCTGAGCCCAGCAAAACCACCCTCTTGGGGATGAACTGTGGAACGTGAGTGCGAGCTGGGGTGAAGGTCCGCAGCACCAGGGCCCTTCCCCGCTGTGCTCTGTCCTGGGGCAAGCCGGGTGGGGAAAGTTCAGGCCCCAGGGCAGCTCTGGACAGCAGCTTCTGATGAAGGTCTGTCAGTGCCCACAGGCAGGATCCCACAGCCCCTCGACTAAAGAGAGGGTCCTCACACGGAAAGTTGGCCGTCATCTGGGTGCTGACTCAGCTCTCGTGAGTGAAAGTCCACCCACCAGGCCAGCCCTGACTCTGGAAAGCCTCAAGAGGCCTGGGGCGGGGGCTCTGCCTCTGCTGTCAGGAGGCAGAAATGACAGCATCCCATTTAAGCTAGCCTCTTAGAAAGGAATGCTGATGAGAAGTCAGGTGGGCCCCCAGCACACAGGGAGAAAACAGGCCGGCCTGCAGCAGGGCAGGCAGCAGACGAGGAAGACGCCCAGCCGGGGGAAGTGTCCCCCAGACGTGGCGGGGGGTGGATGGTTCGCCTTTGGGTTCAACATTTTACTGCTCTATGCTTATGGACACAGCTCGTACCTAATGCTCCGGTCTTAGTTCCTTCAAGCTGCTGTAACAAAATACCACAGAGACGTACTGCTCACAGTTCTGAAGGCTGGAAATCAGAGACTAAGATGCCAGCACGGTTGGGGGTGAGGGCTCTCACAGTCTGAGCCACAGTCTTCCTGTTGGGGCCTCATATGACAAAAGGGGCAGGGAATTCTGTGAGGTCCCTCTTACATGGCACTAATCTCAACCATGAGGGCTCCCTCCTCATCTCCTACCATCAGCACCTTGAGGGTTAGGGTTCCAACATATAGATCTGGAGGAACAGAAACATTCAGATCAGAACAGCTACCTTGGACCTCAAGACTATCCCCAGACTACAGAAAAACATGCATATCAGGGCCTGTGTTTGAATAAACAAACATTCATCTTTTAAGGAATTTCACACACTTCCATCTTGCCTCTGTGGTGATGATGATGGTCCCATGTTCCATTCCCAGGACCAGGTGATCCTTTGAACTCTGCTGTGGCCTTCCACTAAGGCTGGCCAGCTATCAGGCCCACACCTGCCCCAGACTCAGGCCACATCCAAAGGACTCACCACCCCAAACTGAATCTCCTCAAGTTTTCTTCCCCTTGAAGTTCAAAAGCTTGCAAATCTGGTCATTCTCTCTCCTCCTCCCTCTCTCCTTCCACCCCACCTCAGTAACCATCAAGTACTGCCATTTCCTGCTGCTCACAGACTCTGGAATTTGTTTCTTTCTTTTTGGTCCCAAGTCCAGAACCTTTAAGCTTGGATTATTGTGGCAGCTCCTCAGGGGTCATCTTTCCTGTTTCTCTCCACTCCAGTGAGTCCTTTAAAGGTGAGATTCAAGTGTCCTCTCTTCCCTTGATTCTCCCCTGCTCCTGCCAGCACATATCCCCTACCCCTCTAGAGCCTGTCATGATACCTTTACTTCATGATAAGCCCCATCTTCTTGCAGTCCAGTCATCTGACCAAATCTTAGGTCTGCAGGGATGTTAAGCATCTCTGAGCCAGCACCCACACACTATTTCATAATCAACATGGGCTAGTGTAGATTCAACAGGTTCTCAATAAGTTCCATAAATGAGTAAAAGGATACCAGTCCTACCAACTTAATCTTCACAAAAAGTACCCTCTACTGCTTAAGAAGTCAACTGGAGTCCGATGTATAAGACAGTGTGCTCAGGGCTGGTGCACTGGGATGACCCAGAGGGATGGGATAGGAAGGGATGTGGGAGGGGGGTTCAGGGTGGGGACACAGGTACACCCATGGCTGATTCATGTCAATGTATGGCAAAACCACTACAATATTGTAAAGTAATTAACTTCCCAAAAAAAAAAAAAAAGAAACCGACTGGAACCGGAAGGAATAAACAGTGAGGATGAGGATAAGGATACGATGATACTAACATAAAACCTGTGTGTACCAGACCCAATGCTAAAGATTTCCCTTCACTGTCTCATTTTATAGTTATAATCACTTGGTGAGGTAAATACTATTTGTTATCTCTATGACATTGATGAGAAACTAAGACCCTAAGACGTGGACAGCTCACTCGAGGTCAAACAGTGAGTGATGGAGCCTGGATCCCATCTTAGATCTTTTGGACCAGAGGCCTCACACCAAACTTAAGAGGCTGCAAGCTGGTGGCCACAGAAGAATTCAGACTATAAAAATGTTCTGTTTGGACCACTATGTAAAAAAAAAAAGAAAACTAACTAATCACCAACAATTAAAAATTAGGAGAAACTGCATAAAATTCAGATTTCCCGACTCTTCTTAAAATATCATATAACCAGAAAATGATAGACTGATCAGTTGATGGTGCCAGGACAACAACTGATCCAAGTGGAAACAAATGAATTAAAACCCCTACCTCAAACTACACTCACAAAAATAAGCTCTAAACAGAGTAAACTCTAAACAGTACAAATGTGAAAACAAAACTTTGAAAGGGTCAGAAGAAAATACAAGTAAATGTCATTATGATTTTACAATATTAAAAACACTTTAAAACAAGACCTAAGAAGCAGAAATCAGAAGGCAAAGGGCTGTTATGTAGCTAAATCCATGCATAAAATGTCTACATGACAAAAGTCATAGGCATAAAAGGACAGACACGAAGAAGATATTTTCAACTCACATGACCAAGGAAAGATTTACAGTCTTCCTGACTAACAGCCAGGGGTATGCAGGATATAGTCCCCAGAAGACAGCAGCTCATACGCGGCACGCTGGCAAAACCTGACGGTTGTCAGCCTTAAAGACTCAGATGCTGGGAATGAATAGAGTATAAGCTGGTATAAGGGCTGTTTCAGAGAGCAAGCTGGCTTGTCTAGAAAACCTGAGGGCTGTGAAAGTGACGTGGAATGGTCATAGCCTGGAAATGCCAGACTGTACTTCTGCACTGGCAAGCCCCAGCAGACTGGTCTTGTTAACAGGAAGGCCTACCAGCCATCACACACACACATACACACACACGTGCATACTGGTGTCCACACACACACACCTGCACACACACATGTGTGCACACATATAACTACCACCCTGTGAGGAGATGCTGTCCTCAGCCTCAGTTACAGCTAAGAAAATGGAAGCGTGCAGAGGGTGAGTCTCTGTCCCAGGCTGGAGCTGCAGCCAGGAAGGACAGCAGCTTCTGGCCGCAGCCCCTCCCGACCGCGCTGAGGGCGGGCGGGCCCGGAGCGGCAGGCAGGCCGGGACGGACCCAGCCAGCACTGCGCAGAATGCATGCCAGGGGCTGAAGGGGAAGTCTGCCAACTACTGTTCAAAGTCCAGGGAGTTCTCTGTTAAAACCCAAACCAAAAAGACTCTAACACAGATGGCTTTAACCCTTGAAACTGTGCAAAGTTTGGTATGTATCTGTGTATTTTTTGCAAGACGGTTTACGGCTTTCATCAAATTTCCAAAGGGGTCCATAACCTTAGAAAAGTTAAAAACACTAAACACAGGAATCCCAGAAAATAATCAAGGACATTCCCTAGGAAAAAATCCTTTCTGGATAGCCAAGTCAGAGCAAAAGATCCTGGGAAAATTATCCTTCAGCCCTCAGGGATTACCCAAGCATTCCTCAGAAGGTGATAACCACCAATGTTCTGTTGAATGTGCTTTTCTTTGCCAGATCTAAACTGAGTGACTCATGGAGTAAAAGAGTAAGGGTCTAACTGCCTTTATTCAACGAGGTTACTTTTAAAAGAGCAATCAAGGTAACACAAGGGTGAAAGGCGGACTTCATCAGTTAGGTGCATGCACTTCTTTAAGAAAATATCCAGAATTCAGTATTCAACTTAAATTGAACACTGTGGTTATAAAGAATCTAAAAATAAAAGACAAAAAATCTGAGAGACATGGGCTATTCATATACGCATATTGGCACATATACATGATTTACAAGTATATAATCCTAAGTGTTACAATAGACATACTTTCTTTAAAAAGAAACTACTCTTCTGTTTTATCAAGGGCCTACCTCTTCCCCTGGAGCTGCATTTAACTTTACTATACAATCTTTAGTAAAGATCTTTATAGTAGGATCTTTACTATATCTTGGAGCTTTTTACTGGGGCCTGGGAATTAAATAGGGAAATGTACTTTCCTCAGCAAAGTACACACTGACCTTTGTTACAAACTGTCTTTGTTTTCTGCAAATAAGTATTTCTAAAAAATGGATTTTGTTTGGATTTAATAGTAAAAACAATATAAAAGCCGCTTGTTGATTTTGTTCTCCACTTGCAGGAGACTTACTGACAAACTGCCATTCTCGTTCAGAAAATTTATGTCCACATCCACTCTGTCTGCCTCAAGTCTAAGGTCAGAGGAGCGCTTATTCTGCTCCGGCCAGTCCACAGCACGTGTCCCCTGAGGACATCTCACACAAGTGTCACCAGCACGGAACAGAGCAGAGCTTTGTTTTCCATAAATCGCTCTCAGTCTTGGTCTAACAAAAACAACCCAGCGAAACTCAGAGACAAGGCAGGAAAAGTCCCTCTAAAAATAGGTATGTCCTTTAAGACCATCTTCTGAGAGTGTGGAATTGCACACACTTTTTCAGGCATTGCGACCAGACTGTTGACCTGGCTACCATCCACTCTTCCCAGTACTGAAAACCAAAGAGCGTTCTAGGTTCATCTGCCTAGGCTGCCATCCACATAGGATCCCGAAATTATTTCTTAGTGGCACCACCTTAACCAGTCTCCCCAATTCCAAATAAGCTTCAGACTTCCTAAGACAGGCCTAGATTATCAACATGGGAACAGTGACATCACGGACAAGTGTCAGTTTGCTGTGACATTGTTTGTTACTCCCCAGCAAACATTGCTGACTCCTACAGGGATAGAACTGCCCCATTCCATTCAATTGTCCCACTGATCTTTTTTTGCACCAGTGTGGTATCATGAAATAAATATTAATTCCAACCCTCTCAACAGAAGATCTTCCATTCAAAAACATAATAACCCAAGAATGCGAACTGCTATTTCCTGATCCCTGCACTGTGCTGGGCAGGCTCTGGCTATAGCCAAAGACAGCCCCCATGACTGCGTTTGGAATGCAGAGGCAACAATAAATCAGATGGACTAGTGAACACAAGAATCAATCCAGAAGGTGGTGGGGCAAATTTTCCAAAGCAAAGTGAGATTTTGACGCAGAGGATCAGCTGCTCAGGAGATGAGGTGACGATTTTCCTGGACTCATTTTTAAATTTCATGTCTGGATCTCGTCTGGAACATCTACCAAATGGACTCAGGCCCAAATATCTGACATTCCTTTTGTAATCCCAGCCCTGTGACTGCCCCAGTGTCACGGCAGTGGGAACCTTACTTCTAGCCTTGATTTCAGATTATGACCGACTCTCCTTCATTATCTGAGCTCCTCCAGCACAGATAACCGCACAGGGAGTCTTTACACAGCCCCGGAGAACGGGGAGGCCTCCAGTGTGAAGATGTGCTGAGTCTCTACATGCTTCTATCAGCATGACATGTGGAAAGCTGAAGACAAGAACAAGCAGCTGGGGCCTTGGAAGGCACCATCTTCAGTGATCTCAGGGGCCACTCTCTGCATATGTGCTGGGGGCAAGGAGGCAGCCAGGTGGCAGGAGCCATCCTGAGGGACAGGGCCATTGCTGCCATCCAGGTGACATGCAGGAGAGCCGTGGGCTGATCTGGTGTGCGTGATAAAGGCAGGAGAAGTCTCTCCCCAGATGTAAAGGATGGTCCACAAGGCCCTGGGCCGCTCTATACCTGAAGGCAGGTGGACCACTCTTAAGGGAGTGTATCTCCATTCTCCTGCTCAAAGACATAAATGTCAGAGATGTCATATGCCACTGGCAGGATAGCTAGTGAACCCCAGGAGAGACCCCATTGCTTTGAGGATTGGTCTCAAACTCAAGAGTTATGAATTCACAATTAAGGTGTTAAATGATTCCCTCCAAGAAGACCAGGACTGCGCTGATCCAGGTAGAGCTGACTTAGCATCACTGCTTCCAACACATCCTTGGCTCCCCTGACCATTCTGAGGGATGTAAAGCACGGGGAGACTTCACTTCAGGCTGGCGGATTCTGAGGGGGTGAGGCAGGCAGGCTCTTGGACACAGGGCCACTCTGTCATTTACCACTTGGGTGATTATGGCAATTACTTAATCTCTCCAAGTCTTTTCTCCCATTTGTGATGAGACAAATATTTACTTCGTGGTGTTGGAGATTAAATGAATAATGCAAGTAAAGCATTTTTCATATAGTAAACACCGAACAAACATTATCTATCACCACAATTATTTTGACCAAGTCCAAAAAAAAAAAAGGTTAACAAAGCAAAAACTATGCCAAGACGCATACAACTATTTCACAATTATCTGCAGCTTAGCTGCCAGTGTAAAGATGTGCTGAGTCTCTAAATGCTTTTATCAGCATGACATTTGAAAAGCTGAAGACAGAACAACCAGCTGGGGATTTGGAAAGCACCATCCTCAGTGGTCTCAGGGGTCACGCTCTCTGTATATACGCTGGGGGCAAGAATGTAGCCATAGAGCTGTCACGTACCCTAACATGCTTGGAATCAGCTGTATCACCTCACTCGCTCTGGTCTTCCTCACCTGACTCAGTTTTAACCTAGATTTTGGACTGACTCCCTTCAAAATAGCTGTAAGCAACCCCCTCTTGGATGCTTCTACCTGCCTTGACACTGCTTGTGTCTGCCAAGCAACCAAGGGCCAGCCCTGCTGGGTCGTGGTGCACCAGGCAAGCCTGATAACTTCCCTGCACTTCAAAGGGAAACAGAACCTTTTACAAAGCTTTCTCAGATTTAGAAATGGGTGAATTCAGAAAAACTGACTGGAGAAATTTATTAAGATTAAATATGCAATGCACTCCTTGGAAACAGCACGTCCTTCTGTTCTGAGATCATAGGGTCTTTATGCTTAGGCCTCCTGTGTATTTGATCAAACAGAATTCTAAAAATTAATAAAATTAGTTTTCTGAGGAAGAAAATGCTATTTTCAAAAGAGAGAATTAACAATAAATTTATACTAGACAATGGGGACTTACCCTGGGGGTGAATGTTATAGCGCAGAAAACAACTTTTTGAAAGGGAAAAAGAAATAAGATGCCTTGTAGGCCACTGGAGAAAATATCTGTCTGGGTTTTTCCACCAAGTTATCATCCCGGCCAAGATAATTCAATATAAAAAAAAAAAAGAGTCTTTTTAATAAGTGGTGCTGGGCCAACTGAAGATCCAACATGCAAGAAAACTAATTTAGACCCCTACCACATTCAGACACAAAAACCAACTCAAAGTGGATCACAGACCTAAATATAAGAGCTAAAATGATAAAACTCTTAGAAGAAAACACATGGGTAAATTTTCATGACTTTGGGTTAGGCAATGATTTCTTAGATCTGACACCAAAAATACAAGTGAGAAGAGAAGACTGATAAGCTGAACTTCATCAAAGTTAAAGTTTTCCATGCTTCACAGTATACCCTGACTAAAACAGAAAGACACTCCCCACCCCCTCCAGTGGGAGAAAATATCTGGAAATTATTTATTTGATAAGGGATTTGAATCTAGAATATATAAAGGAGCCTTACAACTCTGATAAAAAGAAAACTTCCCCATTTAAAATGGGCAAAGGATCTAAGTAGACATTTTTAAAGAAGATAAACAAATAGCAGTAGGTTTATCAAAAGATATTCAACATCATTAACTATCAAGGAGACATAAATCAAAACCACAAGAAGCACACCCACCAGAAAACCTATAATTAAAAAGGCAAGTGTTATCAAGAACAAAGGGAAATTAGAACCTTCATATATTGCTGGTAGGAATATAAATGGTTCAGACACTTAGGAAAATGATTTGACAGTTTCTCAAATGTTAACATAGAGTAACCATATGACTTAGCAATGCCACTCCTAGTTACAGATCCAAGAAAACTTTGCACATAAAAATCCATACACGAATGTTCACAGAACTATTATTCATAATATCTCCAACATAGAAAAGAACCAAACGTCCATCAAATCGAGGATATATAAACAAAATGTGGTATATCCAAGCATTAGTATATCATTCATCATAAAAAGAAGTGAAGTACTGACACATGCTAAAACATGGAAGAACTCTGAAAAAACTATGGTAAATGAAAGCCAGAAAAGGCCACAAAGTATACAATTATGATTCCATTTAAATGAAATGTCCAGAATAAAGAAATCCATAGGGACAGAAAGTATATTTGCAACTGGCTGAGAGTGAGGGCAAGGAGAGAATGTGGCATAACTTCCAATTGTCCCAGGGTTCCTTTTTTAGGGTGATGAAGATGTTCTAAAACTTAATTATGATGATGGCCACACAACTCTATAAATATACTAAAAAGCAGGGACACATACACTTTAAAAAGGTGAAATTTATGGTATGCAAAGATTTATTTCAACAAAGCTGTTTGTAAAATGTCATTCCACATGCAAAGTCAAAATTTTCTTAAAAACCTTTCCTCCTAATTAAAAAAGTCGTATCAGTTCTGAAAAACACTAAAGAACCAGGCAAATAAAAATCACTCATAACTCTGCCCCTAAACAAGGAGGTTACTGTCCTTGGAGAAGGCTTCTCCCAGTGTCTTGAGAGCAGACGGGAGCAGACTGGCTCCGCAGGCCCGGAGTGAGCCCTGAGCTGTACCTGTCAGGTGTTCTCAGCCCACGGCCTCATGTGGGCTGAGGGAGGCAGATAAGGAGAGAAGTCAGGGAGAAATCATGGCGGCTTCACTCTCAGGAGATGGCAAAGGAAAGAAGAATTCTGACTGTGGCAGGTAGAAATAAAACCTCTCTTCATCTAACCTGGGGACACTAGAGTTCCTTCTAGAAGTCTTCAGAAGTTACAGATGCTCCTTTCATGCAACATATAAGCCATTCTGTTCATTTTCTTTTGCCCTTTAACCATTTCTATCTTCCACTGAACATGAGTACATAATAAATTTTTAAATAATGTGTGCCAGAAATTATGATAAGCACTTTATACAGGTTGCCTCACAAAAATTGAATGAGGCAGGTACAATTATTATCCCCACTGTGCGGAGGAGGAAACTGAGACCTACATACATATCCTTGTCTCCACGGTTCATTATCGATTCCTGTGCACTGCCATGATAATTTCTGATGCAGAGTCTTATCCATCTATCTACCCATTCCTTCATTTAACCAGGACTATTAATCTAATGGACTGAGAGCATGGCCTTGAACACTCTTCATAATGGACAACAAATATATGTCCATGCCAGGCCTCTCCACCAGGAGATTCCTCAACCAGGGTCAGACTAAGCCGCAATGAAAATGAAAGTGAAAGTGAAAGTCACTCAGTTGTGTCTGACTCTTTGCGACCCATGGACTATACAGTCCATGGAATTCTCCAGGCCAGAATGCTAGAGTGGGTAGCTGTTCCCTTCTCCAGGGGATTTTCCCAACCCAGGGATCGAACTGAGGTCTCCCGCATTGCAGGCAGATTCTTTACCAGCTGAGCCACCAAACACTCAGTTCCCTGAGAGCTGATCAGTTCCTCCCGTGGGTTTTTTTTTTCATTCAACTCAAATAAATCCATCCAATATGAGGGTTTCTCAGTGGCGTGGCTGCAGTTGAAATACACAATATTTGTCTTTGTTTTTTTTTGGCTTTCTTCCCTGAACCATTCATTGAGAATATATTCAAACAGAAAAGTTAAAAGAACAAAATATGATCAGCCTTTATCAATAACTGATAACATTTTATCCTATTTGTCTTATTTAGTTTTTAATTATTAAGATTTAAGATATTCACATACCATAAATTTTATCCCCTCAAGTGTGCATTTCAACAGTTTCTGGTGTATTCACAAAGTTGTACAACCATCACCATGATCTAACTTTACAACACTTTCATCACCCTACAAAGAAACTCTGTACTCGTTAGAAATCACTCCCTACCTCCTCTCATCTCCTTCAAGCTTGAGGCAATCTCTAATCTACTAATCTAATCTACTATCTCTGATTTCCACATTCTAGATAATTCCTCTAAATGAAATCCTACAATATGTGATCTTTTATGACTGACTTCTTTCACTTTTCATGAATTTTCCAGATTCATTCATTCTGTAGCCCGTACTATGAACACTCTGAGACATATGGTTTCAATTCTCTTGGGTATATACCTAGGAGTGAAATTGCTGGGTCATATAGTAATTCTAATTTTTTAAGGAACTGAACATATATTTCTTTATTTCCAATTTAATTTCACCAATTTGATGGGTAAATGCATGTGTTTTTCTGGAAAAGAAAATGACCCACAAGATGTTTACAAATCCTCTCAATTAAAATAATACAGTTTCTTGATATAAAAAAAATATACTAGAAATGGTTTATGCCCACTGAAAAGAAACAAACTTTGTTTTTTACAACAGTGACACAAGTTTGTCTCATGGCTGAAAGACTTTAAAGGAGAGAAAATTAAAAAAATATTTGACTCAAGCTATCAACAGCACATACAATTAGTCACATAAAGTGATTTTGTGATTATTTGTGCAAACTATATATGAATAAAGCCATTGTAAAATTTTCATTCTACACCTTTTATTGTTCTTTAGGGGTCACAGGAGCATTGCCCTGAGATAACAGACATCCCAATGGATTTATATTTCCCCCTTTAAATATACTAATTCTCACTTGTTCTAAATCCTATCAGATACTGGGTCAGTCATGACTACTTGCTAAATACATGTTATGTATTCAAACCTTTGCATCATTGTCAAGATGGGGGGCTGTTTCTAAAAGGAGTATTTCTGTAGATTGAAGGGATGGTCTAAGAGCTGGTGTGCAACCATTCAGAATTCCACCTACTTCCAAGACCTCGGCTTCCATTAGCAGGGCCACTGTTTACTTCCGTTTGTGCTCAGGGCTGGCCCAGCCAAGAGACTCCTTCAGCCCTTGAGCTGACCCCTCTGCCCACCGTGGTTCGGGGTCTCTGAGCAGCACCACGCAGGCTCTATCTGAGGGCCAGGAGATGCTGTTGGCTCTACCACACCATGACCCATTGAGACCCTTAGAGGATCCACAACCTAGTGGGCCAAGTGAGTTTGTGTGCCCCAAACCATCCTAGCAAATTAAATCATGCTGTAGCCTTAACAGTGCTCCAATGGTGGTTTGACCTCACAGCAGTGATCAACCCAACAAGGTGCCTTGCGACCATTCCCTTACAGCTGCTGCAGACTAATTCACACAGAACAATGTGGACTCTGTGGCATAAACAGCAAGATAGATCCCAGGAAGGAAGCAGAGGGTCAGGTAACCACTGAGGTGGGCCATTCTGTGCAGACGGTTCTCTGCCTTTAGTCTGGGCATCTGTTGGCTTTGGATCACTCTTAATACCATGCTGGAGGATGAGCCAGATGTGCCTTCCAGCTCACTTGGATCAAAGCAGTCAGGACACATTTGAACAGAAAGGTGTGATAAGAACAAGCATGGTGCTTTGTTCTGCCAGATCTTCTGCAAAGCCCAACAGCTCTGCTATAGGAGGAGGCAGACCTAACGTGCTGGGCCGGGAAAGCGGGGGTCACTGCATACTTGGACAGCCCCTGGGCCCTCCCCACACCAAGCTCAGGAGTCTGGTCCATCCACTCTCGTCCATGGCGATCCCAGGCACACCCAGCCAGCCAGCAAGTCCTGAAGGGCAGTGTTTCTCCACTGGGAATGTTTGTAAATGCTGGATTACCACGACTGATGGGTCATGCTCTCAAGTGCACCAGACAGTCCTGCACAAGGAGAAACCATCCTGTCTCCGAGGCCAATACAGTTGCCATTGAGAAATGGCCCCTTTAAGACAAGGTCACAAACTCAAATGCCAGTGAAGGTCAGGCAGATATCCTAAGGATGAGGCAGGCTCCCAGGAAGTAGTCTTTTGAACTATGTTCTTTGACACAGACACACTTTATCGGCATTTTAATCACAAATGGGTGTTTTCTGTGATTTAGTTCTACAAAGAAGTGTGTCCTCTCACATTTTTTTCCATGAAACACTCAGCCGTCTTACCCTATACTTCATTTTTCCACTTCTTATAAAGATGTGGGTACAGAAGCATTTTGGTCTCAACTGTACCACAGGGAAAGCAGCGACACAAATCTGAGGATGAACAGCACTTGCCACTTAGCACCAGAGCAAAGAAGCAAGAGGGCACAGTGGGGACTGTGCAAACTGAAAACGACCTAAAGGAAGCGGCCATGGTCAGCTCCAGCAGACTGTTGCCACACAGGATGTGGGCCTGGAGTTGCCAGATCTACCCAGAAAAGCCAGAGAGCCTGGGAAGGGAAAACACACTGTTTCCTTTGGTAAACATCAGAAAACTAATAGGAAAAAAGAAACAAAACATGTTTGAGGCCAGATGCAAGTAGATCAAACCAGTCCATCCTAAAGGAGATCAGTCCTGAATATTCACTGAAAGGACTGATGCTGAAGCTGAAACTCCAGTACTTTGGCCACCTGATGCGAAGAACTGACTCATTTGAAAAGACCCTGATGCTGGGAAAGATTGAAGGTGGGAGGAGAAGGGGACGACAGAGGATGAGATGGTTGGATGGCATCACTGACTCAATGGACATGAGTTTAAACAAGCTCTGGGAGTTGGTGATGGACAGGGAAGCCCGGCGTGCTGCAGTCCATGGGATCGCAAAGAGTCAGACACGAGTGAGCAGCTGAACTGAACTGAACTGCAGCCCCTAGGTCTGCTACTTGTGCATGGGATATATGACCCCAGTTCAGAGCACTGTCCATCTGCACTCGCCCTGAGCTGCTCTCATATGGCCAATGGCTGGACCCTGCATTCCCAGGAGGTCAGGAACAGTGCAAGGGAGGCAGGTACACAACCCCAAATGGGAGACCTGCAAGATTTACAGTGACCTCTGTCTCAGTGACCCATGTAAGTGGGGAAGTCCACACTGATCACAGTCCTTCAGCTCCACTCAGCAGTGACACAGCAGAGGCACGCTAGATGCCAGTGTCCAGGTGGAGTGAGCACAGGGCACCTGAGAGGGGCTGGCATGGGCACCGAGGTTTCACAGGTGGGAGTGTCTTCCTCTGCAACCATCTGTGACTTAAGCAGCAGGTGTGGACAAGGGTAAAATAAGTGTTTGAGACACAGACGTAGTCACTTTGTACGTTACTGCGTGTGTCATAGATTCCTCAGTCATCACAAACTCCAAGGCAAGGACTAAGAAATGATTTGATTTAAGAGAGAAAACACTTGCTATTGTGAAGAGACAACATTCTCTTTTCTTACACGGTCCTGGCTCTTCACCCCGAATGCACGAGCTAGGAGGCGGCACTGTTTTCCCTGCGTCCCCTCTGATCTGCCTCAGCCTTCTCCTAGGCTTCCGTTTCCCAAGCAGCAGAGATGGACACAGAGAGCCCTTTGTCTGGCACTGACCGCCTCAGGAGCTGACATTCTCGGGAGAGGGCCTCCCTTCCGCTCCAGAGACAGCCCGAGGGTACGACCCCAGGGCTCTTGACAGTTGTGTTCTTTGTCAGGGACAGGGCCACCCACAAGTCTGGGGGTTAGAAGCAGCAAAGGAAGCTGTGAGGCTGGGCAGATAACTTCGAGAACCTCACAAACTTCACTACCAAAGCTCTGCCTGGGCCCAGGAACACCCATATCCCCAGGTCCCAGGAGAGGTGTGGGTCTACAAGGTGGACCACCCATCCCTCCTCACGTCCTTGCAGGGAAAACCCCCAACTTCACGGCCCCAAGGAAGGTGTGCTTTGTAACCTGAATTCTACAAGAAAAAATTTTCTTCCATATATGGCAAAACATGCAGCCATTATTGCTCCACTGTCTAACCACCTGAGCAAAAGCTTCCTGAGCAAAGATTTCATGCAGGAGTCTTAAAATTTCCTTTTTTTTTTTTTTTTTTTGACAGTTGGGAAGGATTATAAAGAATTCTCTACCTCGGCAGAAAATGCATATGGTTTTATTAAAACAACCTACTTTCAGAGCATAGCCCACACTAGGAGCCACAAGGGAACAGAGGGGACCTGGAGGATCTTCTCGGCTGGTTCAGAAACAAGCCTGAAGACAGCTGTGCCTGGGGCAGCGCAGCCAGTGTGGGAGGCTCAAAGACAGAGGATGGCACAGGGCTACGCCCCAAAGACAAGCTGGACTCAGCCTAGAAGAGAAGGGCTTCCCCAGTGGCTTAGTCAGTAAAGAGTCTGTCTGCGATGCGGGATACCGTGTTTGATGCCTGGGTCAGGAAGATCTCCTGGAGAAGGGAATGGCAACCCACTCCAGTATTCTTGCCTGGAAAATCCCATGGACAGAGGAGCCTGGTGGGCTACAGTCCACGGGGTCGAAAAGAGTCGGACACGGCGGAGTGACTAACACCCGAAATTGCTGATAGTTAATGATTTTGATTTATAAAAATGACAATTTCACTTGGCTCAATCCTTGTAGTTTGATGCAATTAAGTGACAAATAGGCAATGTCTACTGTTTCAAAGGACACCAAAATGAAGACACCAGGACTGATCAGAAAAGCAGGAGCTGTCTGCACGTGGCCATCCCCTCACCTCTCTGGCTCCTGCTGAAGAAACATGATGCTCTTGTAGCTGCAGAACATTTGACACTGGATGCCAGAGTCTACTACCCTCTGATGCTGAAACATATAAATACGAAGCCATTTGAGGTGCCCTTCCTGAAGTTTTAAGGCCAAAGGGCAGTGGCCATGTTTTTAGAAACAGAACTATCAGGTCTCCTTCACTAAGACTTAGTATTCATCTCAGTTTACTGTAGATTTGAAATCAGCTTTTTGATAAAATAATAACAACACACAATGCAAAAAAAAAAAAAAATCTCTTCTCATGCTTCAGGCCTGTCTGAGTGCTGATGAGCCCCAAGGGCCAACGCAGCCGGTCCTCTCTTTGAAAATCCAGACCCATGTTTCACGCCCCTTGGATTCCTCCTCCTGGATTTCTCATCATTGAAAACTGAACCTCAGACTCAGCTCCAGATCAAAGGCATTTCACCTTGACCCCGATGAATTACTGCCTACTGTGCTAGGAGCTAGGTTCTAACCAGTGAACAAAATGGATCTCCCTTAGTCTCCCTTCTCCTCACACCAGAATTCCTCACTAGCCCCTCTCCAATCCTCCCCATTCACCTCCAATCTGTCAATAAGTCATATCAATTTGGATATCTGAGATATACCCTGTTTTTTCATCCCCCTGACATATGAATTAAGATGCAATAGAAAACCTGGCTAAGGTAAGTATAGCTTAATCATAGAGGCAACAACCGTTGCACAAAACACAGTTATGGGAGTGGGTCGTTTGGTCCGATTAGGTGGCCGCTGGTGGCACAGCTCTGGGCGGGCAATTCTGTGACTGTTGGCCTTTCCCTCATGGCCCCAGGATGGCTGCTGCAGCACTAGGCACCATCCTCACTTCCCAGAGAAGACAGTCTTTCTCAGAAGCTTTCAGTAGGTCTGCCCTTCAGCTTTAAGGCCAAATTTGGTCACATGACCACTGTTGCAAGGCAGGCTGGACAAGTGATCATCTGGCAAAAACAAATAGGACTCCTACCCCGAGGAAGGGAGGCCTTCAAACTGTGCTTGTGTGCTTAGTCGTGTCTGACTTTGTGACGCTATGGACTCGAGCCCTCCAGGCTCCACTATCCGTGGGATTTCCCAGGCAAGAATACTGGAATGGTTGTCATTTCCTTCTCCAGGGTCCCACAAACTGGAGAACAATTATATAGCAGAGGTTCTCCCATAGAAGTAAGAGTTCTGAGCCCCACGTTGAGCTCCCCAGTCTGGGAGTCCTGCACCAGGAAGGTGAACCTTCAGGGCATATGGCTTTGAAGGCCAACGGAGTTTAATCTCAGACATCCCACAGGAGTGTTGGAAACAGAGATTTCATTCTTAAAAGAGTGCACACAAAATCTCACATGTTCTAACACTCCGGGCAAATGCAATAATTTGATAGGAACCTAGGACAGAACTACTTCCTGGTATTGGAGTTTCGCAGAGAGATGGCGGTAGAGTGAGGGCAGGAAAGGCACCTTGGCTCACCCTGAGGACAGAGACACAGATGACCGCCATTCTTGGGAGCTGCTTCTACTGTTTCAACAGTGGTGCTGGTGAGGGCCATTGCAGAATCCTCCCTCTAACTCATTAGTGCCAAGACCTGGCCCCACCCAACTGCAGGTGCCAATTCTGGGATGCCTCAGGTCAAGCAACTAACTGGGTGGGGACACAGCCCCACCCATTAGCAGACAGACCTGCTCATCAGAGGACCAAGACACAGCTCTACCCATCAGTGGCCAGGTACCAGCCCAGCCCTTAAGAAAACCTCCTATAGCCTCTGGACAGCCTTGCCCACCATGGGGCAGACACTAGACACAAGAAAACCACAGTACCACAGCCTAGAGACCAGTCTGCCCATAGCAGGAAAGATTCTGTCCTGGGACAGGCTGGGTCTCAGTCCTATGTACTAGCAGGCCAACATAAGCTTTGGGACATCCCAGACCACCATACCCAACTGTGTCAGGAATTGCCCCACCCCAGCAACCTGACATGATCTCTGGGCTCTGCAGCCAGACTCCAGGACCCAGCAGTCCGGCACTAACTGCAGAATCTGGTTCACCCATCAGTGGACAGGCAATAGCCCTGGAGTCTTCTGGACCCTGACTCCACTCACCAGTGAGCCAGCACTAGCCCAAAAACTCCCTAGGGTTGGTTCTGCAGTCAGCCACTGTGTGAACAAGTTCCACCAACCTGCAGCCTCCACACAAGGCAGGGTCTGGCAACCAACTGGACTAGGGGTAAAGAACCAAGCCTACAAGACCACCCATGTAGTCAGTCTGCCACAACAGAAGGACCCACACAAACCTCACGGGGGAACCCCTAGAGCATGGCTCAGGTGACAAGAGAAGAATGCACTGCCAGGACACACAGAATGTCTCCTATAGAACACCATTTCTCCAAGATGTGGAATTGTAGCTAACCCACCAATGTGGGAGACCTGGGTTCAATCCCTGGGTTGAGAAGATCCCCTGGAGAAGGGAAAAGCTACCCACTCCAGCATTCTTGCCTGGAGAATTCCATGGACTGTATAGTCCATGGGGTCTCAAAGAGTCGGACATGACTGAGTGACTTTCACTTTCACACTTTCACCAGATACATAAAAATACAAACAGCAACTCAGGCAAAATGATGCAACAGAGGAACATGTTCCAGACAAAGGAACAAAATAAAACCTCAGAAGAAGAACTAAGTAAGAAAAGTGGAGATAGGTAATCTACCCAAGCGGGAGTTCAGGGTAGTGATTGCAAAGATGATCAAAGAACTTGAAAGAAGAATGGATGCACAGAGTGAAAAGTTAGAAGTTTTTAACAGAGTTAGGAAATACAAAGAACAACCAAGCAGAGATTAAGAATATAATAACTGAAATGAAAAAATACAGTAGAAGAAATCAACAGACGGCTAAATGACACAGGAGGAGAAGGGGACGACAGAGGATGAGATGCTTGGATGGCATCAGTGACTCGATGGACATGAATTTGAGCAAGCTCCAGGAGTTGGTGATGGACAGGGAGCCTGGCGTGCTGCTGTCCATGGGGTCACAAAGAGTCAGAGATGACTGAGCAAGTGAACTGAACTAACTGAAATGATACAACGGAATGGATCAGCAAACTGGAAGATAAAGTAGTGGAAACGACTGCCACTGGATAGGAAAAAGAAAAAAGAATGAAAAGAAATGAGGACAAAATTTAAGAGACCCTGGGACAACATAAAGTGCACTAATATTTGCCTTATAGGGGTCCCAAAAGGAGAAGAGAGAAAGGGGCTGAGAATATATTTGAAGATATAATAGCTGAAAACTTCCTTAACCCGGAAAAGGAAACAGTCCCAAGTCCAGGAAGCACACAGAGTCCCATACAGGGCCAATCCAAAGAGGAACATATCAAGAGACATAGTAAATAAAATGACAAAAAATAAAGATAAAGAGAGAATATTAAAAGCAGCAAGAGAAAACCCACAGATAACATACAAGGGAATTCCCATAAGGCTATCAGTTGATTTTTCAGCAGAAACTCTGCAGGTCAGAAGGGAGTGGCATAATATCTTCAGAGTAATAAAAAGGGAAAATCTACAACCAGAATACTCAGCATGGCTCTCATTCAGATTAGATGGAGAGATTAAAAACTTTACAAATTAGCAAAAGCTAAAAGAGTTCCTACCACCAAACCAGCTTTACAACAAACATTAAAGGAACTTTTTCTCTTGGTGAAAAAGAAAAGGCCACAACTAGATACAAAATTACAACAAAAAAGTTCATCAGTAAAGGCAAATATATATATTTCCTACAAAGGTAGGAAATCTTTTCCACACAAAACAGGTAGGAAAGTTAAATATACCAATAGTAAAATCATCAAAAAACCCACAAAAAGCAGTTAAGAAATACACAAAAAAGATGTAAAATATGATATTAAACACAGTATTCATAAGGTGAAGAGGATAATGCAAGGTTTTTAAAATGCATTTGCAATTAAGAGATCAGCAACTTAAAACAATCACTTGTCTCTACAGATTGCTATATTATATACAATTAACCTAAAATCCATAAATAGATATTCACACAAAAAGAAAAAGGAATTCTAACATGACACTAAAGATAGTCATCAAATGACAAGAGAAAAGAATGAAAGAAGCAAAAAAAAAAAACAACCCTATAAAAACAACCCCAAAACAATTAACAAAATGGAAATAAGAACATACATATCAATAATTACTTTAAATGTAAACAGACTAAATGCTCCAGTCAAAAGACAGAGCATGCCTGAATGGATATTTTAAAAAGATTCATATATATGCTGTTATAAGAGACTCACTTCAGAGCTAAAGACACACACATAGTAAAAGTCAGGGGATAGAAAGAAGTATTCCATGTAAATGGAAATCAAAAGAAAGCCAGAGTAGCAATACTTATATCAGACAAAATAGACTTCAAAATAAAGACTGCAATAAGAGACAAAGAGGGATACTACATAATGATCAAGGGATCAATACAAGAGGAAGATATAACAATTACATATGCAACCAATATAAGAGGACCTAAGTATATAAAGCAAATATTAATGGACATAAAGGGGGAAATCAACAGGAACATAGTAGGGGACTTTAACAAACCATTTATGTCATTAACAGATCATCCAGACAGAAACATAGGGAAACATTGGCCTTAAATGACACATTTGACCAGATGGACTTAACTGATATTTACAGAGTATTCCATTCAAAAGTAACAGAATACACATTCGTTTCAAGTGTACATGGAACATTCTCCAAGATAGATCATATGCTAGGGTAGTATAACCAGGGTACTGTGATCAAACTTGACTAATAAAGACTACTGAATTCATGACTGATCAGTACATACACAAATTGGTCTTTGAAAGATGGACTGTCACAAGGGAAAGACAAAGGCTCAAGGGCAACAGTGTATACAGTACTTTCTGCAGGAGGGCAAGGTTTACCTCACAATTGCACTCATCTCGCATGCTAACAAAGTAATGCTCAAAATTCTCCAAGCCAGGCTTCAACAGTACATGAACTGTGAACTTCCAGATGTTCAAGCTAATGTTCTAAATGAAAAGGCAGAGGAACCAGAGATCAAATTGCCAACATTTTTTGGATCATCGAAAAAGCAAGAGAAAAACATCTACTTCTGCTTTATTGACTATGCCAAAGCCTTTGACTATGTGGATCACAACAAACTGTGGAAAATTCGTAAAGAGATGGAATACCAGACCATCTGACCTGCCTCCTGAGAAAACCTGTATGCAGGTCAGGGAGCAGCAGTTAGAACTGGACATGGAACAACTGACTGGTTTCAAATCGGGAAAGGAGTACGTCAAGGCTATATATTGTCACCCTGCTTATTTTACTTATATGCAGAGTACATCATGAGAAATGCTGGGCTGGATGAAGCACAAGCTGGAATCAGGATTGCTGGGAGAAATATCAATAATCTCAGATATGCAGATGACACCACCCTTACGGCAGAAAGTGAAGAACTAAAGAGTCTCTTGCTGAAAGTGAAAGAGAAGAGTGAAAAAGTTGGCTTAAAACTCAACATTCAGAAAACTAAGATCATGGCATCTGGTTCCATCACTTCATGGCAAATAGATGGGGGAAACCATGGAAACAGTGACAGACTTTATTTTCGGGGCTCCAAAATCACTGCAGATGGTGATGCAGCCATGAAATTAAAAGACGCTTGCTCCTTGGAAGAAAAGCTATGACCAACCTAGGCAACATATTAAAAAGTAGAGACATTACTTTGCCAACAAAGGTCTGTCTAGTCAAAGCTTTGGTTTTTCTAGTAGTCATGCATGGATATGAGAACTGGGACTATAAAGAAAGCTGAACACCAAAGAATTGATGCTTTTGAACTGTGGTGTTAGAGAAGACTCTTGAGAGTCCCTTGGACTGCAAGGAGATCCAACCAGTCCATCCTAAAGGAGATCAGTCCTGGGTTTTCATTGAAAGGACTGATGTTGAAGCTGAAACTCCAATACTTTGGCCACCTGATGCAAAGAACTGACTCATTTGAAAAGACCCTGATGCTGGGAAGAATTGAAGGTGGGAGGAGAAGGGGACGACAGAGGACAAGATGGTTGGATGGCATCACTGACTCGAAGGACATGAGTTTGAGTAAGCTCTGGGAGTTGGTGATGGACAGGGCAGCCTGGCGTGCTGCAGTTCATGGGGTCACAAAGAGTCGGACACAACTGAGCAACTGAAGTGAACTGAACTGAAGGTCTAGGACACTGGCTCAGCTGAAGTGGTTGTCTTGACATGAGAGACAAGAAACCACTGAACAGATAAGGCATGCAAAAGCATGGAACTCTGAATGCCACACTCACTGTGTTCTTTTAGACCCTTTATTCTGTACTTCTCATATTTTTGTGTGCACAGACCTCAGCTGCAGGAAGGCTGCATCAGTAAATAACTGGTGTGCCTGGAGGTCTGGGGGAGGAACTGGCATGCTCACTAGGCCCTCTAGCTCCTCTTCACGTCTACTTGCAGGAGAACAAGGGCCCTGAGGTGGGCTCATCACCTACACAGCACTACCTGTCCCTGTGAGGGAGCCCTCCCCCTCCAGCCCTGTCCATGATGGCTGTAGAGGGATAAGCTACATAATTCTTGGGTGAAAACTCAGGGGCTGAAATGGGTGATTTTTGAGTGAACTTCTTCACGAGCAGGAGCCATGACTACCATTAGCTCTAAGTTGGGGAGGGGAAGATGTGTGTTAGCCCTGAAGATTCCAACTCAGCGGTGTACCATTTATTTGGCCAGCAATGAAGAGCCAACATAGTTTTAAGGCTCCAAAGGCTTAAGAACAGAACTTGAAAGACTGTTTCAGTCTATCACATTTTCCTTCCAAACATCTCTCCCCAGCCATTCCCAATGTGGACTGAAGAGGTGAACACGGGCCAAGCCCCCAGGCCTGCTGGTTTATGTTGTGCCCTGCTCCTCTGACCTGAAGTGTGTCTTTCTGGTGCGTCCCCTGCAAGCCCTGCCTGGTGAGTCTGCTCACGCCCTGCTGTGTAGCACAGTCCCTCTCATCTCAGTGGCATGAGATGTTTCCTCACTCATTCTCCAAAGCACGAGGTATACTGACCTTGTGTATGCAAGGACATTCCCCACAGCAAGACTGGCCCCATTAACCTGGACAGGCCCCAGTCTCCTGGCCTGCAGTCCAAACAGCGCACTCATGCTGACTACACAGAACCACACAGTGTCCCTCTGAGAGGCAGCCACTCAAAGGTGACATGTGCCAGCAACGTCGCTGACCTCCCGCCATACAAGAGAGTGTGGCCTCCACTGAGCAAACACACATGCCTACCTTGAGAGCAGTCAGGAAATGCAAGGAGAGCTGCCGCAAGGTGGTGCTGACCTGAGCTCCGTGACCAAGAGCTAGGCTGAGACAAAAGGCTCACAGTGGCCCCCAAGCAGCGTGAGATTATCAGGCAAAGCCACCAGAAGTCGCCACCACTGGGAAACTCACCTCCCTCTCCTGGGCAGGCAAGGGCTTCAGCTCTGGCAGGACAGACTGGCTGCCGTCCAAGACTGACGTTGCTATGACAAAGCCACCTTCCGCCTCCACAGACCTTCCTTGCCCCCTGGCCCCTGGGTTAACACAGGAGAGACTGGTACTTGACACTGCTGTTAGTTTTAGACATTTGGCAAGTAGCGGATTTTTAATAGAAGTGTTCACTGTTTAAATGAAGGTACCTCACAGATAATGATAATGCTTCGAAGAAAGATAATCACAAAAAGAGATTTAAAAACAAACACACACGGAAACATATCTTAGCAGAAGCAAAGCCCTTGCTTGCAGCCACCCTACCCTCCTAGTGTTGAGAACTCTGTTGGCACCAAAAGGAATTTTGGAGTTGGAAATCCTTCTCGTCAGAGAGCATTCAAGGGGAAAGTAATCTGAAGCAGTCTTTAAGAAAAATACGTCCATGGGGTAATTGAAGTGCTTTGTATCTAGTGATGGTGTGCCTCATTATTTCTAGCACTGTGTTATGTTAGGGCCTATACTGCTTTAAATTCTGAGCTCATGCCATTTATCAAAGATAATAAAATCCCAAAGGCACAACTACTTATCATCAGATAATCCAGTGGAAAGTTTCATTGAAGCTTCGGTGTAATGCCTCTTGGCAATGACCCTGACATCTAACTCTCTGGCTAATTCTCATTTCATTAAAGACATTTCCCAGGATGCCTAAGCTTCTTACTTCATAAAGCAGCCACTGGAACTCTGCAGAAAATAATTGCCTTCTTATAGGAATGACTGGCACCTCTTATCCGCAGGCCTGGGCTGGCCTGGATGGGAGAAGAGGACCCAGCCAGTTACTGAGGCTCCCTTCCTCACGGACCATCTGTAATCAAATGGACCATACTTGCATGTGTTTCACCAGCGGATCTCTTAGCTGGGATTAAAAGGCCTTCTCCAGAGCTGATGTCAGGGGATGAGAGTAATTTCTCGGCATGCCTAAGGCTTCCTCAGGGCTGGGGATATTTGGAATCACTTACTTGGTTGGTCAGGTGCTGGCTTTTCCTGAACTCACTATGTCTCATCCAAAGGGGTCCTCTATTATCTACTTTCTTCTGAGCTCTGTGTGTACATTTTCTGACCTTAGGCTCATCCATGATTGTATTATGCAATCTTACAGTAATCCCCTACAGACTAGAATGATGTGTAGTAATTTCTCATCATTTTTCTTCTTTTGAGCACAAGTTTGGGCTGAGCACAGACACAGAATAAATCTTTGGCATCATCTTCCTTTCTGAGTCTCCACGTCTAATTTCTGAATCTTCATTTTACTTACAAATTATAATTGTGCCAGAATGTAACAGATTAACAAAAATGAATCAAGGAGATCTTAGACTCACTTGGATTATTTTAAGAGTCAAAACTTCTTTTCCCTCAGCCGAAGTAATGAAGAAATTTATGCTCAGAAAAAGATAGGCAGAAAAATCAGGTTGGGCTGGATACCTGGCTAGAAGGCAGTTTCAGATTTCATTACACATCTCAGAAGGTAAACTTCCCTTATCAGAGCTAACATAGCCCCAGGACAGGAGGCCAATCTCTCCAGGTGGGACTCCTGCCTGCAGGGTGGAGTCAGGGTGGGAGGCTTGGCTTCCCCTCTGTAGCTACCTCCCCACTCCCCAACACGCATCATCCCCCCAAAGGCAGAGGTGACATTCAAGTCCTGGGTGTGGACCATCCATGGCTCTGGAAGTCTGGGGGAGAGGAAAAGAGTGCCAGATATGGAACGAATACTTTGGTATTCCTAGACCGGCATCAAGTCATGCAGAGAGGTTATACACTCTCTCAGTAAACCCGCTTTCTTCTTAATCAAAAACATGCCGGTGAGACACAGACGCTCCATTGGCTGCACCCCTCCCTACTTGTTCTGAGAAATCTTGTATAGCCGTGGAGAGCTTAATTAGAATGTGTCGGACTCAGAATCACCAGATCTGGGTCCTTCCTCTCTCCAGGAACCTGAACAAGTCACCGGACTCCTCCCAGCCTGCTTCCTGACCAGTTGCTGCCACCAAGTTCTGACGGTGATGCAGGCTAGCAGACAGCATTCATTATCAGCCCAACAGCATGCCCCAGCTTTATCTCACTCCATCTCACAGCAGTTCTATGCACAGACCCTGTTTTATTCACATTTTAAGAGTCATCTTTGAGGCAGTGTACATTTATGCAACTGCTTAAGGTCTCACAGGTAGAAGGGTGACATCAGGTACCGCCCCACTGGAGGAATGCTGTTCTTGATTTCCAAGGCCCACCACCTAATATGATTTCTGAAAAGTGGAATATCTAAATAGTCAATAAATACTGGTGAAATCTGAAGCCCCTTTGTTCACTGCACAGATGAAATGGTGTGAAAAAGAACAGAAGAATAACCCATTGGAAAGTTGTATCGATCATCCTTTGTTAAGATGGTAAATTGGAGTCAAAAATGGAACTGAAAACTCCTCAGCAGTGAGACCTCAGCCCTTCATCTCTCTAACCACCACTACAAATGCATTTGTTCAACAAAGTTTTCATTCATTCATTCATTCATCTAGTTGCACAATAAACATTCACCAGGCATCCATCACGTGCTGGTGCTGGGGACACAATGCAGGGCCTGGAGACAAAGGGGTTTCTTCACGGGATCTGTGTTCCTGTTGCAGAGGGTGGCAGGACACAGATAAACATGCAGCGTTGGGCAGTGACAGGTGAGAAGGAAAAGGAGAGGCTGCTTCTGCTTCTGAGGAGACGCTGTTGGAACAGAGAGCTGAAGGGAGGGGCGGAGGGAACATGGAGTTGTTGGGGAGAGCAAGCTAAGCCCCGAGACGGGGAGGCCCTGAGGTGGAGGGAAGCTTGGTCGGGGAGGAGAGGGCAGAGCCAGCATGGCGGGTGCATCAGTGACGTGATGCTGTGGGCGGTGGCGGAATGGTCGGGGGGAGGCTGAGGGCCACACGGTCAGGGGCCCCTGGAGGACTGTGAGCAGGAGCTCATGGGACGAGAGCTTGGTTTTGAAAGTAATCTTCTGGCTGTCACTTAAGAACGTGCTGTTCAGAAAGCCACTGTGGAGGCTTGGAGACCCAGAAGGTGAGGGTGATGGAGCCTGGACCACAGAAGGAACCGCAGGCATGGCTAAAGGAGGTCTGATTAAGAACACGTTCAGAGAGCAGAGCAAGTGGGGATTGCTGGTGGGTTAGAAGTATCGGGCACCTTCTGAAACAAAGGACACACAATGGCCGGCCAACTTCTAGAAATGGCTAACAAAAATCACAGCCACCACCGCCCATTCGGCAGGCAGGGGCTGTGCCCAGCACTTTATACTTGTTCACACGCTTGATCCTGACAACACGGAAGTGTACAGCAGCCTCATCACCATCCTCCCGATGAGCAGGGGCGGGGGGATCTCACCCCAGTAAAAGGCGGAGCCCCTCTTCTGCTCCTGACCCATCTCCTCAGCCCCCTCCCACCTTCACGTGCAGGCCCAGCAAATCTGGGTGTGGAAGAGAAGGACTTCTTGGCTCAACACAGAGACTGTCTCATTGATTTCTTTTTCCAAAATGAAGACCTCAGGGGATTTCACTTTATCTCAAAACGTATGTTTATCTTGGCAACTGGAGCCCTGTGGCAGAGGAACTGCTACAAGCAGCCCGCAGGGCCAGCCCCCAGGGACGCTCCCCCTGCCCTGCCTTCCTGGGAACACGTCCATCTCATCAGCAGCTCAGCCAAGGTGGAGGGAAGCGCAGGCCACCCCCTGCCCTCCAGGGGGCTCCGGAGGCACCCCCACCGCAGCCCTGCACGGCTGCTTGGTCCCCTCTGATTCTGTAACTATGGGGTACAGGAGACAGTGTTACGAAATCAAACAGGAGAAAAGCAGTGGGAACTTCAACTGAATTGGTTTTTCAAAAACAAAACAAGAAACCCACTAATCATTTTCATGGAAGAAAACCCTGGAATGCTGTGGGAAACAGGAAAGGAGAAGCACGATGGAAAAGCAGCCCCATCCAGCAATTCGAGAAGAGGAAGGTCCAAACAGCCCCCCAGTGAGACGTATGCCAAAGATGCTCAGGGGGTGGGAAACACAAGGGAGAAATGAGACTCAGGGAGGGTCTGTTCTGTCAGCAGTGATGCGACCGAGGTTCCATTTGCCAGGAAAGTCGCGCCTGGAGCCTGGGCAGGAAGTCAGCAGTGCTGACGCGGGGCTGGGGGTCCACACTGCCGCCTTGCCAGTTCCTTCATGCAGGTGCTGGGCACCTAGCTTCCCAGGCTTGCAAGCAGAGTTCCCCTTGCCCCCTCCCACACTCCATAGGCACACACAGAGCCGGGAGAACGAGGTCTCCTTCTTCTCTGGTATAGCCAAGGCTTAGATCAGTGCTTCTCAAACTTGAGTGCGCACGGGAATCCCAAGGACGAAACAGAGATTCTGTAGCCGAGGGGCTTGGGTGGGCTGTGAACGTGCATTTTTAGTGTTTTCACAGGGGATGCTGATGCTGTGGCCTGGGATCACCCTTGGAGAACCACTGGCTTTCAGCATCTCCTTTCCCAAACAGCACCACCAAGGACTCCCAGGGGCCTCTTCTTCACGCTCTGGGCAGGGAGCACTGAAACAGGATCACCAGGGCCAGCAGCAATGGAGCATTCGTTATGAGTTCCAGGCCCTCCATCCATAATAAATGCCTCACTTCCTTTTCCCCGCCCAAGCAGGGATTACTATCGTCCCATTTTACAGATTACGAAACTGACACAAGAGGACAAGCAGACTGCCCAAGGTTCACAGTGAGCAGCAGAGCTGAGATTTGAACCAGGCAGGGGAAAGTGCTGGAGCCCTCCACTCCCTCTACCCCTCTTAACAGTCAACATCGAGCTCATGGAAAATCTGATGAGGTGGCAGAACATTTGGGGCAAGTCTGATTCTTTGGCTGACAGTCAATATCCTAATTATCACAATGTCCACAGTCCCCGGTGACTGACTGAATTACCATCCCTAACACGGGTCAGCTGTTAAAGAATTCTACAAGCTCAGCTGTTAAGAGTTCTACAAGCTCAAACAGAGAGAACACGGGAAGTAACTCAGAAACTCACATCATCATGGCTTTTTGTACAAAAGTAAATATTTAAGATGTTTATCCAAGTAATAACAAAATGACCATAACATTGAGAGAGCTACTCTATAATCATGTCATTGTGTGTTTTTTTTAATTAACGAATCATAACAAGGAAATCAGGGACTCCAGCCGCAATCACATAAGGCAGTGGTAGTCCAAGCATGGTCCCCAGAGCAAGGATCAGAGTCATCCAGGCCTCCGCAGACCCACTGAACCCAAAGTCTGGGGGTTAGGCCCAGCCATCTGCATTCTAAGGATCCCCCTAAGTGATTCCCATACATGCTCATTTAAGAAGTCTGACTTAGTTCCATACCATTTTTATGCACCCTCTTTAAATCTTTATTATATAAAAATATCAACTGCCTGTCCCATGCTCCCTGCTTCCTTCTCCAAGAACTGAGCCAAACCTGGCTCTGTCATAGGAGGGAACTTTGTGGTTGGATGCCTGGATCCCAGCTCCAACTCCACTCTTCTTTTCTGCAGACAGAGTAGGATAAGCTCACTTCAGTGGCTCCTGTTATCACCAGACTCAGAGCAAGCTGGAGGCCCTAGGCCTCCACGACCCTGCCCTGGAGTCACATTACCCCTTTGAGCACAAGTGTCAGGTGGGCGTCAGGTCAGCCTACATTTACTCACTATGCAGCTCTGGGTGAGTAACTCTGCCTCAGTTTTTTCATCTGTAAATTGGAAGCTATACCTTCCATCAAGGTCCCAGCAGAGCATCCGGCAGATGGAAGGCCTTCCATAAACATCAGGCCCCTTCATCTTCAACCTATACCCTCAGGTTGCCTGGAGAGCCTTCAACTCAACCTGCTGCTGAAGCCCCAGCCCAGTGCCCTTCCCAGAAGACCCACATGATGGCAGGAGCAGGGTGGCTGGGCATAATGTCCTATGGCTGCTGAAAGGAAGCAGAGACAAGATGCACAGAGCGGTCACATGCATCACAGTTTCCACAGGCATTTTCTTAGTGCAAGCCCGCAGCAGGGAGGTTGATATCTCACACAAAGAGGGAAACTGAGGACTGGTGAGTTTACTAACAGACATGCCCCAGGCCGAGTGAGTGGTCTGACCATGGCAGAACTAGAGTCCTGCACGGGAGGCCCCGGGGACACCCCACTCATTCCTGCTGGGGGACCACTGTCTGCCCTTGCCGCTCACCCTGAGGACCCTTTCTTGACTTTTAGAGATTCATAGCAACAACAGAGTTAACCTCAGCACTTCCAGAAGTTTTGGCCTGCCAAAGGCATTACAGGTGGAGAATCTAATTTCCAGATCACCTTCTCAGCAAAGTCTTCAGCCGCTGAAGCTAAAATGTGAAGTCCTGGCCCGTCAGCTACCTATCTCCCTTCTCCGCTTTATTTTTCCACTTTATCACTTTATTCTGATTCTGGAGTTTCCTTACTGATCATACATATTCATTCCCTCCACTAGAATGTCAGTTCCACAAAAACAGGGGTCTTTACTTTGTACATCAAGCTTCCCCAGGGCTGGAGCAGTGCCTGACAGACAGTAGGTTCTCTGAGAACACTTAGCAAGTGTGAATGCTGAAAAATCAAAATGTCTGAGAGAACAGAGGTCCATTCTGTAAATAATACACATGACAAAGACAATGAAAAGAAAATACTGGGTAAAAGTAATAATGGGGAGTATCTACTTGCAGAAAAATGAATGGGCTGAGACCTGGAAGGAGGAGACATGGCAGTCAAATCCTCAGACTTTACACTGAGTGAATTTAAGGCCAGCTGTCATCATTAACAGTATAATTTCAGACAAGAAATGTATCCTTTTGAAGGCTTGGTTTCCCAATCTGTTAACAGGAATCCTACCTCTTTTATAAGGTTATTCAAAGGGCAAAATACACTTAGGAGAAAAGCATAGTTAAGAAAACAAAAGGCCACCAAAAAACAAAAAAAAAAAAAAGAAAACAAAAGGCCGAAACTGAACTGTCCAGGGTCAAATCTTGGCCCTACTTCCTACAAGCTACGAGGCTTCTGGCCAATTATTTACCTCTCTGTACCTGTTTCCCTACATATGAGATGGGGATTACAGCAGCACTTCCTCATGGATTAGAAAGATTACATGAATTAAAAACAAGAAGAATCTGACACTGAAGTTCTCAAGAAGTGGGAGCTGCTCTCAGGGTCACCTCCACCCCCACCCAGAGAGCCAGGACAGAGAACAGTAGAGTACCGTCCATCAGGCAGAGAACATGGAAGGCACAGCAGAAGGCTCTGCTGAAAACCAAGTGCTCCAACTTTCTGAGGCTAAGTTCAAAGAAGACTTGGATCTTGGTACCACTCCCAGGCCTGTGAGACACTACGCTGCATTGATGCCCACTGTGGACTGCATGTGTGTGTCCCCCAAATTTATTTGTTGAAGCCCTCACCTCCAATGAGTACTGGGAGGTAATCTGATTTACATGCATCATGGGGTTAGCTCCGCTACATGAGGACATGGCAGTTGTCTGCATGCCAGGGAGAGGGTCCTTCACAGACACCAAGTTGGCTGGCACCTTGATCTGGGACTTCCTGGCCCCAGAAGCAACAGAAATAAAAGTCTGTTGTTGAAGCCTCCCATCTGTGGCTTTCATTATAGCAGCCTGGTTTGAGGAAGGTGACGTCTTGGCCAACAGGACATGTAAGAGCATGAGGAGCAACAAGAGGCCACTCCTCAGGGAAGCAAGTGGAGAAGGGGGCCTCTCCACACTGAAGCAGGGAGCCTACAGAAGTGCTCTGGAACCACGGAGGTGGCACTTTATCCGTGTGTGGACATCTACTGAGCCACAAGGTTCCTTGGCTTTCCTGTGGGAACAATGGCCATGCAGGAGAAAAGACTGACTCATTAGGAAGAGGGTGGCAAGGACACATCACCCTCATGTAGTCGACTTGAAAGAAGTCAAACCTGAGCCGTATCAGTCTTTCAAGCCTCCCGCAGGGAGACAGGAAACCATCTGGGGAAATGAGATTCACCCCCAGGATCAGCCCCCTCTGGCTAATGACAGTTGTCTCCAGGTTAAAGCGGACACTGGGGCTCTCAATTACCGCAAAGCCAGAGCAGGGCCAGGAATGTGCTGGTCCACATCTAGACCCCATCTGTGCAGCAGATCTATGCAGCACCCGAGAGTTTCCTGTCCTCAGCACTCTGCTCAAGGAGCAGCAGTCGGCAGGCCTCCTTCCTCTCCACTGCCCTAAATCCCTTCAACAATGGAAGGGATTTCCCTGAAGATCCCAGTTGAGTCTAAAGAGTTGCAGAATATGCCACCCCAAAATGTGCCACTTTGGCTTAAGGATTATTTTGAGCTGAAGGCAACTGAGAAGATACAGATTAAAAAAAAAAAAAAGATTTCTGCCCTCCCTTCATTTGCCTAAAAGCAGGACACAGTTTGTAAATGGGTCCTCCATGCCCTCTCTACAGAAGTTAATCACTGGAGATAACCCTACACCCTTATCAGCCCAGAGGTGGCACCAGAGGACTCTAACAAACCTTGCTTTATGTAGTCATTATGCACCATTAGGACCCCATATATATACTTTCCTGCAATTTGCCACCCAAAAACCTCGAAGTCCTTTTCCTTTGTAAAATTACTTTTTTGAAATTTACTGTTATTTTAAGATACTATACAAGCCCAAGTTGTAACCATCCCTTAAAGCTATTGCCCTGTCAATGTTCCCATGTGTATGCATGATGCATTTATCAACTTGTGTTTGCTTTTCAGTCGTTAATTTGTCCTTTGTCTATTATATAAAGGGACCCAGCCAACAAACCTAAGATGGGTAGATGAAAACAAGAGTTAAGTTAAGTTTTCCTACCCGCCAAGTCCAAGACTGCATTTTAATTCTGCACTAGAAATCACTAAAGATTCTGGGCCCCACCTCTTATTCTACCAGGTCCTGAGGTTCACTTGCCAAAGTCACTCTTTCAGGTGAAACAAGGAGACAGTGCTACTGTCCACTCAGTCCTCAAAGAGATGAAATCTTCACTGCCTTGAGATCTTGTGTGCTTAGTCGCTCAGTTGTGACTGACTCTTTGTGACCCCATGGACTGTAGCCCGCCAGGCTCCTCTGTCCATGGGATTCTCCAGGCAAGAATAATGGAGTGGGTTGCCATGCCCTCCTCCAGGGGATCTTCCCAATCCAGGGATTGAACCCAGGTCTCCCATTTTGCAGGCGAATTCTTTACCATCTGAACCACCAGGGAAGCCCAAGAATACTAGAGTGGGTAGCCTATCCCTTCTCAGGGGATCTTCCCAACCCAGGAATCAAACCAGGGTCTCCTGCATGGCAGGCAGATTCTTTACCAGATGAGCTACAAGGGAAGTCTGCCTTGAGATCTTAAAGTACCTCAAGAGCAGGGTCTCATATTCAACTCAGCCTTCAGCATTTCTGATCATTGGAGGTAAGTTGCACATCTCAATGTCTTCAGATGCTTTACTTCTGACTCACATAACATCCAACGTTTCAAGGTTCAAGGATGTTGGCTCCTGGGTGAACCTTAGCCAGTCAACCAACAGAGGAAGAGTCTCACGACCATTTCACAGGATGTTTGTAGGGGACAAGTCTGGAAATAGTATCTATCTCTTCTACTTCCATTCCACTGGACAAAGCAGTCACTTGGCCACACCTAATGCCAGGAAGATGGTGATTGCAGCCATGAAATTAAAAGACGCTTACTCCTTGGAAGGAAAGTTATGACCAACCTAGACAGCATATTAAAAAGCAGAGACATTACTTTGCCAACAAAGGTCTGTCTAGTCAAGGCTACGGTTTTTCCAGTGGTCATGTATGAGTGTGAGAGTTGGACTGTGAAGAAAGCTGAGCGCCAAAAAATTGATGCTTTTGAACTGTGGTGTTGGAGAAGACTCTTGAGAGTCCCTTGGACTGCAAGGAGATCCAACCAGTCCATCCTAAAGGAGATCAGTCCTGGGTGTTCCTTGGAAGGACTGATGCTGAAGCTGAACTCCAATACTTTGGCCACCTCATGTGAAGAGTTGACTCATTGGAAAAGACCTGAGTTGGAGGGATTGGGGGCAGGAGGAGAAGGGGATGACAGAGGATGAGATGGCTGGATGGCATCACTGACTCGATGGACATGGGTTTGAGTAAACTCTGGGAGTTGGTGATGGACAGGGAGGCCTGGCATGCTGCGATTCATGGGGTCGCAAAGTGACATGACTGAACGACTGAACTGAACTGAACTGAATGCCAGGAAAGTAGGGAAATTCAACCATCCAGAGGTGGGGTGGAAATGGTGGTGGGGTGGAAATGGTGTGTATATCAACCAGTAGTCTTTCCGTAATGCCCTGGACTGTGTCAGTAACATGTCCTAGATACAACTGAGTCCTTTCTGACCATGACTCAGTGCTTTACAAACCATGACACAGTTCTTTACCATGACTCAGTCCTTCATGACAATGACTAAGTTATTCCTGACAATGACTCAGCAACTCCTCACCATGACTATGCACCTTTCTCACCATGACTCATCTCTTCCTGACCATGACTCATCTCTTCCTCAGCATGACTCAGCACATTCAATGATGCAGCACTTCCTGACCATGACTCAACAACTTCCTCACCATAACTTAGTCCTTCCTCACCATGACTCAGTCCTTTTGTTAGGTAGAAAGTTAGATATGAGCAGTAAGGGGTATTCTAGATGAAAAGATGCAAGCTGATCTCTAAACTCCACCCCAGACCTACCAGGAAAGCTCACAGATATGCTACAAAAATAACCACAGAAACTTTTCCAATTCCCCCACATGTGCCCTAGGCAACAGTGGATACAAACTAACCACAGGGGCTTCGCCAACTCCTGCACATGCACCCTTGATGCACAGCTGTGTCCTCAAGTAAACATTCTGTACATACATACATCTGATTATAACAGACCTAATTATGGGAAAGACATGCAATAGAGCCTGTTATGTAACTTGCAACTGTCAATGAAAACTCTCAGTCCACAGCCACCTAGATGAATGTGTACAAGTCCTATTTTGCATGTAACCAGACATGCTCCCTTCTCTGACTGGCCTTGAGCATACACCCATTTACATGTTTTACAGGGCAGAACCAATAAGCGGACCTGACACTTCCTTATCATAACTCAGCACTTCCTCACCATGACTCAGCACGACCCATCTCTTCCTGACCATGACTCAGCACTTTTATCACCATGACCTAGCACTTCTTCACTATGACTCAGCATTTTCTTTACCATGACTCAGCACTTTCCAGACAGTGACCCACACCTTCCTTACCATAACTCAATCCTTTCTCACCATGACTAAGCACCTTCCTCAGCATGACTCAGCCCTTCCTGACCATGATTCAGCCCTTAGTGATGATGACTCAGCACTTCTTCACCATGACTCATTTCTTCCTGACTATGACTCAATCCTTCCTCAGTATGACTCTGTGCTCTCCCATCTATGACTCAGCACCTTCCTGATTATAAGTCAACCCTTCCTGACCTTTCCTCAGCCCTTTCCTATATTTCAATTAAATACACTTACCCCACAACAGTACTTTTCAGTAACTTCTCATCCATGTTGTCTATATCCATATATCAAAAGGCATTTAGAACCCAAACCCTAAATAACAGCCCAGCCAATATCTGGTCCCTGTGCATATTGGCCTAAAATAACCTCCTCTCTCCTTCCTAGAGTACCCCTGTTAAGCTACAGATTTATAGAAAATGAGTTTTAAAAACTCAAAACTGAGTTTAAAAACTCCCATAGCTTCACATGGGAGAGCTATAGTTTCTTCAATTTAATGAGCTCACAAACACCACAGAATCCAGTGAACTGCGGAAAACATGCACACAGCAAGTAAACCTTCTCCTTTAAATTGCGTTTCTACCCCTGGAGGGTCACACACATCCTGCCCCTGTGGTTACATCTGAGCATAACATGACTTTAATATGACCAACCCTAGCTCTGTCTACCATGAGTCCAATAACTGAGCAGTCATTGGGAAAGTAAACTCTTGGCTTGATTCTAAAGTGATGATTTTAGTGCCAGACTTAGGTGAGGGTGGCTCAAGGTCCAAAAATATCAGCAGTAACTTCACTAAGTCTCGATGCTTGCAAGGTCTAATCCAGCCCTGGAATCTAAGCCAAAGAAGTACAGCTTAACAACCAAAAAGGGCCTCTAAATTCCTACTTGCATTTCTCCAAAAACATCAGAAAGGCTGTCCAATTCAACCCCCGGCAACACTTCTTCAAATGCCCTCTCCTCTCCTCTCTTTTTTGCCACACTGGGCCTTGCCTCTCCCAGCCTTCCACCCCTCCTTCCTCCTCTGCTCTGCTTCCCCCACCACCCCAGGCCCCTTGCAGCTCCTGCAGCTCCGCATCACCTCCTGGGCCTTCCAGGGAAGAATGCACGAGGACCCCCTTCCCTGTGAATTGTACTTTTTCTCACCACTGTTTTTGGAAGAAATCTTTGAGAAGAAGTACTAGTCAATAAAATTACTTTGCTTCCTTGGTCATCTGATTTAAAAAATGTAGTAAAGTATATACTATATAATATTTACCATTTCAACGATTTTTAAGTATACAGTTTAATGACATTAAATACATTCATATCATTGTGCAACCATCACCATCATCCACATTCAGAGTTTTCCACCTTCTCAAACTGAACCTCTGTACCCATCAAATGGTAATTCTTCATTAGCCCTCCTCTTTAGCCCGTGGCATCCACTAGCCTATTTTCTATCTCTGTGAATTTCACTCCTCCAGGAATTTTAAGTAGGTGGAATTACACAGTAATTCTTCTAGTGACTGGCTTATTTCGTTCAGCATAATATCTTCAAGTTTTACGCATGTTACAACATATCTCAGAATTCCTTTCTTTTTTAAGGCTGAATATTATTCCAGGTAGGTACGGATGCTTGAGTTGCTTCCACCTTTTGGCTATTGGGAATAATGCTATTATGAACACAGATGAACAAATATCTGTTCAAGTTCCATTTCACTGAGGTATATGGCTGGAAGTGGAATTTCTGGATCATATTTTTATTTCCTGAGAAACTACCATATTATTTTCCATACTGGATGCACCATTTTATATTCCTATCCACAGTATACAAGTGTTCCCATTTCTTCACATTCTCTCCAATACTTGTTCTATTCTGCAGGTTTTTTGTTATTATTATTGACAACAGAATGTTCAAACTACCACACAATTGCACTCATCTAACATGCTAGCAACGTAACGCTCAAAATTCTCCAAGCAAGGCTTCAACAGTACATGAACTGAGAACTTCCAGATGCTCAAGCTGGATTTAGAAAAGGCAGAGGAACCAGAGATCAAATTGCCAACATCCGATGGATCATAGAAAAAACAAGAGAGTTCCAGCAAAACATCTACTTCTGCTTTATTGGGGATTCCCTAATAGCTCAGTTGGTAAAGAATCCATTGGCAATGCAGGACACCCCAGTTCGATTCTCGGGTGGGGAAGATCTGCTGGAGAAGGCATAGGCTAACCACTCCAGTATTCCTGGGCTTCCTTGTGGTTCATCTGATAAAGAATCCACCTGCAATGTGAGAGACCTGGGGTTCGATCCCTGGAAAGATACCCTAGAGAAGGGAAAGGCTACCCACTCCAGTATTCTGGCTTAGAAAATTCCATGGGCTATATAGTCCATGGGGTTGCAAAGAGTTGGATACAACTGAGCGACTTTCACTTTCACTAGAATTTTCACTTTCTGCTTTATTGACTAAGCCAAAGTCTTTGACTGTGTGGATCACAACAAACTGTGAAAAATTCTTAAAGAGATGGGAATAACAAACCGCCTCATCTGCCTCCTGAGAATTTTGTATGCAGATCAAGAAGCAACACTTAGAACAAGACATGGAACAACGGACTGATTCCAAATAGGGAAAGGAGTGCATCAAGACTGTATACTGTCACCCTGCTTATTTAACTTGTATGCAGAGTACATCATGCGAAATGCTGGGCTGGATGAAGCACAAGCTGGAATCAAGATTGCTGGGAGAATTATCAATAACCTCAGATATACAGATGACAGCACACTTATGGCAGAAAGTTAAGAGGAACTGAAGAGCCTTTTGATGAAAATGAAAGAAGAGAGTGAAAAAGTTGGCTTAAAACTCAACATTCAGAAAACAAAGATCATGGCATCTAGTCCCATCACTTCATGGCAAATAGATGGGGAGACAATGGAAACAGTGACAGACTTAATTTTCTTGGGCTCCAAAATCACTCCAGATGGTAACTGCAGCCATGAAATTAAAACACACTTGCTCCTTGAAAGAAAACCTATGGCAAACCTAGACAGCATATTAAAAAGCAGAGACATTACTTTGCTAACAAAGGTCCATCTAGTCAAAGCTATGGTTTTTCCAGTGGTCATGTATGGATGTGAGAGTTGGACCATAAAGAAAGCTGAGCACTGACGAATTGATGCTTTTGAACTGTGGTGTTGGAGAAGACTCTTGAGAGTCCTGTGGACTGCAAGGACGTCAAACCAGTCAATCCTAAAGGAAATCAGTCCTGAATATTCTTTGGAAGGACTGATGTTGAAGCTGAAGCTCCAATACTTTGGCCACCTGATGCAAAGAACTGACTCATTTGAAAAGACCCTGATGCTGGGAAAGACTGAAGGCAGGAGGAGAAGGGGACGAGAGAGGAGGAGATGGTTGGACGCCATCACCAACTCGATGAACATGCATTTGTGCAAGCTCTGGGAGTTGGTGATGGACAGGGAAGCCTGACATGCTGCAGTCCATGGGGTCACAAAGAGCTGGACACGACTGAGCAACTGAACTGAACTGAATCCTACTGGGTGTTATTGATTATCTCATTTTACTTTCACAGTAATGCTGGGTATCATTAACCCCATTTTATAGAAGAGAAGAGCCGGAGGTATCAGGGGACTCATAAAGGACAATGATGGAAGAGAGGTTTGAGCCCTGATCTTCTGCAGAGACAAAGCTCAGATCACTGGACTAAGCCAGGACACAGCCCCTGAGGAGGATTCAGTGTTCACTGTGGAGGTGGTGAATGAGACCACCCTGAGGGTTCCTGCAAATGAAACCATGGTAGGGGCACCCCTCCAGCTCAGGGCCCTTGTCAGCTGGGGCAGGACTCACTGCATAGGAGCCTGGCCCCTCACCTTTCCTGCCTGCTTGTTTACCTCTCGGCAAGAAGCTGCATGAAGGCTCCAGGAGGGCTTTGGGACACACAATGATACAAAAGACTTCTCAGAAAGACCTGGTTTCCCATTTATGTCTCTCCTCTCCACTGTCTTCCCCTGGCTGGGAGGGGTTTTGTGTTTCAAGCAAACTGCTCCAGCATCATATATGTAAGAGCCATTCAGCAAGGTGTAGAGGCATCCACTTCACCCCAAGCTAATCATATAGTGCTCTTGGGCCATGAGGATGAAAGCATCAGGGAACACAGAGACAGGAGTCCCTCTGCTGAGGTCACACTGAGGTCCATGCTAAATAAGAGGGCAGTGGCTGGGACACAGATAGCGCTGACATTTCCCACAGGTTAGGGACTACCTAACTGGAAGGGCATCTGCTTCAGAGTTGCCGCCGCAGGACACCCCAGCACAGAGACTGCAGAGGCATGGCCCGGCGGCCTGTGGAAGGCTCTCCTGTAAGGTACCCACTCACCAGCCTGAAGGTAGGAGGGGGGTTCCACGGCTCAGAACCCTCCAGGGGCCATTCGTTCTCGCTCAGCCCTCTTACTCTCCAGCCCAAAAGGCAATCAAGCATCACCAAGTGTTCTTAGTCTCTGTGTAGTTCCAAAACAAAGATACCCCACATAAAAACATATCCATGTAGTTTCACCATTTTTAAAAGTATTTCGGCATTATGTAACTTTAGTCATGACCCTGGTATGAGGAAGAAGAAAAAAATTGAACTTGGTCCCCTGGGGCCATTGGTTTCAGTGCAGACTTCCTGCCAAGCCCCAAATAAAAACCCCTGCCCTGGTTTGGGTTGTATTCTGTGTGGGAGCTTTTGGTGCAAAAGAAGCCCCCCCATGCAGACTTTAAGGTACAGAAAGTGTAAAGACCACACACTTCCACATGCAGACATGCACCTAGGCATGTGTGTACATACATATGCACAGTCACGTTTTTATTCCCCACAGTCAGTCTCTTCAGGCCACGCCACAGGACACCTGCACAAGGTGACCAGCAGGAGATCCCCTGTGACCACTCCTTTCTTGCCCTCATTTGTTTTCCTTAGGCAACTGCAGCTCTTACAAAGAGTCTTTTAAAAGACCATCTCCAACATCCAGACACGACTTAATTGGCATTTTTCATTAAAAACTTTCTACCTAAAAAAAGCTTAATGGTGAGAGAAAAAGTTAGTTTACTCAAGTACACTCAGCCCTTCCATCTGCAATTAATTAAACCTGCAGATGCAGAGCTCACGGATACAGAGGGCTGAGTTATACTGGGCCACTTTATATAAGGGACTTGGGCATCCATGGACTTTGGTATCCTCAGGGGTCCTGGAATTAATCCCGTGGATACCAAGAAAAGACTGTATATACTTTTTAGCTTTCCCAGTAATCCTATTAGCTGAGAAATTCAAGCTGAATTTACGGGGAGCAAAGCCCTAACATTGATAGAATGTGACTTTTCTAACTCTCTTAAGGGAATGACCCATTTTTTTTTATTGTATGATAAAGAAGGTAGCACTTGCCCAAATAGTCTGAACCCCTAATTGCTAGGTACATGCATATTTTATTCCCCAAATTAAAATCTTTCATAAAACCTCTCAAAAAATCACAGGATGGTCAAGAACATAATTATAATCATAATTTCTGACAAACAGATGAATTTGTTGAAGACCTCAAGCTGTCTGATTTGGGACAAATGTCCCAAACATTTAATATGTCATTAAATGTTAAGCCTTCTCCTTTGCAAATTTCTCAGAGAAAATACAAAAGACATAGTGTGGATAAACCTGAAACTGAAGCAGGGTGCACCATGCCCATTAGATGGGTGTTAGGTAAGGATACAGACACAACAGAACTTGTTTATTCAATGGGGCAGTTTTCCCGGAAGGCAATCACGTGAGAGGACTTCTAACAAACAAGTTTGAAGCAAAACTGAACTGTGACTTCCGTAAGGTCTCAAGGAATAACAAAGTAAAGTAAAATGAACAAATAGGAAAGCCCCCAGAAACAAAGACACTCGAGACTGACTAATGAAACTTTTGTATTTTTACCTCATTTTCTAGCCTCATTCAGCGAACAGCACATTTGACATCTCTCCAGTTGAAAACCAAAATGAAGCTTGACCAACACCATGAAAACAAGAGATGAATGCTCACTCTGAAGGAAATCCACAAGGGAGTGTCCACAGTTCCGGCCTAGCACCAGGACTGGAATAAGCAAATGGTCCTCCAGGGTGACTACTGTAGAGGGGATAACGTACAGCCAGATGGATACATACTGATGTTTGCTTTCATACATAAAACTTGCTCTTACTTTCTTGTCTGAGCCCTAAATTACGACGTTACATAGTTCAAAATTCTCTTCTTCCCTGGTACATTCAGTGAATAAAAACCCAGCTGGGGCGGTGTTATGACACTGTAGCCCCAGTCTCCCTCAGCTCTCACTGGCTCCCCAGTACTTTTTACATCCGTGGCCTCATGGAGGGCTGGCCTGAAACAAACTTCAGAAGGAGATGCTGCTTCATCCTGGACGCCCTCATCCGATCAGTGACGCTCCCTTCCTCCTTCACAGACAGACCTGCTGCATGGAGGTCAGTGGCCACATCTGTGAATAGTCCCCGGGTTCAGACAGATCTCTCAGGGAGCTCAGTGACAGTGCTGTGGGTCACGCAAGCAAGGGTCCTCCATCAAAGTCTGGGGACAGCTATGGGAAGGGACATCAGGCCAGAGTAGCAGGGCCCCAGGACACCAGCTGGGCTCAGAGCCCCTTGGCAGCCTCCCCCTGGCCTGCTGTGTGACATATTTCAAGGTTGTGGAGTATTTCCATTTTCCTTTGTGTAGGATTATCACATCCCTCTCCTGGGGGAGGAAAAGGGAGGGTTTTCAAGTAATTAAAAACTTTTATGAGGCCAAGGAAGGAAAAACCTAAATCTCGATAATTAAAACTAAATTCATAAAACCTGAATTTGCTGTGTTTAGTCAATAAGTTGTGTCCAACTCTTTTGTGACCCCATGGACTGCAGACCACCAGTCTCCTCTGTCCATGAGATTTCCCAGTCAAGAATACTGGAGTGGGTTACCATTTCCTTCTTCAGGGGATCTTCCTGACCCAGGGATTGACCTCATATCTTTTGCACTGGCAGGCAGGTTCTCTATCACTGAGCCACCAGGGAAGCCCTTGAATTAGGCTGTCAAAAAAAACCTGACCATAGCGCAACCTACAGCTGAGGATAGGAGCAGGATAAACACCCCAAATCCCCTGACAGTAATTAAAATATGTCTGGTCTTCACTAACCCGTTGGCTATTTAGAAACGTTTAATCTCCACTTTTTTTTTTTTTTTTTTACAATTTTTTCCTATCATTGATATCTAGACTCATAGCATTGTGGTCAGAAATGATGCTTGATATGATTTCAACTTTCTTAAATTATTTTGAGGCTTGATTTGTGACCCAGTATGTGATCTATCCTGGAAAATGTTCCATGTGCACTTGAGAAGAAAGTGTATTCTTCTGCATTTGGATGGAATGCCCTGAAGATATCAATTAGGTCCATGGGGTCCAATGTGTCATATAAGGCTTGCGTTTCCTTTCCTTATTAATCTTCTGTTTTGATGATTTGTCCATTGGTCTAAGTGAAATGTTAAAGTTCCCTACTAATATTGTGTTACTTTCAATTTCTCCTTTTATGTCTGTTAATGTTTGCCTTATGTATTAAGGTGCTCCTATGTTAGATACATAAATATTTACACTTATTATATCTTCTTCTTGGATTGATCTCTTGATCATTATGTAGGATCCTTCCTTATTTATTCTGATAGTCTTTAAGTTCTATTTTGTCTGATATGAGAATTACTACTCTGGTTTTCTTCTGATGTCGATCTGCATGGCATATCTTTTCCATCCTCTCACTTTCAGTTTCTGTGTGTCTCTAGGTCTAAAGTGAGTCTTTGTGGACAGCACATATTTGGGTCTTGTTTTTGTATCCACTGAGCCAGTCTGTGTTTTTTTGGTTGGAGTGATTAACCCATTTATATTTACAGTAATTACTGATACATATGTTCTTATTATATTGTACATATCCATATATACTGATATATATGTTCCTATTGACCTAACAAAGGCATAAGATATTAAGAAGAGATGGCAGAACTATATAGAGAAGAACTATACAAAAAAAGATCTTAATGACCCAGATAACCATGATGATGTGATCACTCACCCAGAGCCAGACATCCTGGTATGCGAAGTCAAGTGGGCCTTAGGAAGCATCCTATAAACAGAGCTAGTGGAGGTGATGGGATTCCAGTTGAGCAATTTCAAATTCTAAAAGATAATGGGATGGACGAGCCAAGATGGCGGAGGAATAGGATGGGGAGACCACTTTCTCCCCTACAAATTCATCGAAAGAACATTTGAACGCTGAGCAAACTTCACAAAACAACTTCTGACCGCTAGCAGAAGACATCAGGCGCCCAGAAAAGCAGCCCATCATCTTCGAAAGGAGGTAAGACAAAATATAAAAGATAAAAAGAGAGACAAAAGAGCTAGGGACGGAGACCCATCCAGGGAAGGGAGTCATAATAGAGGAAGTTTCCAAACACCAGGAAACCCTCTCACTGGCGGGTCTGGGGGAAGTTTTCGAATCTCAGAGGGCAACCAAACTGGGAGGAAAAATAAATAAAACTCACAGATTACATGCCTAAAAGCAACTCCCAGCAGAAAAGTACCCCAAACACCCGCATCCGCCACCAGCAAGTGGGGGCGGAACAGAGAGGAGAAGGCAGCATTGCTCAGGGTAAGGACCGGGCCTGAATGCCCTGAGGGCAATTGGAGGGCGCTAACGTGAGACAGCAACTTAAGTTGTGGGATAGCGAGAGAGAGAGAGAAAATTCACTGGCCCGAACACACTGCCAGCCGTTCGCAGAACAAAGGGACTGAGCAATTCCAGAGAAGAGCTAGCCGGCGGCGGATCAGCCCATCCCCCGCCGGAGGCAGGAGGCAGGGGGGAGGGGAAAGGGGCAAACTCGGCCCCAGAGACGGCACCCCCTACCAAACTGCAAACAGGCCTCCAGTTTCTAACCAAAGATTTCCTGAGATTCTGGATGGTTGACATCCGCTGGGAGGGTCACTGCTAGAGGCCAGCTCCCCAGAACAGACACAAGGCGCATCCAACCTGACTGGCATGCGCAGAAACTGAGGCTGGGACCGCGGAGGGGATAAGGTGCACCACACCCAGGGAGAGTGCACCCATCAAGCTCCTGGCAGCCTGAGCTGCTCAGGCCGGAAAGGCACAAAACACAGGCCCAACCGAGTCCGCGCTTTTGTGGAATACCCGAAAACTGGAACCGCACGCAACGCAGGGCCCACTGCATATAGAGCAGCCAGGAGCCTAAGCAGTGTAGACAGGGAAAGCACACACCCGTGAGCAAGGGCAAACCCAGTGTGGCCAGAACACTGTGAGTGCTACCCACACACTCCAGTGATATCTGTCTGCAGCGCCCCTCCCTTCCCACAGTAGGACTGAACAAGCGAACCTAAACAAGAGACCACCTCCACCCGCCTGGGTCAGGGCGGAAATTAGACACTGAAGAGACCGGCAAACAGAAGCCAATAAACAAAGGGAAATGCTTCAGAAGGGACAGGTGCAACAGATTAAAATCCCTGTAGGTAACACCAACTACACGGGAAGGGGCCTATAGATATAGAGAAGTGTAAGCTGGAATGAGGAGCTATCTGAAACTGAACCGAACCCACACTGACCGCAACAACTCCAGACAAATTCCTAGATATATTTTCTTTTTTTTAATTAAAAAAAATTTTTTTTCATTTTCTTTTTTTATTTTTTCTCTTTTATTTTCTTTTAAAATTCCCTATCACTCCATTACTCCTTAACTTTCATTTTCATATATTTTTACTATATTTTTTAATTAGGAAAAATTTTTTTTCTAGTTTTATTTTTTCTCTTATTTTCTTTTAAAGTCCTCTATTACTCCTTAATTTTCATTTCACTATAACCTTGCAAAAAAAAAAAAAAGAGAGAAGCCCTATTTTTAAACCGAACTTCATATATATTTCTAAAATTTTTGTGTTTTTGTTTTTAATGTTGTATTTTTAAGAGTCTAACCTCTACTCTAGATTTTTAATCTTTGTTTTTCAGTATGTGATATCAATTTTGGATATTTAAGAATCCAATATTCAGTACCCATCTTTATTCAGGAGTGTGTTAATTACTCTCTCCCACTTTTGACTCTCCGTTTACTACCTCAGAACACCTCTATTTCTTCCCTTCCCCTTCTCTTCCCAATCCAATTCTGTGAATCTCTGTGGGTGTCTGGGCTAAGGAGAACACTTTGGGAACAGAGAACTGTGTAGAACTGTCTTTCTCCTCTTGAGTCCCCCTTTTTCTCCTCCTGCTCATCTCTACCTCTCTCCTCCCGCTGCTCTTCTTCATGTAACTCTGTGAACCTCTCTGGGTGTCCCTCATGGGGGAGAATCTTTTCACCATTAACCTAGAAGTTTTATTATCAGTGCTGTATAGTTGGAGAAGTCCTGAGACTACAGGAAGAATAAAACTGAAATCCAGAGGCAGGAGACTTAAGCCCAAAACCTGAGAACACCAGAGAACTTCTGACTACAGGGAACATTAAGTAATAAAGAGACCATCCAAAAGCCTCCATACCTACACTGAAACCAACCACCACCCAAGAGCCAATAAGTTCCAGAGTAAGTCATACCATGCAAATTCTCCAGCAATGCAGGAACACAGCCCTGAGTGTCAACATACAGGCTGCCCAAAGTCACACCTAACACATAGACCCATCTCAAAACTCATTACTGGACACTCCATTGCACTCCAGAGAGAAGAAATCCAGTTCCAGGCACCAGAACACCGACGCAAGCTTCCCTATCCAGGAAACCTTGACAAGTCAATCGTCTAACCCCACCCACTGGGTGAAACCTCCACAATAAAAAGGAACCACAGACCACCAGAATACAGAAAGCCCACTCCAGACACAGCAATGAACAAGATGAAAAGGCAGAGAAATACCCAACAGATAAATGAACATGAAAAACGCCCATCAAGTCAAACAAAAGAGGAAGAGATAGGGAATCTACCTGAAAAAGAATTTAGAATAATGATAATAAAAATGATCCAAAATCTTGAAAACAAAATGGAGTTACAGATAAATAGCCTGGAGACAAAGATTGAGAAGATGCAAGAAATGTTTAATAAGGACCTAGAAGAAATAAAAAAGAGTCAATTAAAAATGAATAATGCAATAAATGAGATCAAAAACACTCTGGAGGGAACCAAGAGTAGAATAACGGAGACAGAAGATAGGATAAGTGAGGTAGAAGATAAAATGGTGGAAATAAATGAAGCAGAGAGGAAAAAAGAAAAAAGAATAAAAAGAAATGAGGACAACCTCAGGGACCTCTGGGACAATGTGAAAGGCCCCAACATTAGAATCATAGGAGTCCCAGAGGAAGAAGACAAAAAGAAAGGCCATGAGAAAATACTCGAGGAGATAATAGCTGAAAACTTCCCTAAAATGGGAAAGGAAATAATTACACAGGTCCAAGAAACCCAGAGAGTCCCAAACAGGATAAACCCAAGGCGAAACACCCCAAGACACATATTATTCAAATTAACAAAGATCAAACACAAATGGGGAATACATGTAACTCCATGGCTGATTCATGTCAATGTATGACAAAACCCACTGAAATGTTGTGAAGTAATTAGCCTCCAACTAATAAAAAAATAAATAAATAAATAAAGCATAAACTAAAAATAAATAAATAAATAAAAGCAGCAAGGGAGAAACAACAAATAACACACAAGGGGATTCCCATAAGGATAACAGCTGATCTATCAATAGAAACTCTTCAGGCCAGAAGGGAATGGCAGGACATACTTCAAGTAATGAAAGAGAATAACCTACAACCTAGATTACAGCAAGGATCTCATTCAGATATGAAGGAGAATTCAAAAGCTTTACAGACAAGCAAAAGCTGAGAGAATTCAGCATCACGAAACCAGCTCTTCAACAAATGCTAAACGATCTTCTCTAGACAGGAAACACAGAAAGGTTGTATAAACGTGAACCCAAAACAACAAAGTAAATGGCAACAGGATCATACCTATCAATAATTACCTTAAATGTAAATGGGTTGAACGCCCCAACCAAAAGACAAAGACTGGCTGAATGGATACAAAAACAAGACCCCTATATATGCTGTTTACAAGAGACCCACCTCAAAACAAGGGACACATACAGACTAAAAGTGAAGGGCTGGAAAAAATATTTCACCCAAACGGAGACCAAAAAAAAGCAGGAATCGCAATACTCATATCAGATAAAACAGACTTTCAAATAAAGGCTATAAAAAGAGACAAAGAAGGACACTACATAATGATCAAAGGATCAATCCAAGAAAAAGATATAACAATTATAAGTATATATGCACCCAACATAGGAGCACTGCAATATGTACGGCAAATGCTAACGAGTATGAAAGAGGAAATTAATAGTAACACAATAATAGTGGGAGACTTTAATACCCCACTCACAACTATGGATAGATCAACTAAACAGAAAATTAACAAGGAAACACAAACTTTAAATGACACAGTGGGCCAGCTAGACCTAATTGATATCTATAGGACATTTCACCCCAAAACAATCAACTTCACCTTTTTCTCAAGTGCACATGGAACCTTCTCCAGTATAGATCACATCCTGGGCCATAAATCTAGCCTTGGTAAATTCAAAAAAATTGAAATCATTCTAATCATCTTTTCTTCTGCACAGTGCAGTAAGATTAGATCTCAATTACAGGAAAAAAATTGTTAAAAATTCAAACATATGGAGGCTAAATAACACGCTTCTGAATAACCAACAAATCATAGAAGAAATCAAAAAAGAAATCAAAACATGCATAGAAACGAATGAAAATGAAAACATAACAACCCAACACCTATGGGACACTGTAAAAGCAGTGCTAAGGGGAAAGTTCATAGCATTACAGGCTTACCTCAAGAAACAAGAAAAAAGTCAAATAAATAACTTAACTCTACACCTAAAGCAACTAGAGAAGGAAGAAATGAAGAACCCCAGGGTTAGTAGAAGGAAAGAAATCTTAAAAATTAGGGCAGAAATAAGTGCAAAAGAAACTAGAGAGACCACAGCAAAAATCAACAAAGCTAAAAGCTGGTCTTTTGAAAAAATAAACAAAATTGACAAACCGTTAGCAAGACTCATTAAGAAACAAAGGGAGAAGAACCAAATTAACAAAATTAGAAATGAAAATGGAGAGATCACAACAGACAACACTGAAATACAAAGGATCATAAGAGACTACTACCAGCAGCTCTATGCCAAGAAAATGGACAACTTGGAAGAAATGGACAAATTCTAAGAAACGTATAACTTTCCAAAACTGAACCAGAAAGAAATAGAAGATCTTAACAGACCCATCACAAGCAAGGAAATCGAAACTGTAATCAGAAATCTTCCAGCAAACAAAAGCCCAGGACCAGATGGCTTCACAGCTGAATTCTACCAAAAATTCAGAGAAGAGCTAACACCTATCTTACTCAAACTCTTCCAGAAAATTGCAGAAGAAGGTAAACTTCCAAACTCATTCTATGAGGCCACCATCACCCTAATTCCAAAACCAGAAACCAGATGCCACAAAAAACCAGATGCCACAAAAAAAGAAAACTACAGACCCATATCACTGATGAACATAGATGCAAAAATCCTTAACAAAATTCTAGCAAACAGAATCTAACAACATATTAAAAAAAATCATATATCATGACCAAGTGGGCTTTATCCCAGGAATGCAAGGATTCTTTAATATCTGCAAATCAATCAATGTAATACACCACATTAACAAATTGAAAGATAAAAGCCATATGATTATCTCAATAGATGCAGAGAAAGCCTTTGACAAAATTCAACACCCATTTATGATTAAAACTCTCCAGAAAGCAGGAATAGAAGGAACATACCTCAACATAATAAAAGCTATATATGACAAACCCAAAGCAAGCATTACCCTCAATGGTGAAAAACTGAAAGCATTTCCCTTAAAATCAGGAACAAGACATGGGTGCCCACTCTCACCACTACTATTCAACAGAGTTTTGGAAGTTTTGGCCACAGCAATCAGAGCAGAAAAAGAAGCAAAAGGAATCCAGATAGGAAAAGAAGAAGTGAAACTCTCGCTGTTTGCAGATGACATGATCCTCTACATAGAAAACCCTAAAGACTCTTCCAGAAAATTACTAGAGCTAATCAATGAATATAGTAAAGTTGCAGGATATAAAATTAACACACAGAAATCCCTTGCATTCCTATGTACTAACAATGAGAAAACAGAAAGAGAAATTAAGGAAACAATACCATTCAACATTGCAACAAAAAGAATAAAATACTTAGGAATAAATCTACCTAAAGAAACAAAATACCTATATATAGAAAACTACAAAACACTGATGAAAGAAATCAAAGATGACACAAATAACATGGAGAAATATACCATGGTCATGGATTGGAAGAATCAATATAGTGAAAATGAGTATACTATACAAAGCAATCTATAGATTCAAAGCAATCCCTATCAAGCTACCAAGGGTATTTTTCACAGAACTAGAACAAATAATTTCACAATTTTTATGGAAATACAGAAAACCTCAAATAGCCAAAGCAATCTTGAAAAAGAAGAATGGAGCTGGAGGAATCAACCTGCCTGACTTCAGACTCTACTACAAAGCCACAGTCATCAAGACAGTATGGTACTGGCACAAAGACAGAAATATAGATCAATGGAACAGAATAGAAAGCCCAGAGATAAATCCACAAACCTATGGACACCTTATCTTTGACAAAGGAGGCAAGGATGTACAATGGAAAAAAGACAACCTCTTTAACAAGTGGTGCTGGGAAAACTGGTCAACCACTTGTAAAAGAATGAAACTAGAACACTTTCTAACACCATACACAAAAATAAACTCAAAATGGATTAAAGATCTAAATGTAAGACCAGAAACTATAAAACTCCTAGAGGAGAACATAGGCAGAACACTCTCCAACATAAATCACAGCAGGATCCTCTATGACCCACCTCCCAAAATATTGGAAATAAATGCAAAAATAAACAAATGGGACCTAATAAACTTAAAAGCTTTTGCACAACAAAGGAAACTATAAGTAAGGTGAAAAGACAGCCCTCAGATTGGGAGAAAATAATAGCAAATGAAGCAACAGACAAAGGATTAATCTCAAAAATATACAAGCAACTCCTACAGCTCAATTCCAGAAAAATAAATGACCCAATCAAAAAATGGGCCAAAGAACTAAACAGACATTTCTCCAAAGAAGACATACAGATGGCTAACAAACACATGAAAAGATGCTCAACATCACTCATTATCAGAGAAATGCAAATCAAAACCACAATGAGGTACCATTACACGCCAGTCAGGATGGCTGCTATCCAAAAGTCTACAAGCAATAAATGCTGGAGAGGGTGTGGAGAAAAGGGACCCTCTTACACTGTTGGTGGGAATGCAAACTAGTACAGCCCACTATGGAAAACAGTGTGGAGATTTCTTAAAAAACTGGAAATAGAACTGCCATATGACCCAGCAATCCCACTTCTGGGCATACACACTGAGGAAACCAGATCTGAAAGAGACACGTGCACCCCAATGTTCATCGCAGCACTGTTTATAATAGCCAGGACATGGAAGCAACCTAGATGCCCATCAGCAGACGAATGGATAAGGAAGCTGTGGTACATATACACCATGGAATATTACTCAGCCATTAAAAAGAATTCATTTGAATCAGTTCTAATGAGATGGATGAAACTGGAGCCCATTATACAGAGTGAAGTAAACCAGAAAGATAAAGAACATTACAGCATACTAACACATATATATGGAATTTAAAAAGATGGTAACAATAACCCTATATGCAAAACAGAAAAAGAGACACAGATGTACAGAACAGACTTTTGGACTCTGTGGGAGAAGGCGAGGGTGGGATGTTTCGAGAGAACAGCATCGAAACATATACATTATCTAGGGTGAAACAGATCACCAGCCCAGGTTGGATGCATGAGACAAGTGCTTGAGCCTGGTGCACTGGGAAGACCCAGAGGGATCGGGTAGAGAGGGAGGTGGGAGGGGGGATCGGGATGGAGAATACATGCAAATCCATGGCTGATTCATGTCAATGTATGACAAAAACCACTCCAATATTGTAAAGTAATTAGCCTCCAACTAATAAAAATAAATGGGGGGAAAAAAAAAGATGATGAATGCTATGAAAGTGCTGCACTCAATATGCCAGCAAATTTGGAAAACTCAGCAGAAGCCACAGGATTGGAAAAGGTCAGTTTTCATTCCAATCCCAAAGAAAGGCAATGCCAAAGAATGTGCAAACTACTGCACAACTGCACTCATCTCACATACTACCAAAGTAATATTCAAAATTCTCCAAGCCAGGCTTCAACAGTACATGAACCATGAACTTGCAAGTGTTCAAGCTAGATTAAGAAAGAGAAGAGGAACCTGAGATCAAATTGCCAACATCCGTTGGATCATCAAAAAAGCAAGAGAGTTCCAGACAAACATCTATTTCTGTTTTTAATGACTATGCCGAAGCCTTTGACTGTGTGGATCACAACAAACTGTGGAAAGTTCTTAAAGAGATGGGAATACCAGACCACCTTAACTACCTCCTCAGAAACCTATATACAGACCAAGAAACAACAGTTAGAACCGGACATGGAATAACTGACTGGTTACAAATAGGAAACGGAGTAAGTCAAGGCTATATATTGTCACTCTGTTTATTTAACTTATATGCAGAGTACATCATGTGAAAGGCTGGGCTGGATGAAGCACAGGCTGGAATCAAGATTGCTGGGAGAAATATCAATAACCTCAGATATGAAGATGACACCACCCTTAAAGCAGAAAGTGAAGAACTAAAGAGCCTCTTGATGAAAGGCAAAGAGGAGAGTGAAAAAGGCTTAAAACTCAACATTCAAAAAACGAAGATCATGGCATCTGGTCCCATCATTTCCTGGCAAATAGATGGCAGTGACAAACTTTATTTTCTTGGGCTTCAAAATCACTGCAGATGGTGACTGCAGCCATGAAATTAAAAGATGCTTGCTCCTTGGAAGAAAAGCTATGACCAAGCTAGATAGCATATTAAAAAGCAGAGACATTACTTTGTCGACAAATGTCCATCTAGTCAAAGCTACGGTTTTTCCAGTAGTCATGCGTGGATACGAGTGCTGGACTATAAAGAAAGCTCAGTGCAGAAGAATTAACGCTTTTGAACCAAGGTGTTGGAGAAGACACTTGAGAGTCCCTTGGACTGCAAGGAGATTCACCCAGTCTATCCTAAAGGAAATCAGTCCATTGGAAGGACTGATGCTGAAGCTGAAACTCCAATACTTTGACCACCTGATGCAAAGAAGTGACTCATTGGAAAAGACCCTGATGCTGGGAAAGATTGATGGCAGGAAGGGAAGGGGATGACAGAGGATGAGATGGTAGGATGGTATCATTGACTTGATGGACATGAGTTTGAGCAAGCTCTGAGAGTTGGTGATGGACAGGAAAGCCTAGTGTACTGCAGTCCACGGGATTGCGAAGAGTCGGACATGACTGAGTGAGCTGAACTGATATTTCTATTGGCATTTTCTTGTTTTTGGTTTGTTTTTGTAGGTCTTTTCCTTCTCTTGTGTTTCCAGCCTATAGAAGTCCCTTTAACATTTGCTGTAAAGCTGATTCAGTGGTGCTAAATGCTCTTAACTTTGGCTTGTCTGTAAAGTTTTTGATTTCTCCAACAATTTTGAATGACATCCTTGTTGAGTAGAGTATCCTTGGCTGTAGATTTTTCCCTGTCAGTACTTTAAGTATATCCTGCCATTCCCTTCTGGCATGTAGAGTTTCTGCTGAAGGATCAGCTGTTAATTGTATGCGGCCTCTTTTGTATGCTAATTGTTGCTTTCCCTTGCTGCTTTTAATATTTTTTCTTTGTGTTTAATCTGTTCATTTGATTAATATGTGTCTTTGTGTGTTTCTCCTTGGCTTTATCCTTTATGGGGCTCTCTGCACTTCTTGGACTTGACTATTTCCTTTCCCATGTTAGGGAAATTTTCAACTATAATCTCTTCAAAAAATTTCTCAGATCCTTTCTTTCACTTTTCTTCTCTTGAACCCCTATAATTTGAATGTTGGTACATTTAATACCATCCCAGAGGTCTCTGGGACTATCCTCAATTCTTTTTTCTTTATTCTGCTCTGCAGCAGTTATTTCCACTGTTCTCTCTTCCATCTCACGTATCCATCTTCTGTCTCAGTTATTCTGCTACTGATTCCTTCCAGGGTATTTTTAATTTCAGTAATTGTGTTGTTTGTCTCTGTTTATTCTTTATTTCTTCTAGGTCCTTGTTAAGTGTGTTAACTGACTCTTGCATTTTCTCTGTTCTGTTTTTGAGGTTTTAGGTAATCTTTACTACCACTACTCTGAATTCTTTTTCAAGTAGTTTGCCTATTCCTCATTATTTGATCTCGTGAGTTTTTACCTTGTTTCTTCATTTGCCCAGTATTTCTCTGTTTTTTTACTCCGTGTTTGAGGTCCCCTTTGGAGAAGGAAATAGCGACCCACTCCAGTACTATTGCCTGGAAAATCCCATGGACAGAGGAGCCTGTTGGGCTACAGTCCATGGGGTCACAAAGAGTCGGACACAACTGAGTGACTTCACTTCACTTTTCCAGGCTACAGGGTTGTAGTTCTTCTGGTCTCTACCCTCGGTGGGTGAGTTTGGTCCAGTGGTTTGTTTAGGCTTCATGCTGGGAGGGACTTGTGCCTACGTTCTGGTCGGAGGAGGTGAGTTTTCTCCCTCTGGTGGGCAGGGCTATGTGAGGCGGTATGTTTAGGGGTGTCTGTAGGAAGCCTGTCTGCAGATGATTAGGTGTGTGTGTATCTTGCTTGTTGTTTGGGTGAAGCATCCTATACTGAGTGCTGTGGGCAGTTGGGTGAAGCTGTGTCTTGGATAGAGCTGGAGCCTCTGTAGGAGTTATCACAAATTAATACTCCCTGGGGTCAGGAGTTTTCTGGCAATTTAGTGCCCTGAACTCAGCACTCCCACGCCAGAGGCTCAGGCCCCATCACTGGCCGGGGAACTGAGATCCCACAAACTGTTTGTTATGCCATTAAAGCTGATTAAAACAAACACAGTAAAAAAAAATTTTTTTTTAATTTCTAGAAACAAATGACAATGAAAACACAATGACTCAAAACCTATGGGATGGAACAAAAGCAGTTCTAAGAGGGAAATTTATAGCAATACAATCCTATCTCAAGACACAAGAAAAACCATCAAATACACAACCTAACTTTACCCTAAAACAACAAGGAAAAAGAACCAAAAAACCCCCAAAGCTAGTATGAGGATAGAAATCATAAAGATCAGAACAGAAATAAACAGAAAAGAAATGAAGGAGACAAAAGTAAAGATTAATAAAACTAAAATCTGGTTGTTTAAGATAAATAAAGTTACAGATCATTAGCCAAACTCATCAAGAAAAAAAGGGAGAAGACTCAAATCAACAAAATTAGAAATGAAAAAGGAGAGTTTACAACAGACAATGCAGAAATACAAAGAATCCTAACAGACCATTATGAGCAACTATATGCCAATAAAAAGACAACCTGGAAGAAATAGACAGATTCTTAGAAAACTTCAACCTTCCAAGACTGAACCAGGAAGAAATAGAAATTATGAACAAGTCAATCATAAGCACTGAAATTGAAACTGTGATCAAAAATCTCCAAAAAAACAAAAGCCCTGGAGCAGATAGCTTCAAGGTGAATTCTATCAAATGGTTAGAGACAAGCTAATGCCTATCCTTCTCAAACTCTTCCAAAAAATTAAGGGGAAGGAACACTTTCAAACTTATTCTATGAGGTCACCATCACCCTGATACCAAAAGCAGATAAAGACATCACAAAAAAAGAAAATTACAGGTCAATATCACTGATGAACATAGATGGAAAAATCCTCAATAAAATTCTAGCAAACAGAATCCAACAACACATTAAAAGAACCGTACACCATGATCAAGCTGGGTTTGCCCAAGAGATGCAAGAATTCTTCAATATCTGCAAATCAATCAATGTGATATACCATATTAACATATTTAAATATAAAAGTCATATGATAATCACAATAGATGCAGAAAAAGCTTTTGACAAAATTCAGCACCCATGTATGATAAAAATTCTTCAGAATGGGCATAGATAAATACGATATAATAAAGGCCATATTTAATAAATTCACAACAAACATTATTCTCAATGGTGGAAAACTGAAAGTATTTCCTCTAAGATCAGGAAAAAGACAAAATTGCCCACTCTCATCACTATAATTCAACATAGTTTTGGAAGTCCTAGCCATGGCAATCAGAGAAGGAAAAGAAATAAAAGGAATCCAGGCTGGAGAAGAAGAAGTAAAACTCTCACTGTTTGCAGATAACATGATACTATATAAAGAAAACCCTAAGGATACTATCAGAAAATTATTAGAGCTAATCAGTGAATTGCCATGGATAGAACCTTCACATTAATGTTGAATAAAAATAGCAAGAAGTAATATTCTTTTCTTGTTTCTAGTCCTATGAGGAAAGGATCCCCTGGAAAAGAGAACTGCTATCCACTCCAATATCCTTGCTTGGAGAATTCCATGGACAAATGGGCACAGTGGGCTATAGTCCATGGGATAGCAAGGAGTTGGACATGACTGGGCAACTAAACAGACACACTGACAATCAGTGAATTTAGTAAAGTCACAGGATACAAAATCAATACACAGAAATCACTTGCATTCCTATACATTAACAATGAAAAATCAGAAAGAAAATTAAGGAATCAATCCCATATACCACTGCAACAAAAAGAAAAAAAAATCTATGAATAAAATTACCTAGGGAGACAAAAGGGCTGTATACAGAAAACTAAAAGACACTGATGAAAGAAATCAAAGCTGACATAAACAGATGGAGAGATACATCATGTTCTTGGACTGAAAGAAACAATATTGTGAAAATGACCATACTACTCAGAGCAATCTACATATTCTAAGCAATCCCTATCAAATTACCAATGGCATTTTTCACAGATCTAGAACAAAAAAAAATTCACAATTTTTATGAAAACACAAAAGACCCCGAATATGCAAACAATCTTGAGAAAAAAGAACAGAGTTGGAAAAATCAACCTTCCTGATTTCACACTATACTACAAAGCTACAGTCAACAAGACAGTATGGTACTTGCACAAAAACAGAAATATAGACAAATGGAACAAGATAGAAAGGCCAGAGATAAACCCGTGCACCTACAGGTACCTCATCTTTGACAAAGGAGGCAAGAATATACAATGGAGAAAAGACAGTCTCTTCAATAAGTGGTGCTGGGAAAACGTGACAGCTGTGTGTAAAAGAATGAAATTAGAACACTTTCTAATACCATACACAAAGATAAACTCAAAAAGGATTAAAAACCTAAATGGAAGACCAGAGACCATCAAAATCTTAGAGGAAAACATATGCAGGACACTGTTTGACATAAATCACAGCAAGATCCTGTGACCCACAATCTAGGGTACAGATAAAATAATAAAAACAAAATTAAAAAGTGGGACCTAGTTAAACTTAAAAGCTTTTGCACAGCAAAGGAAACTATCAGTTCAGTTCAGTTGCTCAGTCATGCCCGACTCTTTATGACCCCATGGACTGCAGCACGCCAGGCTTCCCTGTCCATCACCATCTCCTGGAGCCTACTCAAACTCATGTCCATCGAGTCGGTGATGCCATCCAACCATCTCATCCCCTGTCGTCCCCTTCTCCTCCTACCTTCAATCTTTCCCAGCATCAGGGTTTTTTCCAATGAGTCAATTCTTCACATCAGATGGCCGAAGTATTGGAGTCTCAGCTTCAGCATCAGTCCTTTCAATGAATATTTAGGACTGATTTCCTTTAGGATAGACTGGCTGGATCTCTTTGCAGTCCAAGGGATTCTCAAGAATCCTCTCCAGCACCACAGTTCAAAAACATCAATTCTTTGACACTCAGCCTTCTTCATGGTTCAACTCTCACAAGCATACATGACTACTGGAAAAACCATAGCTTTGACTAGTTGGACCTTTGTCGGCCAAGTAATACCTCTGCTTTTTAATATGCTGTCTAGGTTGGTCATAGCTTTTCTTCCAAGGTGCTTCTTTTAATTTCATGGCTGCAGTCACCATCTGCAGTGATTTTGGAGTCCAAGAAAAGAAAGTCTGTCACTGTTTCCATTGTTTCCTCATCTACTTATCATGAAGTGATGGGACTGGATGCTATGATCTTTGTTTTTTGAATGCTGAGTTTTAAGCCAACTTTTTTATTCTCCTCTTTGACTTTCATCAAGAGGCTCTTTAGTTCCTCTTCCCTTTCAGCCATAAGGGTGGTATCATCTGCATATCTGAGATTATTGATATTTCTCATTGCAATCTTGATTCCATCTTGTGCCTCATCCAACACGGCACTTTGTATGATGTACTCTGCATATAAGTTAAATAAGCAAAGTGAGTGAAGCTGACTCTGCGACCCCATGGAATATAGTCCATGGAATTCTCCAGTCCAGAATACTGGAGTGGGCAGCCTTTTCCTTCTCCAGGGGATCTTCCCAACCCAGGGATCAAACTCAGGTCTCTCACACTGCAGGTGGATTCTTTATCAGCTGAGCCACAAGGAAGCCCAAGAATACTGGAGTGGGTAGCCTATCCCTTCTCCAGCAGATCTTCTTGACTCAGGAATCGAGCCAGGGTCTTCTGGATTGCAGGTGGATTCTTTACCTATTGAGCTATCAGGGAAGTCCAAAGATGAAATGTCAGGGAATGTTTGACGGGAGGATTCCTACATGCTGTCTCTCATGAGTCCTTTGTCCCTCTTCAAGCGGAACAGCACGCTGCTCCCAGGGACTGAGGTCATTGGGTGAGGCAAGCATGAGTCTCCTTTAGTAAACATTCTCCTTAGGACAAAACAGCTTAATCTCCTTCCCCTTTCTTGAGATATGGATTGTCTCCTGACCTTGCGGTAACAGTTGCTGTACATTTGGTTTTCTGATCTCTATCATTCCCGAAAGAAGTTTCTTGTACTGCAGCCTATATATACTCATAGAAAAATCATTAAAGCACCTTTGCTCCATCAGAGCTTAGGTCCCCGGGTCTTTTTTGTTTCTCTCTCTCTCTTTCTCTCTCTCTCTTTCTCTCTTTCACTTTCTTATCGTCGACTCCGCAGCACAAGGTTCTGGTCCATTAAAGGACCCCAACAAAGAAAGTCACTCAGTTGTGTCCAACTCTTTGTGACCCATTAGACTGTACAGTCCATGGAATTTGGAATTCTAAGCAAAAGGTGACAATATACAGCCTTGACGTACTCCTTTCCCGATTTGGAACCAGTCTGTTGTTCCATGTCCAGATCTATCTGCTGCTTCTTGACCTGCACACAGATTTCTCAGGAGGCAGGTAAGGTGGTCTGGTATTCCCATCATCTTCTTCCAACAACACAAGGGACAACTATATACATGGACACCACCAGATGGTCAATACCAAAATCAGACTGATTCTATTATTTGCAGCGTAAGATGGATAATCTCTATGCAGTTAGAAAATATAAGACCAGGAGCTGACTGTGGCTCAGATTATGAACTCCTTATTTCAAAATTCAGACTTAAATTGAAGAAAGTAGGGAAAACCACTAGACTATTCAGGAACGACCTAAATCAAATCCCTTATGATTATACCGTGGAAGTAACAAATAGATTCAAGGGATTACATGTGATAGATACACTGCCTAAAGAACTATGGACAGAGGTTTGTAACATTGCACAGGAGGTGGTGATCAAAACCATCCCTAAGAAGCAGAAATGCAAAAAGGCAAAATGGTTGCCTGGGGAGGCCTTACAAATACCTGAGAAGAGGAGAGAAGTGAAAAGCAAAGGAAAAAAGGAAAGATACATCCATCTGAATGCAGAGTTCCAAAGAATAGCAAGGAGAGATAAGAAAGCCTTCCTAGGTGATCAGTGCAAAGAACAGAGGAAAATAATAGAATGGGAAAGACTAGAGACCTCTTCAAGAAAATCAGAGATACCAAGGGAACATTTCATGCAAAGATGGGCACAATAAAAGACAAAAATGGTATGGACCTAACAGAAGCAGAAGATATTAAGAAGTGGCAAGAATACACAGAACTATAAAAAAAAAAAAAATCTTCATGACCCAGATAACCACGATGGTTTGATCACTCACCTAGGGCCAGACATGCTGGAGTGAAGTGGACCTAAGGAAACATCACTACGAACAAAGCTAGTGGAGGTGATGGAATTCCAGCTAAGCTAATTCAAATCCTAAAAGATGCTGCTGTGAAAAGTGCTGCACTCAATAGGCCAGCAAATTTGGAAAACTCAGCAGTGGCCACAGGACTGGAAAAGATCAGCTTTTCATTCCCATCCCAAAGAATGGCAATGCCAAAGAATGTTCGAACTACCACACAATTGTACTCATCTCACACACTAGCAAAGCAATGCTCAAAATTCTCCAATCTAGGCTTCAACAGTACATGAACCAAGAACTTCCAGATGTGCAAGTTGAATTTAGAAAAGGCAGAGGAACCAGAGATCAAATTGCCAACATCTGCTGAATTATAGAAAACGCAAGAGAATTTCAGAAAAGCATCTATTTCTGCTTTATTGATTATGCCAAAGCCTTTGCCTGTGTGTATCACAATAAACTGTGGAAAATTCTTAAAGGAAACTATAAACAAGGTGCAAAGACAACCCTCAGAATGGTGGAAAATAATAGCAAATGAAATAACTGACAAAGGATTAATTTACAAAATACACAAGCAGCTTATGCAACTCAATACCAGAAATATAAACAGCCCAATCAAAAAGTGGGCCAAAGACCTAAACAGACATTTCTCCAAAGAATACATACAGATGACTAACAAACACATGAAAAGATGCTCAACATCACTCATTATTAGAGAAATGCAAATCCAAACTACAGTGAGATGTAACCTCACACCAGTCAGAATGGCCATCATCAAAAAGTCTACAAACAATAAATGCTGGAAGGGAGTGGAGAAAATCTTCTCATGCTGTTGGTGGGAATATAAATTGATACAGCCAATATGAAGAACAGTATGGAGAATCCTTAAACATCTAGGAATTAAACTATCATATGACCCAACAATTCCACTACTGGGCACATACCCTGAGAAAATCATAATGGAAGAAGACACATGTACCCTAATGTTCACTGTAGAGGTATTTACAGTAGCTAGGACAGGAAAGCAACCTAGATGTCCATTGACAGATGAGTGGATGAAGAAGTTTTGGTAAATATGTACAATGGAATATTACTCAGCTATAGAAAGGAACACATTTGAGTCAGTTCTAATGAATTGGATAAATCTTGAGCTTATGATTCAGAACGAAATAAGTCAGAAAGAGAAAAACAAATATCATATATTAATGCATATACCTGGACTCTAGAAAGATGGTACTGATGAACCTATTTGCAGGGCAGCAATGGAGATGCATAATTACAGAACAGACTTGTGGACACAGTAGGCAAAGGAGAGTGTGGGATGAATTGAAAGAGTACCATGGAAACATATATATTACCATATGAAAAATAGATAGCCAGACAGAATTTTCTATATGATACAATGAGCTCAAACTGGTGCTCTTTGACAACTTAGAGTGGCGGGATGGATTGGGAGGTGGGAGGGAGATTCAAGAGGGAGTGGACATATTTATACCTATGGCTGCTTCATACTGTTGTATGGCAAAAACCCACACATTATTGTAAAGCAACTATCCTCCAATTAAAAGTAGATAAATTGAAAAAAAAAAAAGTGTGTCTGGTCAGCCAGGCCATGGAGAGATGTGGCTGGTCATGCCTGGACCACAGAGAGGCCTGGGGGTCTGGGAGGAGGAGAGAGAAGGATCAGCACGGCCTTCAAAGCTCTCCCGCCTCCACGACCCTGCACTTCCAGCACCCTCTTCTCACCTAGGAGGCCTCAGCATCAGGATGGTGGCGGGCAAGCAGATCTTGGAGGATGGAGCAACTCAACAGAGGAAAGGCCACACCCTACAAAGTCAAGTCTGAAATATGCCCAATAGGGACCACAGTGAGGTGGCAGCTGCTTCTGTTAAGAGAAGAAGCCTGCTTTCCCAGATCCTCCTGCCTCAAGGGTTGTCTTCAGTTCTCCTTGTGTGTGTCTTCCCCCAAGCTGGAGGCGAGTGGGACCCTTAGGTATCTTCCCTTCCCTTCCATAGGAGCCTAACAGGGTGGGAGGGTCTACCTGGCATGATTGTCTGCTCAGTCAAGCTCCTGGCCCATGTGGAGCCGCTGTGTGGCCTCACCCCTGCAGGAGTCAGGGTTGCCTTAGAATCGGGGTCAGGGAAGCCCCCTCACCTGTGAAGTAGGAACCCTGCAATGTGCACAAATGGCATGTCAGTGTCTCGGGCTTCAGTCTTACTAAAAGCTCAGACGTGCAGTAGACACTGTCACACCACCCTTCCTTGGTAGAGCACCCTCTCGGTAGACCCCCAGTACACGTGCTTGTTGTGGACATGCCTGTGTGTCCCCTGTGGAAGCCAGAAGGGCCCGAGGCCCCCTCGCCCCCACCCAGGTCAGGATAGAGAGAGGCAGTCACGCGATCGCAGGCAGGCCTCAGAAGCAGTGACACAGTGGCTGAGGCGGCAGAGGGGGCCATTCCCCACAGCCCGGTCACCAACCTCTGCCCAGGCCTCGCCCTGCGGGGCCCCCTCAGATGCTAGCTGTGTTCCAAGCTGGTCCTCTAGCCTCAGGGTCAGTCCCACTTCCGATAGACGCCCTTTTTGCTTATTTCCATAGTCAGGAATCCTGTCTGGGGAGCTGAGCTAATGCAGACTGGGCAGTGTAGAGGGAGGTATTATTCATGGAACCCCGAACTCCACTCAGTAACTCAGAGATTCTTCAAATGAATCATTCAAATTTAACTTCGAAGTTTAAACTATTTTTAAATTAAACTGTTAAAAAACAGGGATTTAAACATTTATAACAGTAGGTTACCTTTGGGAGGCAGACCTCTGGAGGACTTGAAGCAAGCATGAGGGAACCTTCTGGGGACTGAGAGCAATCCATATCTTATTATCAGTAGTGCTCTGAGAGCACAGAGGTGTGACTACACAACAACGCGGGCGTGCTTAATGCCCTGAACTATCCACAAAAAAATGGTTAGGATGGTAAATTTTACATTATATGTATGTTTCACCACAATTTTAAAAAATGGATTAAAACTGAACTCGAAACACTCCTTTAAAATTATTTCAATAAATAAGAGATAAACTAGAGAACAAGTATAGCATCAGTGTTTTAAATCCATCAAGATTTGTACTCTTTACTACCTGTAAGTTATATCCTAAATAAAACAACAAAGCAGACAAAAACACTACTACACACCAAATATAATGGTGATAAACCCCAAGCTTCCCCAGTTTCTCAAGGTACAAGACTTATTTCATTTTCTAAAGGACCCAGGACAGCCCCTCCTGCTACAGCTGGATTTTGAGGCAGCTGCTCAAAATCTCCTGGCATTGGCAACCGCATATCTATGTGATTCAGATTATTTTTTCCATTCTGTGGGATGCTGGCATGACAAAATCACAGTGATAGATTACAGATAAGTAGTAGCCAGGATTAGGGAAAGACAGGGAAGGAAAGGGTGATTCAGGGCCAGCCTGAGGGAACTGCTTGCAAGGGACAAAACAGTTTTGCTCTTGATTGTTGAGGTGGATGGATGAATTTACACATGATAAAATGTCATAGAACAACAAGTAAAAACAAACCCAAAAATGAATGAATGCAAAAATCAGTGAAACCTGAATAAGATCTGTAGTCTAGTTCACTGCATTGTGCCAATCAGTTCCCTGGTTTTGGAAATCCACTATTGTTATATAACATGTCACTATAAGAAGCCGAATGATTGATAAGAGACTTTTCTGTATTATTTTGACAACTTAAAGAACTTCTATGATTATTTCAAAATATGAAGGTAAAAAAATACAGAAGTAAACTGGATGAGACTGCTGTAAGACTTCCATAAGCCCAGTGTTCAAATTATTATTTTCATCAAATGCACCCATTATTCTTACTGGCTGACTTGATACAAGTAAATTGTGACTTATTAGGATAAATGTGTACTAATAAACACCATGTGGGTTTTGTGACTGTTTTTAAAGAAACTGACAGTATGTGGTTAGGTGTCAAATGAGTAACATTACGGGTTGCACTGTGTCCTCCCAAAAACCGTAACTTGAAGCCACAACCCGCAGGGTGGAGATATTTGGGGACAGGGATTTTGAAGAGGTAATTAAGTTTAAATAAGGTCATCAGAGTGGGGCTCTGATTGAATATAAGTGGTGTCCTTATAAAAAGAAGAGGTTGGGGCACAGGCATACACAGAAAGAAGACACGTGAGGACACAAGCAGAAGACAGCCATCTGCCAGCCAAGCAGAGAGGCTCCAGGAGAGATCAACCCTGAGGATGTTCTGATTCTGAACTTCCAGCCTCCAGAACTGAGACAATAACTGTTTGTATTTAAGCCTCCCAGTTTGTGATATTTTGCTATAACTGCCCTAGCAGATGAATATAGGTCACACAGGGATGTGGTGTAGATGAGGGAAGGATGCATGAGAGAGAAAGCTGCTATGCAGATATGAAAGTGATATATTAAAAAAAAATTAAAGCCGGCTCTAAATGACATGAAAGAAAACCATTTCATCAGATGCACACCACTCAAAAATATTGGTGTCCATTCATCTGCATTCAATTTTATTCCTTCATTCAATTAGCAGTGGTGACCCAGCCTCTCTAGCCCTGCTAAAGGACACAACACATGGGTTAAAGCTGTCAGAGCTGACATGTGAACACTGGGAAGGAGTAGACAGTCCTCCAGATAGCATATGCTTTGGCAGTCCTGCCAGTGGACTGCCAGAGTTGGACATACCCCAGTCCTCTACAGTCCCAATCAGACTCAGACGGGCATCAGCTAACCCTCTGTTGAAGCCTACTTCAGGTTGCATTTGTCTAGTAATTCCATTACGGAGACAGCTCCCAAACAAAAAAGCATGGGTTGGTTAGTTGGTTTTTAACACTTAGTTCTCAGACTTTATAGAAAATTGGTAGTACAAAAATTCATTTTTAAATTCTAAAATGTGACATAAATGCTAGCTACCATTCTACAAGATTTGGAAAGACCTTATAAGAGACCTTGTCCAAAGTGACCATTTTATGGATTATGGAGATTTACTAAGGGCTTCCCTTGTGGCTCAGCCGGTAAAGAATCCACCTGCAATGCAGGAGACCTGGGTTCAATCCCTGGGTTGGGAAGATCCGCTGGAAATGGAAATGGCAACCCACTCCAGTATTCTTGCCTGGAAAATCCCAGGGAGAGAGGAACCTGGCAGTCTACATTTCATGGCGTCACAGAGTCGGACACAACTGAGCGACTTCACGTCACTGAAGGTCATACAGCTTGTATGTGGCAGAGCCAGAGCAAAGACTCAGGATTACCTGCTGCCGGGACTCAATGGGAAGCACAGGTTTGTAACATTTGAATTCCACAAAAATATACATATATTCAATTCTACACCATTTTCCTTCACTTTTCCTATAATTCAGTTCCAAACTGTGCTTCTGATGGTGCAATATTTCAACCTCCTAGTGAATAGAAGTTTGTGCTACAGCTGACAAAACTGGCAACCCTCTTGGTTCTTCCCCTTAACCAAGTACTCTATTTCTGCACTCAAAGACCAGTTCCAATTCGAAATCTATGAGAGATCTAGAGCAAGCCAGACATAACTGGGGACAGGAGAGAAAGAAAACAGCAAGTGAAGGGGAAAGTGGGGAAGGTGGTACAGGCTGAAGGGTGAGGGAGAGGGAAACCGTGTTTTCCTGCGTTACATGTCAGCATCGCTAGTGTTCAACCAGAAAGCAATGGGCCTGGTGCCAAGGCTGGGGGAACACACCAGTCCCACAACCCTGCAGTCACATCTCACCTCTTAGGACACTTGCTGAACCTTTTGTCTCATGACAATCATGTAATTCAGTGAGGTTCCCCTCCTCACTGGTGATAAGAGGCTCAGCCAAATGCAACCCAACTAGTCACCTCCGGGCAGCCTGGGGGCTCCTCCCCTGGGCTGCACTTCTCATATCTTCCTTATTAACACTTTGTCTAGATGACTTCTGCCATAAGAAATTGCAAAACTTTTTAGGAAAGAAGAAAAGTAAAATAAAATCAATGAGTAACCAAACATCAAAGTAAATAAATCAAATTTACCAAAAAAAGAGGTAACAGAAAAGGCAGAGCTTCTTTAAGGATGGCGCTTTCAGACCGGAAGGGTTATCACGCCTCCACATTATCAGAAAGTATCGAGTTATTATTTTAACTCTAAACTTACCAACGGTGTCACAAGGTTCATCTTTGTGTACGCAGAAATCTGTCCTAAAAAAATTTTTAAAAAGACAAAGTCAGGTGTGTGCAGTACCTCCAAGAACGGGAGAAGAAAACATGTCAATTAATTTTGATTACTCATCTTGCCGATAACAAAGTTATTACTTTAATTGTCATGGATTATAATGAAAAATAATAACTAGCAGTGTTTTTGTTTGCCAAGATTAACCACATTTCCAACTGGTAGGCCCAGTAACCCCACATAAGACCCTCTTTTCATAGCTAAACTATTTCACACATAACACTTAGGTGCTGGAAAGACTCCATCCCATGCTGAAAGTTGCAGAAGAAGATGCTTACCAAGTCATCTATCAGAGACAATTATTTGTCAATATCATCACACTATAGTGACTTCCTAATTTACTCTACTTGGGCAGGAACTAGTTTTAGATGCTTGAATGACCATATACCACTTACATGAGAACACAACAAAATAGTCATTTCTAAAAGTTATATTTTGGGATTTCCCTGGTGGTTCAGATGGTCAAGAATATGCCTGCAGTGCAGGAGACCCAGGTTCGATCCCTGGTTGGGAAGATCCCCCAGAGAAGGGAATGGCAACCCACTCCAGTATCCTTGCCTGGAGAATCCCACGGACAGAGGAGCCTGGAGGGCTACAGTCCATGGGGTAACATTGAGTTGGACACGACTGAGCTGCTAAGACACTGGGGGTCCAGTGGCTAAGACTCCACACTCCCAATGCAGGGGGCTAGGGTTCAATTCCTGGTCAGGGAATGAAGATCCCACATGCTGTGTGGCACAAACTTAAAAAAAGTTACATTCTTTAAAGCTCCCTAGGATCTCCCCAGTGTGTGGCTGTGGACAAATGAAACGGCAAAGATGCTCGAAATCTGGTGTAGCTCTGGTTCTGCAGGTACAAGGGGCTCCGTCTGGGCCCTTCTTTCTGCCCATAAATACCCACAGGTGGAAGCTAACCAGAGCACTGGCTGAGGAGGTATCTTGCCCAAGATGCAGCGAGAACAGCAGGGCCTGGCCCTACAGTCATCCTATCATGGGGACCCCATGGGAGCTGGGAGAAATCACCCCCTCATCTGCAGCTCTCTAAACGCTCCAGTGAAGCTTCAGGCTGAAACATGTTCTAAGGCACCTCTTCTCATTCGACTTCAAAAAAATTCTCTCGGAAGAAAATCAGGGCCAGCCTGACGATAATGAAAGTGGCAGTCCTGCATGGGCTGTACACCACCTCCCCTTTCTGACAGTCCACCCCACTTCAGCATTCAATGTCCTCAACTTCTCCCATCTTCCATCAAAAAACCTATTCTCAGGGAAGGGATCTCCCACTCACACTGGGGACCATGACAAGAAGGCAATGTAATACCATCAGCTTTCCTTTTCCCTCCACTCCAACCCACAGCATGTTCTGTCCTATTTGTCTCCATAAAGTAACTTGGGCTTCCCAGGTGGTACAGTGGTGAAGAATCCACCTGTCAATGCAGGAGATTCAAGAGACACAGCTTCAATCCCTGATTCAGGAAGATCCCCTGGAGGAGGAAATGGCAACCTGCTCCAGTATCCTTGCCTGGAAAATCCCATAGACAGAGGAGTCTGGAGGGCTACAGTCCATGGGGTCACAAAGAGTCAGACATGACTGAATGACTGAGCACAGAATGGAACAATGTGACCCATGCCTACCACCTCTCAGCAATATGTGGCTGTC